>NC_041381.1:435449348-435529845 GCF_002162155.2 Triticum dicoccoides
GATCGGTTGAGCCGGTTGGGGCTGGATGAACAGGACCCCGTGGAGGGCTGGATGAACAGGACGACCCCGTGGAGGGCTGGATGAACAGTAGACGATGGAGGGATGGATGAACAGTAGCCAGTGGAGGGGTGGTTGAACAGGAGCATGTGGAGAGGGGTGGTTGAACAGTAGTCGGTGGAGTAGCGCGTGGTGGAGGCTGGATGAACAGGAGCCCGTGGATGAACAGTCGCATGTGGAGGCTGGAGGAGGTCGACGATGGATGAACAGTAGCCCGTGGAGGCTGGAGGACCTCGACAGTGGAGATGAACGGTATCTCGTGGAGTCCCGTTTTGCGGTACGCCACACCCCTCCCGATGAACAGGAACCCCGTTTCGACCGTAGCGCTCCAACACAAGTCCGTTTCGTCCGTTTTGCGGTACGCCACACCCCTCCCCATCAACAGGACCCCCGTTTCGACCGTAGGAGGTCTGTTTTGTCCGTTTTGCGGCAAGCCACACCCCTCCCGATCAACAAGATCCTGTTTCGACCATAGGAGGTCCGTTTCCTCCGTTCTGCGGTACGCCAGGCCTCGTTTCCATCGCCTGTTCCGTCCAAGCCCTCCCGATGAACACGACGACGCATTCCATTCCGACCCAGCCGGTTGGCTCCCCATGAACAGGACGACGACGCTGTTTTTCCGTTCCGACCCAGCCATGTACACGAGCCCTAGCCGTACGTATATATGCGCGAGTAGGCATTCGAGACCCCGCTCGTATGTACACATACGTGGCCATATTTTCTTTCTTGCACACTGACCGCTGTACGTACGTGTACATGCTACGTGCGTGCCTCTACATCAACCAGTATATATGTACGTACACGTTCGCGACCAGAATGACAAGGCTACGTACGCTTCGACCAGGTGGGTGCCGACTGTCAGGCACTTCCTTGCGTGCGAAGATGTAGCTGGTGGGTCCCAGCAGTCAGGGGGCAAATCGTTTTTTTTCGAACGCACTTCCTTGCATGCGAAGATGTAGCTGGTGGATCCCAGCAGTCAGGGGGACGAATCGTTTTTTTTTGCCCGTACGCACTTCCTTGCGTAAGAAGATGTAGCTGGTGGGTCCCAACAGTCAGGGGGAAATGTTTTTTCGTGAAATACAGTGGCCCGTTCAGTGGGTCCCTTCTGTCAGGTGGAGGAATAATTATTTTGCACATAATAAGGAGGCACTTCCTTGCTGCGGCCGTGGACCCAGCTGCCAGCCTCTCCACGTACAATCCACTTCAGATGCATGTCGGTCCTTGACCATGTTGATCAGGCCGCGCCGAGAGCACCAGGGCGGTGGACGACGGTGATGCCTAGGAAGGGAACCACACGGAGGCAGGGAAGATTCAGTAGTTATTTCCCACGCGGAGGGGAGTACGACTGTACGAGGGTTTATTGGTTCGTCTGCCGTCGCCGAAGAATAACAGCAGTTGTGCATGAGTAGAGGGATAGCTAGCCCAGTGATGGGAGTATGGTGGGGCGGTGAGGCCTGCGCGGCAGCACGGCCGGCCGCGGGAAGGAGGGAGCAGGCAGTCCCACCGGTGCTTGTTTGAGCGGCTGGAGCAGGAAGAGCAGAGATTGAAGAAGCACGACGGCTGTTGGATGGAAATCCAACAGTCACTGCTTGTGCGTCAACCTTTTTTTAGGAAAGCCTCAAATCTGTGGAAAACAGCATACAACCCATCTGCCATTATTTCTAATAATTTACAATCCATTTGCTAATTCTTATGGTTTTTTGGAGCCCATATTCTTTTTGTTAGCATTACAGCCCATATTATGGCCACCGTTAAAAAATTATACGAAATTTTGCATATTTCGGTGCGGTCCCAACTGTTTTTAATCCCGAAATTTCGAGTCACATTCAAACTGATTTTAAAAATAAATGTATATCAATATAAAATCCAACATATTGTCCACGCATAAAAATCAATGCAATTTCAAATCTCGAAATGAAAAAAAGAAATTTGGAACTAATTGCCAGTTTGATGTGTTTTAAAAATGTACAACCCATTTCTCATTACTGATAGGCCATTTTCTCGGCCAGCCGAATGAAGTTCTCCTCGTCTTGAAAGATTTGCAGCCCAACGGGCCTGACAAAGCGACTTACTTGGCAAATCAAAAAAAACTGGGCTGTGGCCATGGACCCAGCTACGGCCGTTGACCTAGCTGTCAGCCTGTCCACGTACAGTACTCTTCCGATGGAAGTCGGCCGTTGACCACATTGACCACGGCGCGCTGAGAGCACCAAGGCGGTGGACGACGGCGAG
This sequence comes from Triticum dicoccoides, assembly GCF_002162155.2. NCBI lineage: Eukaryota > Viridiplantae > Streptophyta > Magnoliopsida > Poales > Poaceae > Triticum > Triticum dicoccoides. Next base: position 435,451,638 of record NC_041381.1, read on the forward strand.
GCCTAGGAAGGGGAAGACGCGGCAGTGGATGCCCACACAGAGAGGAGTACGATGGTTCACTGGTTCGCCTATGGCGTGAGGCTGCCATCGCCGCAGAATAACAGGGGGTGTGGGTGAGTAGAGGGATGCCTTGGGCCAGCGGTGGGAGTAGTAGGGGGTGGTGAGGCCTCCGCGGCATCACAGCCGGCCACGAGAGGCAGGAGCACATGGCACGACCGGCGCTGCTTTGGGCGGCTGGGGCAAGAAGACCAGAGGTTGAAGAAGCACTATGGCCGTTGGATGGACATCGTATGGTCACTGGAGCTAGAATCGTTCATATTGACTAAGTTGACAAAGCCCTCCATTCCCGTCAACTTAGTAGGCCCACAAGTCAGCCACCCACTATGGTGGGTCCCATCTAGCAGGGGGTATTCATTTTTTTGTGCATAATAAGGAGGCACTTCCTTGCTGCGAAGATATAGCTGGTGGGTCCAACCTGTCAGCGGGGGGAACGGTTTTTTCGCGAAATACAGAAGCCCGTCCCACATACAGTCCACGTATAGTGCGTAATAAGGAGGAACTTTCCTTGCCTGCCACCATGGACCTCGTGGGTCCCAACCGTCAGGCTCTCAACATACAGTCCTCTTCCAATGACTCTCGTATGTTGACCACGCCGCGCCGAGCGCACCGAGGCGGTGGACGATGGCGAGGCCCCATACTGGAACGACCCGGAGATGGGGAAGACACGGCAGTGGAGTCGCAGACGGAGAGGAGTGGGAAACTTGACTGGTTCGGGTGCGGGGTGGTCCTACACTCGGCAGAGAATAACAGGAGGTGCGGAGTGGAGGGATGGCCTGGCCGTCGGCGGGGTAGCGTTTCGCTGAGGAGCACAAAACAACGCCACTGGACGCCGAAGGTTGAAGCAGGTGGTCCCGGCAGTGCTGGGGGGAAGAATAGGAGAGATTGAAGAAGAATGCCGACCGTTGGATGTAAATCCAACGCCTTCTTAGGATACGACCTACTGGCCACATGTCAGCCAGTCCATTTGTTTTTTAGTCCATGTGGTGGGCTGGGTGAAACAATGATGTAGCATCTATGCAACCCATATATATATGGTAGAATTTAAATCCCATTTGCATTTTTTTCGAAATCCGCAGACTTGCTGGGCTGGGTGAAAATATCATGTTGGGCTAGACGGAGAAATGTTATAAAAACATAAACACATGATTGCACGTCTATTACTGCATTAGTCAGTAAAATCTTTGCAAGCTTATGTACGCAATCACTAAGAGTTAACTTGCCAAGTTATATATAAACAATTATTATTATTATTTTGTAAGAACTCTCAACTTACGAAATAAAATATCATTTAAATTTGATGAGTTAATAGTACGTGGGGTATTATTATTTTTTAGGCTAGACGTGGGACAGTTGAGTTGGTTGTAGGGAAAAGTACTGGGAGAAAACTCAGTTTACATCGAAAAAGAAAGTGGGAGAAAATTCAGGGACCTGCTGGGTCCACCTGGGGAGGGGAATATGTTGGGAGGAAGGAGATTCAAAGCACGGCAGCCGAGTGAACTAGTTTTTTTTAACGGACAAGTGAACTAGTTACATACATAAGCAAATAGCCACTAAAAAAGAAGTCAGGTTAATGGGCTCTTAAACAAATATTTCGGATAAAACAGATAATTATGACACATAGGCTAATGCATGAAACACTCAGATGATAAAGGTGCTTATAAACAGATAAAGTACAACATCTAGACCTTCCTGGCACGCTTGATCATGACACTGCGGCTGTCCGTGTACTCGTCGGTTATGGGAAGCAGACATGCCCTCATGTCCAAGATCTGCCTGTACATGTCGTAGCATGCGTATGCGTCCTTATCCGCGTAGGTTATGTAGGCTAGATTCAGAGGTACCTCCCACGTGTTCAGGTCCTTGGTATTGTTGTCTTCTTTCATGTTGGCGTATCAGGGGTCGATGATGGTCTCAGCGAGGTCAACCACAGAGTCCTTCTCATCCCCGTTGCTGATGATCTTGTATTGCTTCTGGATGTCGACAAGCTTGTTGCACCAGATGGCCAAATCATCGCGTTCTTCCTTCTCTCCACCGTAGCGAAGGTGCAGTCGGTGCTGCCGATGAAACGGGCGAGTGCTCCAGAAGCTTTGATGGCCCTGCAGAAGTGGTAGATGAGAACCTCGTCTTGCACACATACCTGGGCGACGGCGATCCGCTGGTCCCTGTCAGGAGACGAATGGATGGGCAAAAGGTCTAGTCCTGCAACCTTGTGCTTTCTTGTCCTGTAGGTACTGCTTGAACTCGGCGAGGCAGAGCTTCACCGAGTCCGGATCGTTGGTGTACATCATATTCAACTTGGTGCAGCCATAGGACTGAACGGCGAACTCAAAGGGGAACTTCTTGCTGAAGTCCATATCCACCAGGCTCACCCCTCGGATCGCCATTGGAGTCTCTTCAAGTGAACGAGTGTGTAGGCTGCGGCAACAATTCGTTTTTCAGCTCTTGGGGAACTAGATTCAACAGTAAACTGAGTGTGTACAGGTGGCAACAGTTACAACCCCTCCCTCGTCCGCTGCACGCCCGGTAGAAGATGCACCCTCAGCGCATTTAAACGCCTCCATTAAGAAACCTACTCCGGCCGCATGTTGGTTCACGAGCGGGTCTGTATTGGTACTGTAATAACATGAGTTAGTGGTCACTTTACTTCAATTTAATTAACTTTAATAAAAATTTATACTTAAAACAACCAATGCATTGGCTCGTTCTATTAGTGCCACAGGATCAACATGCACGACAATTAGAATTATTATTCTCAGGACGCACACGATCAACACATTTGTCCCACTTTCACAAAGATAATACTACCAAGTTTGAACTGTTTGTTATGGTTGTTTTCCTCTGCATCATCATGCCATGTTTCCCAGCTTGCAAGATTCAGAACCAACAAATAAGATCCAAATAATAAGTACAATAAAGATGCCTACACATCTCATTGATTCCCAACTTGCAAGATTTAGAACCAACAAATAAGATCCAAATAATAAGTACAACAAACATGCCTACACATCTCATTTATTCCCAGCTTGCAAGATTCAAAATCAACAAATAAGATTCAAATAATAAGTACAACAAAGATGCCTACACATCTCATTGATTCCCAGCTTGCAAGATTCAAAACCAACCCATTAGAGCCTTTTGATAAAGTGAATATCGGGATTAAATCCATATTGGCTAGCCATGTCATAAAATCGAAGAATTTGGCGAATGCTCTTGACCATCACAACATCTGTAGTTGAGTATTCCTGTTTGCACAACACAAACAAGGAGAGCATGATTTAACTTTAATAGTGGCCTCCTTGAACTCAACCTACAGCTCCACTTGGATGAGGCCTGCCTGGAGTTTCACGATTCAATTCATGCACCTGTTTCTACAATTCACTTGAAATGAAGCAAAGATTGCATCATTCAGCTAGCAAGAAGTACTTGCTCTCATGAGCTGGCAGGTTCTTCTTTAGTAGTTGCACCAAAACTGAGGAACATTAAGGTTGGCTGTTTGGCTCATGTAAGGTGCAACTATAATTTTCTTATCCTTTTGTGCAGTTCCACTAAAATAAAGTGCCATTGTGGTGACAGTGATGATTCATCTTGCAAAGGCTAATAGAATGTTGCACGAGATTACCAGCAGAACTTGACAGAGATTTTGGAAACTCCAATCACCATTTTGTGCAGTTCCACCAAAATTGAGAGATGTTGCCCACATGACATTTTAGTTGAACTGCACAAGACACTCATTCCAAAAAAGGGTGTTTTGTGCAGTTCACCAAAAGGTCACAATAGCAACAAGGTGAAATGGATATCCCTATCTGCACAAAAAGATAGAAAGTAAACAGTTGCTGGTCAATAAGAATATACGAAACATATACAAAATGAAAAGAAGCATCTTAATTATGTTCATGGCAATCATGCAAGGACAGTAGAAATTTTAAAACGTCAGCAATGCTTCATGTTACCAGAAGCATTACGATCAACAATGAGATTCCTCAAATATGGGATTACTTTAATGGTGGCATTGCTTGTTTACCAGACATAGTAAATCAATAGCAGCTAAAGAGTTGGTTTAAGGGCGTGGGACCGTGGGGACACCAGGACACTCAACAGCGTAAAGGAGCAACTTACTTATCATACTGGGGAAAACAACAAGAGTGCCATTTGTAACACAGTTTAATTGCATCTTATCACTGGAGGTATTAGATTAACAATAACACTGGTTATACATGTCCCTAAGGTAACAATGTGATCGCTTCATTTTACATGCACCCTTACATTAATAACAGCAAAAGGTTGGTATAAGGACATGCGACAATGGACGCATCAGCACAATGTACCTACAAGGAGGCATAAAGTGGTGATGCCGAGTTTGTTCATGCTATGTGAGGGCAACAAACCTAATCTTGGAGACCTTGTACTATGTGAGGGGAGCAAATATAATCATGGAGACCTTTTACTATGTGAGGGCAGCAAATCTAATCCTGGAGACCTTTTACTATGTGAGGGCAGCAAATCTAATCCTGAGACCTTTTACTATGTGAGGGCAGCAATTCTAATCCTGGAGACCTTTTACTATGTGAGGGCAGAAAATCTAATCCTGTACATACTATGTTGACTTGTCCACCAGCCGCCACTTTCTATCCTTTTTTCAACCAATAATAGATCTGTTCCTTATCCAGTTTGTACTGTGTTTTCCCATTATTTCCCTTTTCAGCCAAGAGACAGGTTGGGTATCCGGTCTCTACTACTTTTACCATATTATTTCCTCTTTGAATCAAGTCCTAGATTCATGCTACAACTTTCCCCCCTTTCTTCGTTGTTTATACAAAGCCCTAGATTCGAATGCATGAAGTAGCTTTGCCTCTAATAATACAAAAAATTTAGGTGGCTTTGGAGGAGTTGATGGGAGTAGAAAAAGATGCACATGCAGACACGTGGGGAGCTGGGGCAGTAGAGCAAGGCCGCTTTCGAAGAACTTATACCTGAGGGTCGCCGGGATGTCGGCGGCGGCAGGTCGGATCTGCGGGTAATACGGCAGGGAGGAAGAAGGGTCAGAGGACCTCCCGACCCGGCGCTGTGTCGGAGAGAACGACACAGGCAGAGGATCGGGCCCCTCCGGCAGCTATGGGTTTCCTCCCTCGGCGGCGATGCCCGCGTGAACGATGCACTTTTAGTCCTCTACACACACCGGCCGAGGGGATCCGGCCGGATCTGTGAGCAGCGGTGAGCAGAGAGAAAATGTTGCTACCGCTGTCTTGTTTATATCTGGAGAGGACGAGAGAATGGGAGAGAATGAAGAGAGCAACCCTAGTAAAGCAAGCGCTCAGGCCCCTGCGTACATATATAGTGGAGTGATTATCTTTTTCTCTCCACAACAAGCGTTTCAATTTGTGTACGTGGCATTAAAGAAAAGAAACTCTCTACTATTTAAGGTGACTATTGTACGACTCCTACTTACTACTACTAGTAGTACTAGTATTGTTCACTTGTGCTCCCCGCCCCTCCATTCATTGAACAACCCCACGGGTGAATAAACATACTGTAAGTATTTATATAGAACGAACAAGCTCGAACTATTTTCACGTAGTTAAAAGTTGAGGGCGGGGATTTTCCCGGGCAGTACGCGCGGCAGTTTTCGGGTAGGCGGTTTGACAGAGAGGCGAGGAGGGTGAGCGAGTGGCAGATTCTCAATCACTAGCAAGATGCCCATGCGTTGCACGGAACATCAAGATGCATTTGTATGAGTAGTTTATCTTGTGGGAGAAAAGGATGAACGAGGGAAGGCCTTATTTGCAAATGTTGAGTGGCTATGGGTATCTTTTTGCAAAATTTCCATTTTCCTTCCTATCCGTCAGATATAAATCGGACGACTTATATTGCAGGATGGCAGGCACACCATCATCACCAACTCTGTTTTTTATAAGAGTAGATATAAGAGTAGAGATACTGCTGGAAAGGTCGGGCTGTGCGATTTGACGACGCGTTACTGCTGGAAAGACTTGTGATATGACCACTCACTATAGTCATGAATTAATGGCGCTCCCTTCCATTCCGCGCTCTAATCTGGTGCATGACATGTCGACCCGGATGCTATCTCTCCCACATGCCGGAGTAGTAAGAAGGAGCAAAGAATGATGCGGTATATGCTAGTACTACTACTACTCAGGTCGGAGGAGTGCGAACCACGGCAGCCCAGTGAACCAGCAGTGCGAACCACGACAGCCTAGTGAACCAGCAGTAGAAAACAATGTGGTGATATGGCCATAAAAAACAATGTGCTACAGTCCACACTGTAGCATGTATAGTAATACTCATCTTTGTTTGGATCCCTGAGTTAGAGCTAGTTTGGGTTGAAATAGCCTCAAATTATCGAAACACGAGGGTTAGTTCGAGATAGTTTGCTCTAACCCAGCTAAAATAACTAGCCCGGTGTAGAGGTTCTAATTGGGTTAGTTATCCTCGGGCCCACTAAAAGAGAACTAAAAAAATCTCTCCTGCCCGCACCGGATCGCTCCCCCCTCTCGCGTGACTCCTGTCTGTTCCCCATAGGGCCGCCCGCCCAAGTGCCGCTCGACCTCTCTCTCCTCCGGCCGCCCTCGATCTCCTTCCGGCCTCCGCCACCCTACTCCGGCCGCCCTCTCCCTCCGGCCTTCGAAGGTCGCCCCGCTCCCCCTTCATCGGTCGTTTTTCTCCCTCTGTCGTGTGCGACGGCGGCACACCTACCAGGGAGGTCGCGAGAGGGGTGAGTTTGTTCGTTCCTTCTCTGTCTCACAGCCATATCATTGATCTTGCTCGCTCTAGCGCTAATTCTGATTTGGAAAAGTAGATCCTGATCAAACTTGGTATAGATTTGTGGTGCACGCATGGAATTGTTTGATGCTGCTTGACGAGTTAATAAATCTTTCTAGAGGCCCAAAGATTCAGTTCACCTTTCTAGGTATTTCAGTTTCAGGCTTGCATTATTTCAAGAGGCCCAAAGATTCAGTTCACCTTTCTAGGTATTTCAGTTTCAGGCTTGCATTATTTCAAGAGGCCCAAAGATTTAGTTCACCTTTCTAGGTATTTTAGTTTCAGGCTTGCATTATTTCTAGAGGCCCAAAAATTAAGTTCCCAGTCAGCAGCAAGCGGCCCGGCTACCCATGCCGGTGTCGACCTCAACTCGCAAGGGCCGACATCGAAGGGGTTCCCGGGGCTTGGGCTCTACAGAGCCTTCCTCCAGAGCGACGATGGCGAGCTCCTCTCCCTCGGTGCGTGAGGGGCTCCGGGCTCCCTCCCTATCGTGAATGACTTCCGTGATGAGTTACCTCATGCTTTGTTTCATGGAGTGTTTTTTTGTGAAGCTTGACTGACGACTTGTATGTTTAAGTGGGATATCTCATTTGTATGGACAAAGTAAAAATTATCATGTTTTGCATGCTTGATTTGTAAAGATGGTTCGTTTATGTCAATTGTGAGCGGGAGGAGGCCACAGAAGAGCCGGCCACACCAAATCCGGCAGGAAATAGGGTCCAAAGTAGTCAAATGATTGAGAAAGAGCATTAATTGTCAATCTAACCCTGCCATCCATACACCTCTTTGGTTTAGAGTTAGAATCTAACTCTAACCTCTAACTGAGTTAGAGTTATCCTCGTCTCGGTTCATCGCCATCATATTTTCCCCATTCGTGTGTTTTCAGTATCCTGCGAATCAAAGAGGCCCTTGTTTTTGCCGGAAAAATCAAAGAGGCCCTTAGACTAGTTTAGGTCCGGTCATTTTTTATAAATGTGTTATGTACAAAATCTAATGAACGTGCTCCGGTTTCTACGAAAATAATCCGGTTTCATGTAGTAATTCATTCATTTATTTATTCTTCTGCGGGGGGTTTGCATGTAATTCATGAGGTCTGAAATGTAAAGTACCTCGACATATGCTCTGAGTCGTGCATGCACTATGACCCAGATGCTCTATGTCCCACATGTCAGCGAATGGGAGCACGTGGAAATAGCCTAGGAGTACATATAGGAGGATAAGGCTGGTTGTAATGGGTAGTAAGTATCATATACTAGTATCATGCATATGTTACTAGTGTATGATACTACTTCCGTAATGCGTAGTATGATAGGTTAGTACCTTAGGTTGCCTTCTTAATTGTGATGCATGACACAAAGTAGTACATCATTTAATATGATACGGTATCATAATATGATACTACATCCTCTCTTTCCTCATTTAATTATGTGCCACTTCATCCGAAAAATCTACTTGGCATGCATGATACCGCTTATGATACTCCCATTACAACTAGCCTAAATGCGTGTAAAAATATGTACTATGAAGCGTAGTTGCGGTTCGAAAAGGAGACCTAAAGTGATGACAACTATAGGTCGCACGAACCCAACTAGTGGTACTACTAGACATACGACTAATTTTTCCCTAAAAAAAAGAGGCACGAGTGCTCAGTACTCCTATTCTATCAACACGAGTCCCATCTGACAACAGCGTCCGAGCTACAGCTAGCTCTCCTCCCTTGTTTCTCTCTTCTAATTCTAAACTCGGCCGACGCCCGGTGGGCAGGGTGGGTTTGCTCAACTGCGGCCCCACCTCACAGTGAAAACGTTACGACTGGAATAAAAATGCCATATACTCCCCGTGTTCCTAAATATAAGACTTTTTAGATACTATTTCAAATGGAATACAACATATAGATGTATGTAGACATAGTTTAGAGTGTAGATTCACTCATTTTGCTCAGGATGTAGTAGTCACTTGCTGGAATCTTTAGAAAGATTTATATTTTGGAACAGAGGGAGTACTATACTAATAAAACATTAAGGCCACGAGGCGATGCAGTGCTGGACTGCTAGTTACAGGAGGCAAGAAGAAGAGATGCATCCATCGACGACGTCCACCTCCTCGACTCAGGGCATCGGCCCACGGCGCCTAAGTAGCAGCGGCTTTCATGGCCTGGTCGACGTGCTTCTGAACAATGGCGTCCAAAGATTCATGCCGCTTAAAGAAGGCCAACGTCTTTCTGTCCTCGTTTGCCTTGTAGTGGCCTATGTAGACTATTTCCTCGTAGACGTAGATGTGCAGGTCGACGGTTTCTTGCAAGGTGAGGCGTTGTGTGGCGAGCGCGGCCTCGAGGTGCACATTCTTCATTGCGACTTCCGGCACCTGCAGGGCCACCAGGGCTTGAAAGAGTTCGTCACCATGGAGGTCGATGAGGGTGGCAGGCAATGAGGATCCTGGGCGCAGGGGATGGAGCAGTACGGCAAGGTCGTCCGTGCGCTTCTTGACGGCGGTGAACTTGCGAATGGAGTTGACCATCATGTCGTCCATGCAAGAGGCAAATCCGGCGTCGGCGAGGGCTACGATGCCGGTGGTCGCCAGCACCATCTGGAAATGCTGCGCGATGCGGGGCCGCAGGCTGGCGCCTTGGATGATTTGGCACAGCCGACTGCCGCTCGCGTCCATCGCCTCCATAGGTGCTTGTGGCTTCTGGTCACTTGGTCTTGGATTGGAGTGAGCAGTGTTGCACAGTGACTCGGGAGTAGATGGATTGGAGTGGTGGGGCGCCTTTATATGAGAGTCCAAACTCTGAGGGTGCTTGGATACGTTTTAGTCCCATGACTAAAAGTAGTGAGACTAAAACTTGCTAGCCTCACCCATGCTTGGATACAAATACTAAAGAGACTAAAATCAAGTTAATGAGCATTTATTATCCTCCAAAACCGCCAATCTAGAACTCACATGTGTTAAAAGAGAGGAGTTAAATGAGGAGAGAGAGGACTAATGCACATTTTAGTAGGGGTACCCCTGACTAAAAAAATTTAGTCCCAAGACTAGTTTTAGCCCCTCTTTAGTCAAGGGTTCTTGGAACTTTATCCTCTTAAAGAGACTATTTTTAGTCGGACTAAAATAAGTCCCTTGGATCCAAGCACCCTCTCTGTTGCATTCTCATCGTGCTGGCTCTATTCCGCTTCTCCAATTAATTCCCTCTGCATGTAATTGAGGATGCATCATTGACCGTTCAACGTCTCGGGAACCGCTACGCTCTCCCTCCTTGGCATTCAAGCACCTATGGAGGCGACTGCCACTCGCGTCTATCGCGTGTCAGGAGACGTTCCCGTCGACGACGAGGTGCCTATGGTGACTTCATAATTTTCAAGATGATAGTGCTGTGCGTGTGTGCGTTCATAGGGGTGAGTGTATGCGCGTGTATATGAGCTCTTGCGTCTGTACTGTGTCAAAAAAAATGTAAATGCGTGTCAAAAAGAGACTAGTCAGTATACCCAATATTGTGCACCTCGGAGAGGAAAATGATAGAACTAGGTATTTATTTACGGTGCAGATTCACTCATTTTGCTCCATATGTACTCCGTCTCGTAGTCTAGTCACTTGTTGAAATCTTTAGAAGGGCAAATACTCCTTTTTGGTTTATAGGGCTATACTAGCAAGTAGTTGTATGTACTAGTACAATAGTGGGCTCACATAGCAATTTTGTCTCATGCAAGAGCCTGACTATATGCGTGCCCCAATGTTCACAACTGCCACGTTCGGGTTGAGCTTGGCTCTTCGCCTCTTCGAGAAGACGAACAATGATGTTACTACTAGTACTGTTTCTACAATGTCGAATCCACTGTTGCATGTCCATCCACCGCGAGCGGGAGGGATAGCTTGTTGTAGAAGTACTATAAGCAAAAGTCTGTCCTCGTCTGCGAGCAACCACGCGCATGGGTGAGGGAGAAGGTGTGTAGTAGTAAAATCAAGCTTCTCCTCGTTGTACGAGTTGACGCGACACATCATAGCACTGGCCCCACATGCTTGCCTCTAAACTTGGCTAAAAGACCCGCAGTGTACAATATATTTGCTCCAACCTCTAACATTTACCCACCTCACAGTGAAAACGTTAAGACTGGAATAAAAATGCCATATACTCACTGCATTCCTAAATATAAGCCTTTTTAGGTACTATTTCAAATGGAATACAACATACAGATGTATGTAGACATAGTTTAGAGTGTAGATTCACTCATTTTGCTCCGTATGTAGTAGTCACTTGCTGGAATATTTAGAAAGACTTATATTTGGGAACGGAGGGAGTACTATACTAATAAAACATTAAGGCCACGAGGCGATGCAGTGCAGGTTACAGGAGGCAAGAAGAAGAGATGCATCCATCGATGATGTCCGCCTCCTCGACTCAGGGCGCATGGGCGAGGGAGAAGGAGTGTAGTAGTAAAATCAAGCTTCTCCTTGTTGTACGAGTTGACGCGACACATCATAGCACTGGCCCCACATGCTTGCCTCTAAACTTGGCTAAAAGACCCGCAGTGTACAATATATTTGCTCCAACCTCTAACATTTACCCACCACAATCACCCACCAGGGTGATAGGTAGGGCCAAAAGACTATTTTAATTTTTTAAAAAACTTCGAGACGGCCACATAGCATGGAGCCGACCCCAATGATTTTAAGCTTACATGCACGGTACACGCTATCCTAGACTACTCTACACATGAAACTGCCACACGAGCGTCCGGGCTGCACTTGGCTCTTCACCTCTTCGGGAAGTCGAACAATGATGGAGTACTACTGCACTGGAGGAGTACTACAGTACGCTTCTGGCCATCTGACACCGATTGAACTGCCGCATCTCCACCGCGTGCGGGAGGGAGAGCGTGTAGCGAAAGCTTCTCCTAGTCTTGCCAGCCACCACGCTCATGGGCGAGGGAGGGACGCTCCTGCCTTTGCGTGTATGACATGTGGGCCCGACAGGTGGGTGGCCAATCTGTCATACAACCAAAGGCGGGTGCAGTTAAGTCCACGAGGGAGAGGATAATCAAACTTCTCGTTGATGTACGAGTTGACGCGACACATCAAAGCACTGCACACGATATATTTCAATAATTTGCGGTTACCGATGCATTAATTACAATGCATGCATGCATGCCGTGACTCTCCTTTTGATACTTGCATGTGTTGATTTAATGCACCTTGAAGTAGTACTCCCTCCAATTTCTAAAACTTTCTCTTGTTTTTCCCAGATTAGTCTGCGCGTCCGTGTTGGTTTCCATCTGTGCCCCTGCTCGATTAGTTCTGCCCCTATTAATCGCGCCATTTTCCAAAGCAGAAAATGGCTACAGGCAAACGCATGAAGCGCCGGATGTGGCTTGTCCGCCTGGGGAAGCCAACTCAAGCGAAAAAGGAAGGAGGACCAGCCAACCATTGCATGCACATTTACTGTCGATATTTATGCAGCTTACTCATGCGCATGGGTAAATTTGTCCAGAAAACTCAAACTACTGCCTTCCTTGGTATGCGAGAGGAGAGTTATGCGCAGAGTATAAAATATGTGACGGTAAAGCTTTGTAATGCCCCGGCCCAAGCGAGGGATGGTTGTGCACGAGGAGGGCAAGATCATGCAGACGGAACAGGAACAACCGAGGGAGCTCACTAAGGTCTTGATGGACCTCACCGTGCTCCACTGCCCCTTGTGCCTCCACCCCTTGACGCCTCCAGTGTATGAGGTTTGAATACACCTCGTCCGTTCGGCTGATTGAGCAAGGTGCAGGTGTCGGTGTCAAAACCGGCGGATCTCAGGTAGGGGGTCCCGATCTGTGCGTCTTAGGCTGATGGTAACAGGAAGCAAGGGACACAATGTTTACCCAGGTTCGGGCCCTCTCGATGGAGGTAAAACCCTACTTCCTGCTTGATTAATATTGAAGATATGAGTAGTACACGAGTAGATCTACCACGAGATTGTAGAGGCTAAACCCTAAGAGCTAGCCTATGATGGTATGATTGTAATTGTGATCGGCCTTCTAAGGACCATCCTCTCCGGTTTATATAGACACCGGAGAGAGCTAGGGTTTACATGGAGTCGGTTACAAGGAAGGAAATATAATATCCGGATCACCAAGCTTGTCTTCCACGCAAAGGAGAGTCCCATCCGGATACGGGCCGGAGTATTGAGTCTTGTATCTTCACGCTCCAATAGTCCGAACGATGTATGTAGTCTGGCTGTCCGGATACCCCCTAATCTAGGACTCCCTCAGTAGCCCCTGAATCAGGCTTCAATGACGGTGAGTCCGGCGCGCAGTCTTGTCTTCGGCATTGCATGACGGGTTACATCTCCGAATACTTCAATGTATTATCGAACACGTAGACCGTGTCCGGATCTTCTACAGCAAATAGTGTCCGGTTCTGCAAGATGATCTTCACACACCATTGTAGGGAACATAACATAAATCCGTTCTACTGGCAATCTATGTACACCGTGCCCTTGCATCGTGGCCTGGTCCAACACGAACCGATGTTTCCTGCCCCACCTCGACTCGCGTTGCAAGGCAGTTTTATTGGCACGTCATGCCAAAGCAGAGATCATGTTCCTCTTATTACGGGATCTTTCATCAATATGGGCGTGTGTGACCCCACGGCGACTGTTGGTATGACTCCGTGTATTTTAGATAAGTCTCAAGCGGTCACGCTGAGGACTCTTGATATTCATCCCTTTTATAAAGGGGTCAAGAATTACGCCTCCTTTCCACCTTCCTTGATCCTTCTCGCACCTCGAGTTCTAACACCCAAGACCCAAGCTCCAACACCCCAGATCCCCAACATGTCCGGATCCGACGCAAAAGGTCGGTGGGTGGCCTCCTCAATCCAAGAGGAGGACATTATGAAGCTTAGGGAGGTCGGATACCTGACCGCCAACATTCGGCACAGGCTTCCTGCTCCAGGGCAAGTTATCCCTACGCCGGAGCCCAACGAGAGCGTTGTGTTTGTCCCACACTTCCTCCGAGGCCTGGGCCTCACCCTCGACCCCTTTGTGAGGGGGATCATGTTCTAATATGGGTTGGATTTTCATGATCTGGATCCAGACGCTATCCTCCATATCTCGTCGTTCATTATTGTGTGCGAGGCTTTTATCCACGTCACCCCACACTTCGGCTTATGGCTCAAGACCTTCAATGTGAAGCCGAAGATGATCGAGGGGCGACATGCGGAGTGCGGAGGTGCCATAATAAACAGGAACGCTGATGCCCCATGGCCAGAGGGTTCTTTCCCAGAAGTATCTGATGTATGGCAACGGAGGTGGTTTTACGTTACGGCTCCCAGAGGCACAAAGTGGGTAGCCGTCCCCGAGTTCCGCTCGGGCCCTCCGTCACAGTTGGCGTCTTGGACCGATGTAGGACGGAATTTTGGGCCCGCTGGTGATGTACCAGAACTGCAGAATCGCATCCGGGAGCTTAGAGGGACATAAATCTTGTCAGCATCATTCAAGTGATGCTAATCTGACGGGTGTTGCCGTGCAAACGTCGGCCTCTCCGGATGTGGGAGTTTAATTCAGAGGGTCCATGGACTATTAAGCACTTCTTCGGCCTGAAGCTCGAAGGGATGTGTAAATTATTCTCCGGACCACAAGTAAAGAGTCCGGACACCATCGAGGATGCAGGCCTAAGGTGCAATCGCCTAGATGCCCAAGTAAGTAACCTTAAAGCTGGACACTTCGTTTATATTTATCATAACCATTATTCTGAAAAACCCTCCATGGCCAGGAATGGCTCACCAGGGCAGGAGAGAATCAGGTGTCCGGCGCCACTTCCTGAAGGCTCGCTTGGTCCAACCATTGCCAAGATGCTTGGCCAGGCGCTCAGCAAAATCCCCTCAGGGAAAGGCGAAGGAGAAGGCAATGAAACCGAACTTCACACACTATGCATCCAGACCGGGGGAATCGCTACCTCTCCTACAGAGGATAATCGGGAAGGGGAGGTTAAAGCCTCCTCCCCGCGTGGGAGGAAGAGGGCCGCCTCCGAAGACTTGGAGGCGGAGATGCCCAAACAGGGGAAGAAGGTATCACCAGTGGGGTCTGCCGCGATGGGCACCCTCACCGCGTCGTGCCCACCAACCGCGTCGTGCCCACCAACGGGCCAGCCCTCCACCGGGCTGTAAGTTTATCGTTAATTCGAAGGTAGGGCATTTCTCCGAGATTCATAACCGGGATTTGTCTTTTGCAGTCCGGCGAGCAGCTCTTCTCAATAGAGTTCGTCTTCGGGGGATCTTCCTCTAGAGATGATGGAGAGTGAGACCCCGCCCACCTCTCTGCCTCATGAAGCGGGCGACACTGAGGTGTCGTCACGGAGGAGTCCGGATCTGCCGAAGCCAAAAGCTAACACGTTAGTCGCCCTGAGCCCGGAGCGTTTGGCTCTCACGGGGGGTGGTGAGGAGGGTCCGGCGCAGTTCGATGTCCGGCCGGACATACTGACATGCCTTCTGGAGTGAGCCGCACTCTCTGAGGAGCACCGTTCTTTAATGAGCATGGTGCTGACAAAGATTTCGTCCGCTACAAGCGTTTGAATGAGGCATTTACAAGCCTGCTCAAAGGCTTTGAGGTATGTAGTAAAAAATGCACTATTTTTTGGTTGTGAAGCACGCGCTAGGTGTGCTCCCTATGGATAGTAGCCCCTGAGACTCTGGTTGCCCGCCATAGGCGGCAAACGGGGGATCACATAGTAATGGCTATGCCGTACATGTGCGCAGGTATCTAAGGATCCGGCAGCCGACCAGTCTGTTGAAGTTGCCGAACTAAGGAGGCAGATCGGATCTATTGATGCCGATATCACGCTGGTGAACAAACTCCTGGAAGAATCACAGGGTATGTGCTCTGCTTCCCTTATTATGTTGTATAGGAAAATGCGAGAGTGGCATAATGTTAATGACATGTGTTTGTACTGTAGATGGTGCTGCTGCCGTGGAGGCCCTGAGGGCGGAACTTGCTCAGGCCAAGGAACAAGCTCGGGCTAGCAATGCGGCTGCCCTAAAGGCGGCCGAAGAATTGAGAGCCGAACAGGCTGCTCATCACCGAAGCAAGGAAAAGATAGCCGAAATGGCTGGGGAGTTGAAAAATGCCGCCGACCGGTATGTGCTCCTTGAAAAGGAGAATATGGCTAAATCAGCCGAGTTAGACAAGGCACTCAATGCCGCCAAAGATATGCGGACCGAAATCCGGGGGGAGGAGCTCCAACAGGCTGACAAAATCGTGGATGGGGGCTCCTACTTATTGCGGACGAGGTTTTTGGATCCGAAGTATGCTCCTCTGGCTGGGCGCTGGAGTCCTGCAGACGCATATGTGGACTTGGCGAATAGTACAGCTGACGCTGTCAAGTTCTTTGAGGGTCAAGGTGATAAATAAGTGGAGAAGCTTTTCTGGTTGCAAATCAATGCTCCCACTCGCCCGCTGCTGCTAAATGAGAAGGTGGCTGCTGTGGCGGAGCTCCACAGGCTGTCCGAGCTTGCAATGCGGTATGTAATAGACCATCTTTGGCCGAAGGGGCTTGAGCCAGACAACTACTTTGGTTTAGTGCAGCAATTCCTTGGGGCCGTGTCTCGGATTGATGCCATGAGAAGGTCGGCGGGCATAGAGGGTGCGCGGATGGCTCTTGCCCGCGTTAAAGCCTATTGGACGGATATGGAGGCCACCATTATAGCAACCCAGGATCCGGGGGGAGGACAATATCCGGCCGAGCACTACTTGGCGCAGGTCACAGAGGGTGCCCGCCTAATAGAGGCGCAGTGCTCGAAGAATGTCTTGTTCGAGTGATAAGTCGAATCATTTTAAAAAACAATGTTTATTTTGATTATGAGGCTATATTTATACTTTTTGCCCGGAAGTATGATTGTGTCCCCTTTGCGGCCGTTTTTATATAGATATGAATAGTCCGAAAGTTAGCAGTCGTTGGCTTCAGCCCCCACGCATACAATGCGGGGGTGTTCGCAAGAAATATGCTTAATCACACTTGATCCAACGTCTTGGTCCATTAAGGAGGTGATCGCACGTCTAACTAGGCAACCAGACTATATAGCTGTAACACTTTCGCTTGGCCATGGGGGTGTAACGGTGGGGCTACTATGTAGCCCCTGGTACATTCGCGTGCATCCGAATACGGGTGCGTATGTACATGGCCGGGAAACGGCCCTTCGTTAATGCGGAGGAATCCTTAAAGATTCTGGTGAGTCTTCGAGTGGTTGAACAGTCTCTCACTGTATCATGACAGTTAGTTTTCGGCTTTCTCTACTGAGGTGCTCATTCAGAATAACCAGGGCACAATCGCAGTAGTTCTCCTTTGGCCGCCTTTAGCCGAAAATAACGAAACATAAGGCAGCAAACCTAGGAGCCGGGCAAACCCAACATTTGACCAAAGACATGATTCAGAGCTGATGCATATAAGGCCAAACTTGTGACGCCGAACACTCCCGAAGGTATTTGGTCTTTGTAAAAGAAAACAGGCTGACGAAAGCCTGTTATAAACCCTAAAGTTCCAGGTACATGCGATTAATCTGTCATGGCGAAATGCCAATAATGGCAGTATCCTGTGTGGGTATGGAACCCATGGGATGGTTAAACAACAAGAGGCAGTAGAAAAGGTTTACACAAGGGCTTAATATAAAAAGAAACCTGTTGAACGGGGCCCTGCTGCACATCTGCGCCTTTGTCTCCGTTGTGCCGTATCCTGGAAGGGTATCGCATGAACGTTGTCTGTGGAAAAAGAAAACTCGTAGGAGAGAACAACGTAAGTATGCGATTGATAATAAAAGTGTAAGATATTGGCCTGCCAGTAAGGTTGAGCCAGATGTGGGGCTGCATTAAATATTTGTAGCCCCTGGTATCCGTTATGGGAGTACATATACGATGCCCTGGTCCAGTTTTATTTGGGCTACCGGACTCGTCTAACGGTGTCTGTGGTCGTAATGACCAGTCATGTTTTTGATATTGGAGGTCGCTTACAGTCCGGCTGCCAGGGCCGTCGCGTGTTCCTCTGCGCGTGAAGAGCGCTCTGTGATTCCGCTAACGATGATGACGCCACGTGGACCGGGCATCTTGAGTGTAAGGTCGCCATAGTGCGGCAATGCATTGAAGCGGGCGAAGGCCGCTCTTCCAAGCAATGCGTGATAGCTGCTTTGGAAGGGTGCGATGGTGAAGAGTAGTTCTTCGCTTCTGGAGTTTCCTGGGGAGCCAAATGTTACTTCCAGCACGACGGAGCCCCTGCCATGGGCTTCAACGCCTGGTATCACCCCTTCAAAGGTGGTGTTGCTTTGGCTAATTCTGGATGGGTTTATCCCCACTCTGCGGACAGTGTCCTTGTATATTAAATTGAGACTACTGCCGCCATCCATGAGGACGCGGGTGAGATGGTATCCGTCGATTATTGGGTCTAGCACCAAGGCCTCTGATCCTCCGCGCCGAATAGTAGTTCGGCCGTCCATGTGATCAAAAGTGATCGGACGAGACATCCAGAAGTTAGATGTGGGTACGATGAGCTCTACATCGTGCGTGTCTTTGAGTGCGCGTTCGTGCCTTCTCGTGAATGTGTGAGTTGTGTGGATCATGTTTACTATTTTAACCTCTGTCGGGAATTTTTCTGTCCCCCAGTGTTCGGCTGGCGAGGTTCGTCCTCGTCTTCACTTGGTGTTTCCCTCCCCTTGTGTTCGGCATTTAATTTGCCGGCCTGCTTGAAGACCAAGCATTCTCTATGCGTGTGGTTCTCAGGTTTCTCCGGGGTGCCATGAATTTGGCATAGTCTGTCCAGGACTCTGTTCAGACCGGACAGTCCCTCTTTACTGCCTTTAAATGGCTTCTTTTGCTGATCAGGTCGAGAGCCCCTGAATCCGGCATTGACCGTTGTGTTATCTAGGCTCTCTTCCTTGTTTTGGCGTTTGTGTTTATTACGCCGTGGCTTCCCATTGCCATCCCTTATTTCGGATGTGTTGGGGTCACTGGTGCCTTTACGGGCTAACCAGCTATCTTCACCCGTGCAAAAGCGGGTCATAAGGCCTGTTAAGGCTGCCATTGTCCTTGGTTTTTCTTGGCCGAGGTGCCAGGCGAGCCACTCGTTGCAGATGCTGTGTTTGAATGCTGCTAAGGCTTCAGTGTTCGGACAATCGACTATTTGATTCTTTTTAGTGAGGAATCTGTTCCAAAGCTTGCGAGCGGACTCTCCGGGTTGTTGGATTATGTGACTTAGATCGTCTGCATCCGGAGGCCGGACATAAGTCCCTTGAAAGTTGGCCCTGAAAGCGTCCTCGAGTTCCTCCCAACTCCCGATTGAATTTTCAGGGAGGCTTTTCAACCAGTGTTGAGCTGGTCCCTTCAACTTGAGGGGAAGGTATTTGATGGCGTGGAGGTCATCCCCACGAGCCATGTGAATATTCAGGATAAAATCCTTGATCCAGACCCCTGGGTCTGTCGTTCCGTCATATGCCTCTATGTTCATAGGTTTAAAGCCTTGTGGGAATTCATGGTCCAGTACTTCTTTGGTGAAGCACAGGGGTGAGCAGCCCCTCTGTATCTAGGCGCGTTGTGGCGTGTAGTCGGCTGTTGTTGTGTCCGGTGCTTATTCCGAACTGGTATTTGGCTTGTATGAGCGTTTGGTTGACCATAGTCCCTCGCCGAGGTGTGTCCTTTAGATCCGTAGATGGACCTGGCTGCACCAACTTTCTTATCCAGATGCTCATGTAGATCGTGCGCGGTGTCAGTAGCCGCTCTGTTGTGGTTGTGAAGCGGTACGTCCGGTCTCCTGGTCGTATTATTCTTTGGTGGAACGGCCTCGTCGTCGAATTCTGGCAGTAGCTTGCATTTTGGATAGCTTTTTGTATGGCGACCGTCACCATATCTTTCTTCAGTGTCTAGCACTTTATTCCATCTACGACTGAGCTTTTCCTATGCGGCTTTAAGCCGTTGTTTCTGCTTCTTTAGACTTCTTGATGTGGCCATAAGCTTTCGCTGGAGGTTGTCTTGTTCCACTCGTTTGTCCGGAATGGTGAATGCATCGTCGTCCGGACTGTGTTCCTGTTCTGGGGCGGTTTCATGAGCTCGTCCCTCCGGAGCATTGTGATCGAGTATTTGCTCCGAACTCGGTTTGGCGTGACTTGGCTCGTCCTGCTCCATCGCTGGGTCCATGTGGTCGTTACTTCCTTCGGGGTTTACTGGTATATCGATCCTTCTTGTGCTCTTCTCGCTATTTTTACTGTTGCTGGACTTTGAGCTGCGTCTGCGCCGCCGTTTTGGCTTTTGCCCGGGTGTTTTATCGTCCGGATTATCGCTGTCGCCCTTCTTGGGCATATCCACCATGTATATATCGTGTGACAAGGTAGTAGTCCCGCACCCCAGAGATTCTGAAGCTTCTCCTGCATCGTCGTCCATACCGTCGATGCCTTCGGAGTCGAAGTCAAGAATGTTGGTTAAATCATCGATTGTGGCAATGAAGTGGGTGGTGGGTGGGCAACGAATTCCTTCGTCATTTGCTTCCCACTCAGGCCGGACATAGTTCGGCCCAGGGCCTCCTGACAAAGAGAGAGACTTTAATGATTTCAGCATGTCGGCAAAGGGCGAGTGCTGGAAGATGTCCGTAGCGGTAAACTCCATTACTGGAGCCCAACCTGGCCCGACTGGCTCGAGGGTATGCGAACCGGGACCGACAACCGGATGCGAGTCTGGGGGCCCGAGGTTACAGGCCTCAATAGAGGTGAGACCTGTGTTCGGCTCCACCGCCGATGAGTATGTGGCCCGCGGAGCAGGGTCCACCCCTCCTTCCCTAGGCAACGCGACCTGTTCCGGATTTAGACCCGGGGCTACTACAGGGATGGTATCCCGAGCATTGTCCGACAACAGGTCTAGGCCATGCTCGTCGTGACTATCCGATGCTCCTGGCACAGGCCCGAATCCGTCGAAGATCAAGTCCTCGCGAATATCCGCCATGTAGTTCAAGTTTCCGAACCCGACCTGGTGGCCAGGGGTCCGGCTGTCGATCTGCTTCAGATGACCAAGCGAGTTGGCCTGCAGTGCGAAGCCACCAAACATAAAGATCTGTCCAGGGAGAAAAGTCTCCCCCTGGACCATGTTGTTGTCGATTGAAGACGCCATCAGGCCTCGAAGCAAAGACACAGAGGAACTCTCAATGAAAGCACCATTGTCGGTGTCAAAACCGGAGGATCTCGGGTAGGGCGTCCCGATCTGTGCATCTTAGGCTGATGGTAAAGGGAAGCAAGGGACACAATGTTTACCCAGGTTCGGGCCCTCTTGATGGAGGTAAACCCCTACTTCCTGCTTGATTAATATTGAAGATATGAGTGGTACAAGAGTAGATCTTCCACGAGATCGTAGAGGCTAAACCCTAAGAGCTAGCCTATGATGGTATGATTGTAATTGTGATCGGCCTTCTAAGGACCATCCTCTCCGGTTTATATAGACATCGGAGAGAGCTAGGGTTTACATGGAGTCGGTTACAAGGAAGGAAAAATAATATCTGGATCGCCAAGCTTGTCTTCCACGCAAAGGAGAGTCCCATCCGGACACGGGCCGGAGTCTTGAGTCTTGTATCTTCACGCTCCAATAGTCCGGACGATGTATGTAGTTTGGCTGTCTGGATACCCCCTAATCCAGGACTCCTTCAGCAGGTTTCTTGATTGATGTGCTGTTCGATTGATTTCTGTAGTGCAAGGGAGGGCACCTGGCCTGCGCGGACTGCCGCGTCGAGCGCCCCGAGAACCAGCGACAGTGCCAGAAGTGCGAGCGCGGCGGTGGCTTCAACGTGCGGAACATGGCGGTGGAAGCCATCGTTTCGTCGCTAAGGGTGGAGTGCCCGCATGAAGGCTGTGGGCTCTACGTCACTTACCACAAGCTCGCCGATCACCAGAGCATGTGTCCGCTCGCACCCTACAAATGCCCCGTGCCCGTATGTGGCTACGAAGGCCCGCTGCCGGCGCTCTACCACCACATCAGCAATGCGCATGCCATGCCTGTGCACAGGATCCAGTATGGCAAGGGGCTCCAGCTGCAAGTGCCACTGTCGGAGCCACGGCTCTTGCTGTTCGCGGAGGAGGACGGCCGCACGTTTTTCTTGGTCGATGGCGTGCTCGACATCGGCGCGCCTATCACCGTGTCGGTGGTCTGCATTAGAGCG
Source organism: Triticum dicoccoides (assembly GCF_002162155.2). Taxonomy (NCBI): domain Eukaryota; kingdom Viridiplantae; phylum Streptophyta; class Magnoliopsida; order Poales; family Poaceae; genus Triticum; species Triticum dicoccoides. The sequence goes on from NC_041381.1 coordinate 435,473,627, forward strand.
GGGGCGTCCCCATTGCCGCACTACGTGGCCAAGTTGTGGGCGAACGGCCCACCGGGGGAGCCCAAAGGCACGACCGATGCCTTCAAGGTGGAAATGGAGGTGACAAGCAGCCAGGATCCCGGCGACGTCGACGTGCAGGAGCTGACCTTCTTCCCAGTTCCGCCCAAGCTGCTGGCTGGGGCTAAGCTAGTGTCCCTCCACATTCATATTGACAAGCCACGTCCTAAATGTTTCTACAGTGCCTTCTGTTTATCTTAGTAATATACTAATTTAGGGATTACCTCGGTCTACTTTAGCTTAAGAAATGGTGGGTTTTGGTGGCGATGCAGCAATTACTTCGACATCAAATCAGTAATTTCCAACAGTTGAACGGATATTTTGTGTCTGTTGGATATAAAGTTCCTTTGGGTAAGAAGTACTAGATAGAAGGAGATGTATGTAGACGTATTTTAGTTCTAGATACGTCCCTTTTTATCCATTTTGATGACAAGCACTCCCTCCGTTCCACAATACATGCCTTCCATTTGTCAAAATATAGATATATCTAGACATGTTTTAGTATATAGGTACATCCATGATAGAGCCAGTCGGATGGTTGAGAACACTACAATTCGTAGCTACAGATGCGTGTGTGACTCCTGTCTGCTTTCTGGGAACGGTGGTCCCCAGACTTACCTGCCTGCGGCCTACGGCGTGGCTCGGGCAGTGGCCCAGTATGGCCCATCTTCATCGACTCAAGCTCAAGACCCTCGCGAGGGGCCAAGCCTCGCGGGGCGGACGACAGGAAGCTTCCTTAGGAACTGCCTCACTAGGTAGGATCACGAGGAGGTGGAGAGCTCAAGGCAAGGGTACCTCGTGAGGTGCTCATGACGCAAGCCATGACGATCGAGACCAGGTGGGCGCCAGGCGGGCGCCGGCCTGGGCAGTATCCTTGTCTCCCCCTTTGATGCAAAGGGGGCAAGCGCAGGCGCGGAGTACCAAGGCATCAAGTAAAGGTTACCATTTCGGTGCAACGAGACCAAGACCAGCAGAGCGGCAGGATGGAGGTCACCGTGGAGCCCAAGATGGCGTCATCGTTAGGGCCTATGGCAGACGAAGACCAACTTTAGTCAGGATAAGTTCTACTAGATGTTCCCCTTCAAAATGGACGTTGTTGGCGCCCTTCCCGCTCAATATTTGGGGAGAGGACCAGGGCCTCTATATATAGGGCTAGGCACCACAATAGGCGGGACGGCTCATCTGGCACCCGGGGATCGAGTCCTTCCCAAGCAGAGCCACACTACACATCCACAAGAACATCCTTCGTGAGGATGTTCTTCCTTTGTATTGTTCATCATCAGCCCCTGAGGCAATCCACACACCACGCACTAGAGTAGGGTATTACACCACAATGCTGGCCTGAACCAGTATAAACTCCGTGTCCCTTGTGTTGTTCATCTTGCTAGCCTAGATTCTTAGTGAGGCTTTGGGACGTAGGTCGGTAGAGGAGAGATCTTCGCGCGCACCCCAGAGTTCGAACCTCAAGGGTCTGTCGGAACCTGAAATCCAACATTTGGTGCGCCAGGTAGGGGTGCGCCGGAATTCTCCCTGCCGATGGCCCGATCTCCATTAATACTGCGCTTCGCCCTCATGGTAGGCGACGCACCACCCGCTCCGGCCGCAGAGTCCGGCGCCAGGCCCTGGGGGCTCCGAGCTCTGACCCCCGCCTTGCGACAGGTGCGGTGGCCAAACAAGTTCAAGCTAGAGATGCTGATGCGCTACGACGGCGCGGCGGATCCGCTAGCTTTCCAGCTAGCATATGAGGAGGCCATCCTCAAGGCCGGGGGCGATGACCGGGTCATGGCCAACTGGCTTCCCATGGCACTCACCGGTGTCCCGTGCATGTGGCTGCTCCACTTGCCAGCGTCTTCGGTGGTCTCCTGGGAGGAGCTGCGCAGCCTCTTCCTCGCCCACCACGCAGCACCGACACTCCCGGTCGTCACGTCTCTCCTAGGTGGCTCGCAAGCCCCGCCCACGAGTCACCATGTCAAGCCGTTTGTCCGCCAGGTCGACGCCGCCCTAACTCGCCGCCCCGCTCCTCCGAGTTGGGCGGCACCCAAGGCCGACTTGACCTTCAGCTTGGATGATCACCCCGCCAACACTACCTGCTCGGGTGCGCTTCTGATGCTCCGTACTCCTCCCATCTGCCAGGTGGCCATCACCAGGACCCTCATCGACGGAGGGGCCGGCCTCAATGTGCTCTCAATCGAGGCCTTTAGCCTCCTCCACGCGCCGCTGGAGTGACTCCGACCTAGCCAGCCCTTCTCGGGCGTCGGGGGCAGGCCCACCGGCTCCCTGGGGCAGATCCGCCTCCCGGTGACGTTCGACACCCAAGCCAACTTCCGCACGGAGCTGGTCGATTTCGATGTTGCCCCATCGGCCTCCCGTACAATGCCATCCTCGGCTACCCGGCTTTGGCCCAGTTCATGGCAGCAACCCAACCGGCTTACAACCTGATGAAAATGCCCGGGAGCGACGGTGTCCTCACCATAGCCGGAGATGCAAAAGATGCTCTGCAGGCGCTCAAGCTCGCTTTCAAGGCGGCAGTAGTGGCGCAGCCCGCCACCGCTGATCCCCCAAGGCTAAGGGGGCTGCACCCACCAAGAAGAAGCAGCTGTTCACCCAAGACAAAGCGGAGACCAAGCAAGTACCAGTCGACGAGGATGGGTCCTCCGGCGCCACCTTCACCATAGGTGCCAATCTCGATCCCGAACAAGAGGAGGCCCTGGTGAAGTTCCTGCGCGCGAACAAGGAGGTGTTTGTGTGGGAACCCAAGCAGCTGGTGGGGGTCCCAAGGCAAGTGATCGAGCATCACCTGAACGTATGCCCCAACGTACGCCCCGTGAAGTAGAAGGCAAGGCGGCAGTCCACCGAGAAGCAAGCTTTCATCATCCAAGAAACCCGCAAGCTGGATGTCGCGGGAGTCATTCACGAGGTTCGCTATCCGTAATGGCTGGCAAACCCTGTTGTTGTGCCAAAGAAGGGGGGGGGGGAGGAGCGCATGTGCGTCGATTTCACCAACCTCAACAAAGCTTGACCACAAGATCCGTTCCCACTCCCCCGCATCGATCAAATCATGGACTCTACTGCTGAGTGTGACCTGTTGTGTTTCCTGGATGCCTTCTCGGGCTACCACCAAATCAAGATGGCGGTCAAATATGTGGAGAAGACGGCTTTCCTGACCCCATGTGGGGTGTACTGCTACACCTGCATGCCGTTTGGATTGCGCAACGTGGGCGCAACCTTTCAGCGGCTGATGCACATCGCGTTAGGCCGGCAGCTCGAGAGGAACACTGAGGCTTATGTCGATGACATAGTGGTGAAGTCTCGGGAGGCGAAGACTCTGATATAGGACCTGGAAGAAACCTTCACGAGCCTTCGTGAAGTGGACCTGTGGCTCAACCTAGAGAAGTGAGTGTTCAGTGTTCCCTCCGTCAAGCTTCTGGGTTTCCTCGTGTCCCACAGAGGGATCAAGGCTAACCCAGAGAAGGTCAAGGAAATCGAAGACATGAGTCTGCCACAAACTCTCAGGAAAATGCAGAAGCTCGCAGGGCGAGTAACTGAACTAGGACGCTTCATCTCCAAGCTAGGGGAGCATGACTTGCCCTTCTTCAAGCTAATGAAGAGGAAGGGCCCGTTCGAATGGACTCAAGAGGCTGACAAAGCGTTCCAAGATCTCAAGAAGTACCTGACCAACCCTCCTGTGATGGTAGCGCCATGCCCGCAGGAGCCCCTGGTGCTTTATCTCGCCGCCACACCATACTCCGCCAGCGCGGCTCTGGTGGCCGTCCGGGAGGAGCACAGGGCCAAAACCGCACCAGTCGCGGCAACCCCAGGCCAGGAAGGCCCCGCAAAGGTCACGCCCTTGGCAGATACAAGTCGGTCTTAGCAAGGAGGCATCCTCACGGCTGAGGGGACCCCACCAGCCAGTCAGGAGCTGGGGGCTCTTGTGCCTCAGAAGGCGCTCGACTCCCCAGAGAGTGCAGGCTCCGCCGCTGTGCCTGCCCTCATCGAGCATCCCATGTACTTCGTCAGCACGGTGCTGAGGGATGCAAGGGCACGGTACCCCATGCCTCAGAAGCTCCTGCTCACACTGTTGGTGGCCTCTCGAAAGCTGCGGCTCTACTTCCAAGTTCATCCCATCAAGGTCATCTTAGCATACCCGTTGGAAAGGGTGCTCAGAAGTCCCAACTCAGCGGGAAGGGCCGCCGAATGGAACATCGAGTTGCAGGCATTTCAGTTGGAATTCAGCATGACTAGGGTCGTTAAGGGAGCCGCACTAGCAGATTTTGTAGTAGAATAGACAGAGGCGCTAGGACTTGAAGCAGGCGAAGACCAGTCGCTTTCCCTAGGAAGTGAGGCGCCAGACGGCTGGGTTATGTACTTCGACGGAGCTTTCTCGCGACATGGCACGGGGGCTGGCGCGGTGCTCATATACCCCACTCAAGACAGGCTCTACTACGCCGTGCAAATCTGTTTCCAGCATGGAGAGAAGGTTTCCAACAATATAGCAGAATACGAGGGGCTGATAGCGGGCCTAAAAGCTGAAGTGGCCGTGGGGGTAAAGTGCCTCATCATCAAGGGCGATTCACAACTCCTTGTCAACTTCTCCAACAAGGTGTATGAGCCAAAGGACGAGCACATGGAGGCTTATCTGGCAGAGGTCTGCAAAATTGAGAAGCAGTTTTGGGGTTTGGAGTTGTAGCATGTGCCCCGCGGCACCAATCAGGAGGCTGATGACATCGCCAAAAGGGCATCTAGGTAGCTTCCTCAAGAGCCCGGAGTCTTTGAGGAAAGGCTCTTTAAACCCTCGGCAGCGCCGCCACCATCAGGCACAGCGCAACCTCGAGTGGAGCTCCCCCAGCCACCTGCCTCGGGAGCTCTGGCCTGTGGCCCGACCTCAGGAGCACGCTTGCTCCTGGTGCTCAGGAGGGATGTTGGACAGTGGAACTCAAGAACTACTTAACGCAGGGGACTCTGCCAGAAAAGGAGGAAGATGCAGAATGCGTGGCACGACAAGCCATGGCATACTGCATTCAAGATGGAGAGCTTTACCGGAAGCGACCGAACGACGTGGCCCTACGTTGCATTTCCAGGGAACAGGGGAAAAAGCTGCTGGCAGACATACACGGTGGAGATTGTGGGCACCACTCATCATCGCGAACCCTCGTTGGCAAGGTGTTCTGCAGCGGGTTCTACTGGCCCACAGCACTCAATGATGCCGTCGAGCTGGTTAAGGCTTGTGAAGCCTGCCAAGCAGATCCATCAGCCGGCTCAGGGCTTGCAGACCCTACCCCTCTCATGGCCGTTCGTAGTTTGGGGGCTGGACATCTTGGTCCCGTTTCCTCGGGCACCAGGAGGCTATCGCTACCTCTACGTTGTCGTCGACAAGTTCACCAAGTGGGCTGAGGTGGAAGCTGTCTGCACCATCCCGGCAGGCTCCGCAATCAAGTTCGTCAAGGGCCTCATGAGCCGATTCGGAGTACCTAACCGCATCATCACCGACAACGGTTCGCAATTCACCAGCAATCTCTTCAAAACATACTGTGCTAATCTTGGAACGTAGATATGCTACACTTTAGTGGCACACCCTTAGAGCAACGGCCAGGTTGAACGAGCCAACGTGGAGGTCCAGAAGGGCCTCAAGACCCGGACCTTCAAGAAGAAGCTGGAGGACTGCGGCAGGGGCTGGTACGACGAGCTCCAGTCTGTGATGTGGTCCATCGGCATGACCGCAATCAAGTCGACTGGCAAAACCCCATTCTTCCTCGTCTACAGAGCGGAGGCAGTCCTCCCTCACGAGGTCAAGTGTCGCTCCGCATGGGTCCTGGAATTCGATGAAGCGCAGCAGGACACTACGCGGGGGACGGATCTCGTGCTGGGGGAGGAACGTCGTCGGGAGGCCGCGCTGCGGGCGGCAAGATACCAGCAGGTGCTGCGACGGTACCACTGCTGCAACATCCTCCCCAGGACTCTTGAGGTAGGGGACCTCGTGCTTAGGCGGGTGCTCTCCAGGGAAGGGCTGCACAAGCTCTCTCCTATGTGGGAGGGGCCGTTCAAGGTTGTTCATGTTTCCAGGCCCGGCTCCGCGTGCTTGGAGACCCAGGAGGGGGTGCCCATCCTGAACGCGTGGAACATTCAGCACCTCCAGAGATTCTACCCTTGAAGCGAGGCCCAGTGCCCGTGGGAAAGGCCCGGAGCCTGTGAAGAAGGCCAATGCCTGTGAAGCTTGTCGCTTTGAGGAAAGGCCCGGTGCCTGTGAAGAAGGCCAATGCCTGTGAAGCTCGACCCCCCCCCCCCTCAAGAAAAGGCCCAGTGCCTGTGAAGAAGGCCAATGACTGTGAAGCTCGCCGCCCGTGACACTCTCACGTAATAATGAGTTGGGGCTGTACACGTCCCGGAGTCTCCGGAGTGCCGCCCTAGGCCTCGGGGGCTCCTGCCCACGCCCAGTGGCAGCACTTAGCTCCGTGCTGGTGAGAAGACGTCGAAGACTAGATTAGGTGCCGGACGCGCCCTTTTCATTTGCTTTCTGCAGTTGTCTTGTTCGTCCCTATTTGTAGTTTAATTGGAAGGTGCTTTTAGTGTCGTTGCCGTCCCCGACCTTTGACTCTTTGTCTTTGTCGCCTACTTGACTCATTTTCTCTCTCGCAAGTCTCGCGAGGGTGCTACGTGGGTGCCCTCATGAGTGTTTCCTGTCCCAGTCTTGAGAGGCTTTCCTATCCAAGTCCACCGCGGGAGCACTCCTCCCGGTCCGTGCCCCACGGGCATCGCAACACGAACACGGGACCTGAGTCGGTTGCCCTCACGACCGAGACTGGAAGTTACCTCTCCTGGCTAATTCTTGCAGGCCACGAAGCGCCCAACAAGGCCTCAGCCTCGAGAAGCGAAGACTGCGGCAAGTCCCCCCAAGCTAAGTAATTCCTACACGCAAGCTCACGGCACCAAAACACAACATAGGAATAATGAAAATAGCATTGTAATTAACGGCAACAGTCCAGCACGCCCCTGCGGGGCCCTACACTACTCTCTCTTTGCGCAGGGAAGGGAGAAAAACAAAATAGACATGGCTTGCTCGGCACCGACTCGTGGCGAGGGCTCGTACTGCCTCCGGAGCTCAGTCAGACCCCTCCTCACGCTTCACTGAGGCGCGACGGTGGGCTGACCCGCTACCTCCCTCAAGACGAGTGCGACGGCTCGGAGGCTGGTCGCGGCCACCACTGGAGGAGCTGTCGTCCGAAGGGGAGCCGTCGAGGCTTGGCGAGCTGCGAACACCGCCGACCACGCGCCCGCCTTCATCTTCACCCCGACATTCGCCGAGGCTGGCCACCCGGCCGCCATCATCATCTTCAGGACAACACCCGACGTGACTGCCGTCTTTGCCAAACACCCTCACATAGAGGGTGGCGCACCGTCAAACTTAAAATGCAGGGTGCACCGCCGGCTCAGGCCACGCGTGCGGGCAAATGTTTGCTAGTCGCGGGTCAGGGCCACGTTCCCAGCGACGGAGATCTCCAGCGAAGCCCCGGAGGCCCTGTTGCAGCAACCGTCTGCTTGAAGCCAGAGGCCACCAGGAGCGCCGACCGGGAGTTCACCTACAAAAAAGCGAGGAAGCTGGAGCCAGCTGCCAGTTGGGTCCACTGACCACACGATGAACTCCGGCAGCACCTCTGCAGAGTGGAAGCACGGCCTGGGAGGCTGCGCGGCCGCGACACGCCTTCCCTCATCCACTAGGTGCGCATCACCATGCGGGAGATCGCAGCCGCGACCGCGGGGAGCCGCTGCGGGAGACGCATGATGCTTGCGGGGATGATTTCGGCCGCGCTTGGGCAAGGAAGAGTCAGGCCCTTCCCGATGAGCCTTCCCCTTCTCCGCGGCCGAGAACCTCTTCGGCGCCGCCATAGAAGACGGCGAGCAACTAAGATGGGGAGAAAGAAGGAAGCGGGGCGGAAGATGTACATCGGAGCTAGCTCCCTCCCGCCTTTATAGCCAGTGAAGGCCAACCGTCGGCCTCCATGATCACATGTAATCATGACCCATTTCTGCATGCAGGGACTTGTCAAGTCGAGAAGTTGCCGAGGCAGCATGGGGAAGTGGAGGCGCCCACGTCCAATCAACTACCATGCGGCGCCCAAGGCCGCGGGATGATGGGGCCCATGGCACTTCGCACTTAACCCTTTGCTTCTCCGCTAAGCCAAGTCCGAGCATGCCTCGGGCTCGGGGGCTACTGTCGATGTTCTAGGAACTGGGGTCCCCAGACTTGCCTGCCTACGGCCTACGGCGTGGCTCGGGCAGTGGCCCAGTACGGCCCATCTTCATTGACTCAAGCTCAAGACCCTCGCGAGGGGCCAAGCCTCACGGGGCGGACGACAAGAAGCTTCCTCAGGAACAGCCTCACCAGGCAGGCTCGCAAGGAGGTCGAGAGCTCAAGGCAAGGGTACCTCGCGAGGTGCTCATGAGGCAAGCCATGACGATCGAGACCAGGCGGGCGCCAGGCGGGCGGCGGCCTGGGCAGTGTCCTTGTTTCCCCCTTTGGTGCAAAGGGGGCAAGCACAGGCGCGGAGTACCAAGGCGTCAAGTAAAGTTTGCCATTTTGGTGCAACGAGACCAAGACGAGCATAGCGGCAGGATGGAGGTCACCGTGGAGCCCAAGACGGTGTCATCTTCAGGGCCTTTGGCAGTCGAAGACCAACTTTAGTCAGGATAAGTTGTACTAGATGTTCCCCTTCAAAATGGCCGTTGTTGGCGCCCTTCCCGCTCAATATTTGGGGAGAGGACCAGGGCCTCTATATATAGGGCTAGCCACCACAGTAGGCAGGACGACTCATCTGGCACCCGGGGATCGAATCCTTCCCAAGCAGAGCCACACCACACATCCACAAGAACATCCCTCGTGAGGCTGTTCTTCCTTTGTATTGTTCATCATCAGCCCCTAAGGCAATCCACACACCATGCACTGGAGTAGGGTATTACACCACAATGGTGGCCTGAACTAGTATAAACTCTGTGTCCCTTGTGTTGTTCATCTTGCTAGCCTAGATTCTTAGCGAGGCTTTGGGACGTAGGTCGGTAGAGGAGAGATCTTCACGCGCACCCCAGAGTTCGAACCTCAAGGGTCTGCCGGAACCCGAAATCCAACAACTCCCAGATGCAGAGGCCGGGGGTCATCATCCTCCTTTTCGAGAAAAAATAGAAGCATGTGTGAGAGGACGAGTGCGTGCGTGCACCTCTTCTCTTCCTGTATAACGTACTAAACTTAGAGTACAAGTTTTTGTGCATGGCATGATGGTGCGTGCGAGAAGTCCCAAGAGATAGGTTTAATGCGTCTAAAAATAAGACTAGCCTATAGCTCGCCACGCGGCTATTCCTGTCGAACGCCCCATTAACCGTAAGATATGTATACGACGGTGCCAGTTATTACACGTACACAACAGTAGTAGAAAAAGAACTACTACACCATGGCCGAGAACACGTGCCCACGTAACGCCATTCGGGAATATTGCCGCACTTCGAAACTAGAACCGTCAATAAATTTTGAGCTTGCGTCTCGTCACATTCCAAATTACTCCATGCTATATTGAATTGCAAACCTGTTCACACTGATCACAACCTAAACAGTTTCCCACTTAGGAGCATATTAGTACTTGGTTATAAATACTAGTATGCCAAGATGACTGCACATTCCTCCTCAACTCCTCATCCAAAAAAACAAACAAGTCATTCAACATCCTTCCCTTGCGTCTACCATGGCCAACGTGAGTTCTGGGTCGAGAGATTGCCACCAGGGAGAGGCGAGTATGGATGCGGAAGCACGAGAGATGTCCTACCTCACTGCGAAAGCAGCCGACATGTCCCGCCGCACAGACGTAGCAGCACAAAGGTCCCGCCGCGCCGCGAATGCAGCAGAGATGTCCTGCCGCACCGCGGTGGCCTGGGAAAATTTCTCGTGGGCATGCGACGACTGTTACAGGAGCATGCATGCGATCATCCATACCCAGATGGATCAGATCTCCGGCTGGGCGAGGTTGCAGGACGACATGAAATCCTTGTTCGAACAGGCTACCGGCGTCATCCGGCAACTAAGTGAGGGCAATGAGTGGCTCCAGGCCGAGCGCGACCTGCTGAGGGCGAAGATCGTCCGAAGTGCAGACCAGCAGGAGGAGACCAGTGCCTTGTTGAAGAGGACCGACGTCATCATGAAGAAACTTATGGACAAGAATGACATGCTCCGCATCGAGCGCCAAAGGCTGGTGGAGGAATCCGTGGATGTTCTCAATCAGCGTCTTGAGGACATGAAAGAGCTCATCGCCGCTCGCCCCGGAGACTAGTTCCGGCGGCCTATAGCAACGCATCAAGAAAGTAGATATCAGTGACCCAAATCCTTGTCTTCCTTCTTCTTTTGCCCTTGTGTATTTCGGGCGTAGCCGCATGTGGCTTTTTTATTATCTTTCTAATTATGTAAGACAATTAATCGTCCTTATATATTCACCAGTCTTGCTATAAGTCGCAGTAGATGCTATATATGTCCGTTGGATCTTACATCAAGATCCGTGCTTTCAGATTTTCCTTTCTCTCTCTTAAATCTCAGTCGAGTGAGACATATCCACGCCATTAAACAGAGACTCGGGCACCATTAATGGAGACCTTGGGAGAGAGGTAGACGGCAGATGGAGGTCAAAGGGCTCTCCTCCCGATAAGCATGTGCAGGGGTCTGATCGCACGCCTCTCGTACTCAAATAGCTACCCTGCATGACGCCTCCTAGCTAATAAAAAATGGGGACGCGTGGCGGCACGTAAATGGTAGTAAATAGAACGCCCACGGTTTCAATAATACTTGTGTTTCCGATTGTAACATGACAGCACTTGTTCCAAAATGACTTTGTTGATTGTTAATGTGTGCGCCTTCCCAAATCGGACATGGCACCAAGCCAAGTTTCATTATTTTCATGCGTGTTTTGGATTTACAGGAATTAAAAAACTAAGTTTCTCAATGTTTCCAGCCCAGCCACGACGCCAAGAATTTTGAATTTCATTCCATTTCTTGCATGGAACCTAGAAATTTACCTGAGGACACACATGTGATTTTTCAACCAACTTTGGTGCACTGGAACATGTGCTTGTATTTCAAATTTGAATTATGCAAACAAAGGTGACACATTCCCTCTCAGAACCACGAGCCTTCTTGAGAGAAGCTCCGATTTGCAAGAAGCTTATACCCAAATTTGTTCCTATTCGGCCAATTTTTTTACCACGGCATGGTACTACCATGACATGACACCATGCCAAGTATCATGATTTTAAAACCAAGTTTCTCAATGTTCTCGACCGAGCCACGATGCCCAGATGTTTGAATTTTATTCTCATTTTTTGCATGGGACCTAGAAATTCACCTGAGGACACAAATGTGATTTTTCAACCAACTTTGGTGCACGAGAGCATGTGCTTGTAGTTCAAATTTGAATTATGCACATTAAATGACCAAAAACTCAATTAATGTGTAAAAAAGGCCAAACGAAGCCAGAATGATTTCCAAAATTTAACAGGGCACTCATGTATTTCTATGTTGCCTTTGTAAATAAACTCAAGGGGGACAACGTATATCGTTTCACACTCAAAGGTGGCACGTTCCCTCTCAGAACCACGAGCCTTCTTGAGAGAAGCTTCGGTTTGCAAGAAGCTTATGCAAAAATCCGTTCCTATTCGGCCAATTCTTTTACCACAGCATGGTAGTACCATGACATGACACCCATGCCAAGTTTCATGATTTTCAGACGTGTTTTGGATTTACAAGAATTTAAAAACCAAGTTTCTCAATGTTCTTGGCCGAGCCACGATGCCCAGATGTTTGAATTTTATTCTCATTTCTTGCATGGGACATAGAAATTCACCCGAGGACACAAATGTGATTTTTCAACCAACTTTGGTGCACGAGAGCATGTGCTTGTAGTTCAAATTTGACTTATGCACATTAAATGACCAGAAACTCAATTAATGTATAAAAAACAATATATGAACCAAGAATAATTCCAAAATTTAACATGGCACTCATGTAGTTCTATGTTGCCTTTGTGAAGAAACTCAATGGTGGGGGGCAGCGCATATTGTTTCACACTCAAAGGTGGCACGTTCCGTCTTAGAACCACGAGCTTCCAAATTGGCCCAATTTTTTACCACAACATGTTAGTGCCATGACATGACACCATGCCAAGTTTCATGATTTTGAGACGAGTTTTGGATTTACATGAATTCAAAATCTAAGTTTCTCAATGTTCTCGGCCGAGTCACGGCGCCTAGATGTTTGAATTTCATTCTCATTTCTTCCATGGGACCTAGAAATTCAACCAAGGACACACATGTGATTTTTCAACCAACTTTGGTGCACCGGAGCATGTGCATGCAATTCATATTTAGATTATGCACTTTAAAATTCCAGAAACTCAATTAATGTATAAAAAGGCCAAACGAACCCACAGGGCGCTCATATAGTTCTATGTTGCCTCTGTAAAGAAAATCAGGGGGGAGGCAGCGTATATCGTTTCACACACAAAGGTGACACGTTCCCTCTCGGAACCACGAGGCTTGTTGAGAGAATCTCTGGTTTTGCAAGAAGCTTATACCAAAACTTGTCCCAATTCAGCCAAAAGTTATACATATGATAACAGGGTTTAGATTATCCCGAACATCTCGCTACCTAGACCAATAATGTACTATGATTTGAATTCAACATAAAATGGATATAGATATTTGAATTGGAGAGCGTATGGTACATGTAGTTCATAGTGAAATATGATTACTGCTATATGCATGCTTTTTGTTATCAAGATAATATTTAAATTATTGTATAACTTGGCAACAATCGTATTCAAATAAGGAAAATTGATTCAAATTTAGTCCATATGGTAGACGACAATATATGTGTTCACATGGTGGAGTAAAATGTTCATATATGATGGAAGATCAAAATGTACGACTATATCAATTATAAACCGCAAGGTCACCTAACGATATATTCAAATTCAGCATAACGTGGATTAAAAAATTAAAATTCGAGATCCTGGCATTTGTAATCATATAAAAAGGGACCTTACTCTTTCTTTTGGTGGGAATTTATTTGTTTTTTGTTGTTGTTGAGGGAAGTGCGAATCAATTTGGTACTGTGCAGGGTAATCTTGTTCTCCCGATTTATTACATTTTTCTTGTAGTTTTTTCAATGGCATCTATAGCAATATAGTAAAAGGGGACATGACTCTCTTGTGTCTTGTATGAATTGTTTTTTTACACGTTAAGTTTGTTCTGCCGAACAAGGAATCCGCACCTTGTTATCCCAAAATTTTCAAGCTCGCGTATCTTTTGTCTCACCTTCTTTGAAACTCCCGCCTCTTCAACCCGCGCCGCGCCTTGTTATCCCTAAATTTCGACCCGCGCGAAAACTCCCTCCTCATCCGAAATCGGTACCGCAGCCCAGACACGCGAAATCCCCTTCTATCCCTTAGCTGAAAATGAAGCTCCATGTCGCAGTGTGAAAACAGGTGGGGGTACGCTGGTAACTACATTTCGGACAAGCGCATCCCTAAGCTTGGATCCCCCCTCCCCCTTCGCCCCCCATTCGTACACCAAGGCCGCCAAAACCCACGCTCCTCCGTCGGCCCCCCGACCGCCGCCCCAGCCAGAGACTCTTCCCCGACTATGTTGTCCACCGCAACAGCTCACCTTCCCTCATCCACCGCACTAGATGTGGATCCGTCATCGATCTCGTCATCCCGCCGGATCAGCCGCCCCGTCCTCCACCTCCAAGGAGCTGCCCGAATGTTCGCCTCGTCTATCGCGCCACCTCAATCCCCACAGCGCCGTGTTGACCTACCCCACCGGAACCGCAACACCCTCTCCAATTCCTCCGATGAAGCCGAGGCCAACTCGGCGCCACCAAGGAGGTTCTTAACTCACCGCTGCATTTTATCTTTTATTCGATCTCACGGGGTTGCCGGTGCTCGATACCCAGCAGACATGGCGAGTCTCCATCGATGGCGCCGTCGCCGGCCACATCATCCACGACGTCTCTCCCCCATGTCGTTGCTTCCTCGGTGGCGACTTCCACAGCAGCACTAGCTGCAGCTGCTCCGGCTCTCGCTTGCGCTGCGGCTCTACTCTTGCTGTCGGTCGCACTGCTGCACTGCTCTTGCTTTCGTTCATGCTACTGCTCTGCTCTTGCTCTCGCTTGTGCTGCTGCTGCTGCTCCTGCATGACCTCCGGCAGCTATAGGAGTTGCTGCTTTAGCACTCGCTCGTGGTGCTACTGCACGACTTGCTCTCTGCTAGTGTGTTCCCTGCTTGAGCATCTGCTGATTTAGATCACTGCTTCTCTGCTACTAGTGCTCGAACGCCCTAAACATCTATTGTAATGCTCTGCTACTAGTTCAATCAGTTTCGACAGTAAAATTCAGTTTCGACTGTAAAGTTCATTTTCTTCAGTTAAGTTCAGAGTGAACAGTATTTACAACATCTGTCGGAGCGGCTGTGGCGCGGCTGATGCGTTTTACATCTAGCACTTTTTGGTGATGTATTTTACATCATCTATCGCAGATGATATTAGGGTCCCACTTCAGATTAACGTTGTGTGTCTTGTCCTGCTTTAGCCTCATCGCCGTACACCTCACCGGGGCTGCTCCAACGACGGAACCGTCCATCATAGCGGAGCAGTACCCTCAGCACCGTTTCCAGAGGCCTCAGATGTTCTTCCACGCCTCCGACGGTCACACCATCATCACCATCCTCCACGTCCAACCCAATGATGCTGAGGTACACAAGGCTATGCCAAAGATGTTGTACACTCGTCGCATCACTTTGTTACTCTGCATTCATGTCGATCCCTCAGGGATCCTTTGCTATGGAACTACTATTCATGCAAATCTGTTAGAAGGAGTGGAGCAAAGCAAAACTGGAGGATTTTTTCCTTTGGTGTCTCTTTTGAAGAAAAAACGTAGGAATTTTATTCACTTGGACGTCCTTCTCAAATTAATATGCATGAAGAACAGAACTAATTGCATTACTGGCATAATAAGATGCTTATTTTTTCATTTTCACGTGGTTTGACTTTAATTTGACCATGTTTCTCCATTCATGTGTTCTTCCAACTCATGTGAACCAAACACCCAGGTTGACTGAAATCCTATGTTTCCAAATGCTCTGTTTTGCACGTGCTTTCCTATCCTATTCCTGTGTTTTTCCTGTCCCTGCGTTTATAGAATCCTCCAATTCTAAGGAGCCCTTACAGATTTACTTCATTTTCAGATAGGCGTCAAAGAAAACTCTGTGTGTTATGTCCTGCTCCTGCCATGCCGTCATCCACCCCACCTAAGGTGCACCATCGACAGAAGCGTTCACAGCAGCAGAGATCCCCCCTGCAGACTTTCTTTCGCCGCCTCACATCATCTTCCCCGTTGCTGGCAGCCACGCCAACAGCATTACCATCATCGACTGAGTGGATGAACCCGAGGACTACACAGTTCCGGAAGAGAGGTCGCAGTCTTTTGTGTTTGCTTATGTTATACATCGGTTATTATTACCTGCTACTTTATCATTCAAACTTGAGTTTTGAAATGCCCATGGGTCTCACATCGAGCCAGCAACGAATAGTATCTGTCTACTATCTGGTTCATCTGGGGTCTTCTATGTGGATCATGTTGGGTGGGTAACAAACAATAGATGATCCATTGTCTATCTTTTTAAACTGAAGCTATAATCTACCTGCTATCATTAGTTTTGGATCCATCCACTCGTTTGCTACCATCAGTCTTGATTTTTGCATGCACCCCTTAGGTCTTACAAAATCTAACTATTTGTTTTTATTATGCATGTCAGATATTGTACACAATCGTACTGAACATGTAGAGAAAAAGAGAAGACCGTTGCGTGGGTATATAATGTCATGTAGACGCCGCTCCATGGTGGGCGAAGTGGCCCCCCTCCTGCATTTCCAGATTGTATTCCAGAGGAAGATAACTGTTCAGATGGGCATTCAGAAGGAGCCGACCACGCCTGTTTACCACCTGAGGTGTTTGCTCTAACCTGGCATGCTGATGTTGGTCATATCATGCATATGGCGCCTTGCATTGCTTACATTATACCTCTTATATGTCATCAGCTTAGTTTAGATTTGCTTTATGTGAATGCCACCTGTTTGGTTTCTATATCATACTCCCACCATTCCTAAATATTTGTCTTTTTAGAGATTTCAACAAGTGACTACATACGAAACAAAATTAGTGAATCTACACTCTAAAATATGTCTATATACTTCCATATGTGCTAGTCCATTTGAAATCTCTAAAAAGACAAATATTTAGGAACGGAGGGAGTATATGGGAATTATGCAATGCCATCTTCTTTAGCCAGGCATCATATACGTGAATCATGCAATGCCATCCTGTTTAGCCAGTTATCGTATATGTGAATTGTATTGTGCCATATTTTTTTCTATAATGTATTCCATTTGTCAACAATGTTTATACATTCATCTACTCTTCCCGTGCATCAGCCATTTGAGTCGGTCATGGGAAAATCTGGAGTGAAAACAAGGTCTTCTGAGCAGTCAGTGCTACCTGTCGATGCAGATTTCTTGCTGGTTACAAATAGCTCCTCAGAGGAGGATTTAGAGACAGATGACCAGTCGTATCCCCCCCCCCCCGAGGTGCATGCTCTAACTTGGCTGGGTTATATTGCTCATATCATGCATATGGTGTCTTGCATTGCCATGCCATCTGCTTAGATTAGACATGCTTTGTGTGAATGGCTCATGTTTGCTTTCTATATCAGATATGTGAATTATGAAATGCCATGTTTTTCAGCCAGCTATCATATATGTGAAATATGCACCGCCATGTAGCCAGGCATCATATATGTGAATTATCTCATGCGTATCATTACGTATTCCATTTGTCGACAATATGTGTATATTGAACTACTCTTCATGTGTATCAGCCATTTGAGCCGATTAAGGAAAAATCTGGTGTGAAAACAAGGTCTTCAGGGCAGACAATGGTACCTGTTGAAGCATATATCTCAATGGTTACAGGGAGCTCCTCAGAGGAGGATTCAGAGACAGATGGCCAATCCTATATCCCACCTGAGGTGTATGCTCTAAGTTGCAATGTTTTATATTTCTCGTATGATGCATATGGTGTCTTGCATTGCTTAGTTTAGACATCATATGCACAATATTGAATTCCATTTGCTTAGTTTAGAGATCATACATGCGAGTGCCAGCTGCTTAGTATATGAATCAATTATGTCAATTATATCATGCCATCCTGTATACTTAGACAACATGTATGTGAATTATTTCACCCCAACCTAGTTTAGAAAGACATCATATAGTTTTGTCATGTCATCCTGTTTAGGTACTCATCATATGTTGAATTATGCCATTATATCCTGTTAAGTTATCCATCATATATGTGAAACTGTGTCATGCTATCCTGTTTAGTTAGGCATCATATATGTGAAATTGTGTCATGCTGTCCTGTTTGGTTAGACAACATATATGTGAATTACCACATCTATCTATCATACAATGTCTGTACTCAATTTCTTTTCTTGTTTATCAGCCATTTGAATTGGAGGGGGTGATGACAGTATCTAAGGGAGCAATAACCCGTTCTTCACAAAAGACAATGTTACCCGTCGATGCATATAGAACCATGGTTGTACTGGCCCACAAACTAGCCCCACCACACATAATCGAGACTCTTCCAGATTGCACACTTACACCGTTGGGCAGAGAACCAGCTACAACCCATCTAACCGCAACCCCAGCGGATAGTAACCCACTTCTAGTTGACAAAGCACCATGTCCACCACAGAGTACCCCCACACGAGCAGTTTGTAAAGCTCCTGCAGTGCCCAAAGCACGAAGACCACCACAGCTAACCCAAACTCCACGTTTAGTTTAAAGCAAAAGAGCAACTGTTCTTAGGTCAGATTCCGTAGCTATGGTCCATACTCCTTTGCTATTGCATCACTGTTTTTACTCATACCAACTACTTTTGAATTTGAAGGATCCAATTGAAATTCCAATGGTGCAACAGGTATGTTTTAAACCTATTTCTTTAACTGGATTGTTGTTCTAACTTCTTGCTCTATGTTGATTTCAGTTTAAGTTGTATAAACAGTTATGTTCTCATGTGATGCACATTACAAGTGCTGCCAATGCTGTGTAGTTTCTCACACTTATATTCTGTGTATGTTGCTGTGTCTTAAAAATATATGAGTTGAACTGTGTCTCGATCTTGATTAGGCAACATAAACTAGAATGATATGGAAAATATAGTGACCATAGTACATAGATATATGTTTGTTTCATGCTGTTATCTTGTCCACCTTACTACTGAACCGGTTTACCAAAATGAGTTTCGTATACTACAAGCTAAACCTGTGATGTGTCTTGTTGTTTCTCTTCTAGTATGCAAACAGAATATTGGAGAAGAGCACCCCACTATGCAATGGTAGAGAAAGTAATGCACATAAGGTTCAAGATAGTGAGACAACCCTGTTGGTCTCCAAGAAAGGTGATAAAAACGATCTTGTAGACAGTGAGAAAACCCCACAGTCCTGCGTTGATGTAGTGTTCGAGTTACTGGCCAGTACGGCTGGCACAAGCTCTTCGAACTCGCTGCCTGAATCACTTCGGCTTCTTCCGTCTCAGCTACAAGCTGAAAGGCATCAGTCAGTTGTGTTGTGGCAAGAAGCTGAAGGACTGAGGAAGTCCCTACAGAATTCAGATGCGCACTTTCTTTTGCAACAACAAGCGCTGGAGGATTTAAGCGCCAAACAAGAGAAAGTTAATAAGCTTTCTAAGCATCTTGCCAGCATTATGGGCACCCAACATATTGTTTCTTGAGCTCTTCTGAAGTGGTTTTAGTTCTGGACTTGTTTTGCTGCGTCGTTTATATGCTGCTTTGTTCCCTATATTTGCACTGGTGGCGAACTTTGATGCCGAGTGGATGTAATATGTGTAATAGCCGTGATAGCCTAGCATAAGTTGCTTGCTTATTTATTTCCTTGTTGTCTTGTTTATTTGTTTGCTTGTAGTCAGTGTAGTTCTGTTTCCGCGGTTTGCTAGTGGCCGCAATAACGTATTTTTTAAAACTAGGCCACAATAACCATGGGCTACATATTTACTGTAGTGGCACTGGGCCTCCTACCGGCGGTAGAAACAATGGGCCTTCTACGGGCCGTAGAAACAATGGGCCTTCTACGGGCCGTAGACACAATGGGCTTTCTACGGGCCGTATCATCAATGGGCCTTATATGGGTCGGCCTATCGATCGGCCAAACATGGGCCAATAATAGACCGCATTATGGCCGTAAACGGGCTAGAGTTGGAATCGTCCGTTCATGGGCCGACCATAACGGGCCGTCATTAATAGGTCGTATTTGATGATGCTATGAAAACGGCCCAACGTGTTAATGGGCCACAAACGGGCCGACTATAACAACGGGCTGAATTTGGCCCACAAGCAGAAAATGACAGTAACGGGCCGTAAGTAACCGAATGCTGGAAATGAGCTCAAGAATAAATGGGCCCTCAAAAGGCCGAAAGATAACATGGGCTGGAAACGGCCCAATGGAATAATGGGCCGTTAATGGGTATAAAGTGATATATTGTTCATTACGGGCCAGTTTCACAACGGGCCGTTAATGGGTATAAAGTGATGCACTGTTCATTGTGGGCCAGTTTCACCACGGGCCGTTAATGGGCCAAGAGTTACAAAGGGCCTCATATGGGCCGAAAGACGTCATGGGCCATACATGGGCTAGAAGTGAAAATGGGCCGGAATCATATTGGATGGCCCAGATGACGCTAGTGGGCCTAATTCTGATAGGGTGTAACGGGCCTTGGGTTAGCGGGCTGTAAATGGGCTATATGCGAACATGCCGTTAACAAGCTTTCAATGGCCGGCCCGCCACCTTTTGACCAGGTAAAACGGGCCGGCCTTTTCACAGGAATGGGCCTCTGTTGGGCCGTGCCATGTGTCGACGTATCATAGGCACCTTCTGTCCAATGAGTGGATGACATCTGTCCCAACGATGAGCCGACACGTGTTTCCTCCAGCCAATGATGATTTTACACGTGGAAAATTCCCATTGGTCAGGGCTGTTAACGGGTTATCGGATCCAAAACCCGACCCGATAGCTTAACGGTGTTCCGTTATGGTGGATGCCACGTGTCGGTAACCCTTGACGAAAGCACTTCTGTGACGCACGATTTATCATCATGGAAGTGGACACTTCCGTGATGATAATTTTGGTAATGTCATGGAACACTTCTACGACAGCACAGGTATGACTATCTTGATTCTGTCATAAAGTCATCATGGATGTACATGCATGACAAAAAAATGCGACCTACTGTGACAAACACGTATCATCACGGAAGTGTGTTTTTTGTAGTGAAACCAT
Source organism: Triticum dicoccoides (assembly GCF_002162155.2). NCBI lineage: Eukaryota > Viridiplantae > Streptophyta > Magnoliopsida > Poales > Poaceae > Triticum > Triticum dicoccoides. The sequence continues at coordinate 435,494,119 of NC_041381.1, forward strand.
TCGCCCTTTCTGCTTGTCCATTCGACTGCGGGTGTGCGACGAATGCATAGTTGACCTGAGTGCCTTGGGATGCGCAGAACGCCTTGAACTCATCAGAATCAAAATTGGAGCCATTATCTATGATAATGCTGTGAGGTACTCCATATCTGAATATCAACTCCTTGATGAAACTGACGGCAGTGCCTGCGCCGAGGTTTTTGGTGGGCTTGGCTTCGATCCACTTGGTGAACTTGTCGACTGCTACAAGAAAATGGGTGAAACCACTAGCACCAATCTTGAAGGGTCCAACCATATCCAATCCCCAGACTGCAAACGGCCAGACGAGTGGAATAGTCTTCAAGGCAGACACAGGCTTGTGAGACATGTTGGAGTAGAACTGGCAACTTGCGCACTTGTCAACTATATCTTTCGCCATCTCATTTGCTCGAGGCCAATAGAATCCCGCTCGGTATTCTTTGGCCATGATGGTACGAGAGGAAGCATGGTGACCACAGGTCCCCGAGTGGATATCATTTAGGATCATTCGACCTTCTTCTGGGGTGATGCAGCGTTGAGCCACTCCGGTGAAAGCTTCCGATCAACGGACTATCTGGAGAGCCTCATCTTCATCCTCTGGGAGCTCCTTCCTGAGAATGTACGTGATGTACAGTACTGTCCAATCCGGCGTGACCACCAATACTTCCATGATCAAGTCGACCACGGCTAGAACCTCGATCTCAGTCGGGTCGGTTGAACTTATTGGTTGCGGGGGCTCTTCCTTGAAGGGATCTTCTTGCAATGACGGGGTATAGAGATGCTCCAAGAACACATTGCTGGGGATAGGCTTCCGAGTGGAACCTATCTTCGCCAGATCATCAGCAGCTTGATTCTTGATTCGTGGTATGTGGTGGAGCTCTAACCCTCAAACTTCTTCTCTAGCTTTCTCACTGCATTGCAATAGCCGGTCATTGCGGGACTCCTGACGTCCCATTCCTTCATTACTTGGTTAACCACTAAATCTGAGTACCCATATACCATCAAGCGATTGACGCCGAGTGAAATGGCCATATGCAACCCATACAATAGTGCCTCATACCCAGCTTCATTGTTCGAAGAATCAAAGTGAATCTGGAGGACATAATTGAGCTTGTCTCCTCGTGGGGACACTAAGACCACTCCTGCACCAGAGCCATTCAACATCTTGGATCCATCAAAGAACATGGTCCAATCTTCCGACTGAATTTGAGTTGGCTGCTGTTGTTCTGTCCATTTTGCAAGGAAATCTGCAATTGCTTGAGACTTAATGGCCTTATTTGCCTCAAACTTGATATCTAAAGCAAGAAGTTCAATCGTCCACTTTGCCACTTGACCAGTTGCATCTCTATTATTCAGAATTTCTGACAATGGAGCATCGCTGACGACTGAAATTGAATGATTAGAGAAATAGTGTGCAACCTTCTTCGTGGTCAGGTAAATCCCGTAGACAAGCTTCTGATAATGAGGGTATCTCTACTTGGACGGGGTTAATACTTCTGAAATATAATACACGGGGCGCTGAACTTTGAAGGCCTTGCCTTCTTCTTCCCGCTCGACTATGAGCACTGTGCTAACAACCTATCCCGTGGTTGCGATGCAAAGCAGTAAAGGTTCCTTACTAACCGGAGCAGCAAGCACCGGCTGGGTGGAAAGCAGGGCTTTGAGCTCTTCAAACATTGCTGCAGCTTCGTCATTCCACTCGAACTTGTCAGACTTCTTCATCAGTCCGTAAAGAGGCAATGCCTTTTCACCGAGGCATGAGATGAATCAGCTCAATGCAGCCAAACAACCAATAAGCTTATGAACATCATGCACACGCACTGGGCGTTTCATTCGGAGGATTGTGCCAATCTTCTCTGGATTTGCGTCGATTCCTCGTTCGGAAACGAGAAAACCAAGCAACTTTCCGCCGGGGACTCCGAATATGCATTTTGATGGATTGAGCTTGATATGATACCTTCTTAAGTTGACAAAGGTTTTAGCAAGGTCAGTCAGCAGGTCAGAACCTATGCGTGACTTAACCACTATTTCGTCCATGTATGCTTCCACATTCCGACTGATTTAAGTGAGCAGACACTTCTGAATCATGCACATGAATGTGGCACCAACATTCTTGAGGCCAAAGGGCATAGTAACATAGCAAAAACACCCGAACGGGGAGATGAAAGCCGTCTTTATCTCGTCAGGTCCATACAGTCGGATCTGATGGTACCCGGAATAAGCGTCCAGGAAGGGCAGTCGCTCACATCCCACAGTTGAGTCGACTATCTGGTCGATGCGAGACAGAGGAAAATTATCTTTCGGGCATGCCCGATTGATGTGCTTGAAGTCAATACACATTTAGAGTGATTTATCTTTCTTGGGAACCATCACAACATTGGCGAGCCACTCGGAGTGGTATATCTCGCGGATGAACTCAGAAGCCAGGAGTCGAGCCACCTCCTCGCCAATAGCCTTTCTCTTCTCCGTGGCGGACCGACGAAGATGTTCCTTAACAAGTTTTATCTTTGGATCAACTTGCAAACAATGCTCTGCCAGTCCCCTGGGTACACCTGGCATGTCAGATGGCTTCCATGCAAAGATGTCCAGTTCTCATGGAGGAACTGGATGAGTGCTTCTTCCTATTTGTTGTCGAGTGTCGTTGTGATATGGGTCGGAGCAGCATTGGGATGGGTCGGGCGAACATGGACCGGTTTGGTCTTGCCGGCCGACTGAAACATGGACTCCGAGGCAGGCCTCTTAGCACGCAGCAAATCACTCAGATATGCGGTTTTCTGGTATTCTTGAAACTCTACTACTGCCATCTGCTCATTTGCTATCTTTGCACCGTCCTGAAGACAGTCTTCTGCTCTTTGACGGTTACCAGAAACTGTTATCACGCCTCTGGGGCCAGGCATCTTCATCTTGAGATATACATAACATAGTCGAGCCATAAAGCTAGCATAGGCAGGTCTGCCCAGAATGGCATGATAGGCACTCTGGAAATCCACAACCTCAAACATCAACTTTTCCTTGCGGAAATTCTTCTCATCGCCGAAAATGACATCAAGAGTGATCTCGCCGAGTGAGTCAGCTTTCTTTCCTGGGATGACTCCATGGAATCGCGTGTTGCTCTCGTTGACTTTGGACATCGGAATGTCCATTCCTTTAAGGGCCTCAGCATAGAGGATATTCAGACCACTGCCACCATCCATCAGAACCTTGGTCAGTCGGGTGCCTCCCATGACTGGGTCGACCACCAGCGCTTGCCACCCAGGGGTAGCTACGCGTGGCGGGTGGTCGGACTGGTTGAATGTAATGGGTTTTTTGACCACTTCAAATACTTTGGTGTTGCCGGAGCAACCATGTTCACCTCTCTGTTAATGACCTTCAGTCGACTCTTGCTCTCGAGATCGGCAAAAATCACCAAGGTGGCATTGAAATTGGGGTAACCACCATCATCATCCTCATCTTCTTCTTCCTTATCGAACTCATTGTCCTTTTCAATGGGTTTGCTTTATCGGAAGGTCTGGATTAGGAGCCGACATTGTCGAGTCATATGCTTGGGGAGAATCAGGTTCCCCTCCTCATCCTTCTTGGTGTGAATATGACACGGAAAATCCATCACATTGCTTCCTGCTTGGTCCTTCACTTTCTTAGGAATCCAATGCCCTTTGGGCTTCCCTTTGAACTTTCCTTGATTCAACACTGCTGCCTCGGCAGGACCTGCTGCCTCAGCCTTTCACTTCTACTTCCGACTGGAATTTCCTCGTCTGGTGTCCTGGGCGACTGTTTTGTGCTTACCACTCCGGAGTCGAGCCTCGTCTTTGCCATTAGCGTACTTGGTGGCAATCTCCATCATCCGAGTCAGGGACATATCTCCGGTTCGACCAAACTTCAGATTGAGCCCTCTGTAGCGAACACCTTCCTTAAAGGCACAAACTGCTTGGTGATCTGACACATTCTCCACTGTGTGGTGTAGAGTGATCCATCTCTGGATATAGTCTCTCAAGGTTTCATTCGGTTTCTGCATGCAATGCTACAACTCTGGTAAACCAGCAGGCCTCTTAGGCGCCCTCAATTGTTCTGGTAAACACTCGGGCTAACTCATCCCAACTCAAAATGCTCCCATGGGCCAACTGATTCAGCCAAGCCCTGGCAGAACCTTCAAGCATCAGAGGGAGGTGCTTCATGGACACCTCATCGCTGCCGCTACCAATGTGCACAGCCACTCGGTAGTCTTTGAGTCAACTGTCAGGCTTCCACTCTCCTTTGAACTTACTGATTCCAGTCGCCAATCTAAAGTTATGAGGGATCTCAGTGGCTCTGATGGCTCTTCCGGAACACTCTGGGTCGGAAACATGGACCATGCTTCCACTGGCCTGTCTCTATCCAGCCCTTCTTTGTATACTCTGTTCCGGTCGACCAAACCCTGCACAAGGACATACCTTGCGTCGAAGCCAGGCTCTGTGGGGTCGACTAGAACTCTGCGGTCATTTCCATACGGACGCCTGTCATCATATCGTCGGGGCGCATATGACCCATCCCTTGGAAGGGGCGAAGGCGCTCGACAGTGGTTGTCGCGGGTGTACTCACGATCATACTCTCCATGAGCTCTTCCCAAGTGCCGATCCTGGCGGTGATCACGGTCTCCACGCCGCAAAGGCGACCTAGGACTGTGTGCCGACTATACGGTGTCTGCTCTTACTGATTTGCTGTGGATTCTGTTCCGCGACTAGGACACATCAGAGTTCTGGTCTCCTGCCGCTCGGAGTAGCGCCCTGATCTGCTCCAAACCTCTTCCAGCCTCTGAACGGGATGGCTGAATGGACTCTGCAATACGCGCAGCAGCTACAAGATTCTGAATCGGTGTGCGGAATACCTGAGTTTCCGGTGGAAAAAATTGTCGTGGACATCGACTGGACTCAGGGATCAGTCGGTGGGCACGCTCGTCGAGAGAATGTTGGAGATTCTCGAGACGAGTGCGCTCAGCCAGCTGCTACCTCTTGAGCACTGTGTTGGTTTTTCCCTTGAAGAGGAAAGGGTGATGCAGTAAAGTAGCGTAAGTATTTCCCTTAGTTTTGAGAACCAAAGTATCAATCCAGTAGGAGTCTCCTCAAAAGTCCCACGCACCTACACAAACAAACAAGAACCTCGCAACCAACGCGATAAAGGGGTTGTTAATCCCATCACGGTAACTTGCAAAAGTGAGATCTAAGAGAGATAATAAGATAAGATAAATATTTTTGGTATTTTTATGATATAGATTGGAAAATAAAAGATGCAAATAAAAGTAGATGGAAAACTTATATGATAAAAGATAGACCCGGGGGCCATAGGTTTCACTAGTGGCTTCTCTCAAGATAGCATAAGTATTATGGTGGGTGAACAAATTACTGTCGAGCAATTGATAGAAAAGCGCATAGTTATGAGATTATCTAGGCATGATCATGTATATAGGAATCACGTCTGCAACAAGTAGATCGAAACGATTCTGCATCTACTACTATTACTCCACACGTTGACCGACTCCTGCCTGCATCTAGAGTATTAAGTTCATGAACAACAGAGTAACGCATTAAGAAAGATGACATGATGTAGAGGGATAAACTCATGCAATATGACATAAACCCCATCTTTTTATCCTCGATGGCAACAATACAATACGTGCCTTGTTGCCCCTGCTGTCACTGGGAAAGGACACCGCAAGATTGAACCCATCGCTAAGCACTTCTCCCATTGCAAGAAATATCAATCTAGTAGGCCAAACCAAACTGATAATTCGAAGAGACTTGCAAAGATAACTAACCACACATAAAAGAATTCAGAGGAGATTCAAATATTTCTCATAGATAAACTTGATCATAAACCCACAATTCATCGGATCCCGACAAACACACCGCAAAAAGAGTTACATCAAATAGATCTCCAAGAAGATCAAGGAGAACTTTGTATTGAGATTCAAAGAGAGAGAAGAAGCCATCTAGCTAATAACTATGGACCCGAAGGTCTGTGGTAAACTACTCACAACTCATGAGAGGCCTTGGAGATGATGTAGAGGCCCTCCGTGGTCGATTCCCCTCCGGCGGAGCGTCGACGAAGGCTCCAAGATGGGATCTCGCGGATACAGAAGGTTGCGGTGGTGGAAATAGTTTTCGTTGTGCTCCTCGATGTTTTCGGGGTACGTGGATATATATATAGGAGGAAGAAGTAGGTCGGTGGACGCTCGAGGGGCCCACGAGGGTGGGGGCGTGCCCACCCCCAAGGGGCATGCCGGCACCCTCATGGCCGCCTCGTTTGTTGCTTGACGTCCACCCCAAGTCCCCTGGATAGCGTTTGTTCCAAAAAGATCGCTCCCAAAGGTTTCATTCCGTTTGGACTTCGTTTGATATTCCTTTTCTTTGAAACACTGAAACAGGCAAAGAAACAACAATTCGGGTTGGGCCTCCGGTTAGTAGGTTAGTCCCAAAAATGATATAAAATTGTAAAGTAAAGCCCATAAACATCCAAAACGGGTAATATAATAGCAAGGAACAATCAAAAATTATAGATACGTTGGAGATGTATCAAGCATCCCCAAGCTTAATTCCTGCTCGTCCTCGAGTAGGTAGATGATAAAAACAGAATTTTTGATGTGGAATGCTACCTAGCATAATTCTCAATGTAATTTTCTTTATTGTGGCATGAATGTTCAGATCCAAATGATTCAAAATAAAAGTTCATATTGACATAAGAAATAGTAATACTTTAAGCATACTAACTAAGCAATCATGTCTTCTCAAAATAACATGGCATTAGAAGGTTCATCCCTACAAAATCATATAGTTAGGCTATGTTTCATTTTCATCACACAAAATACTCCCATCAAGAACAACCCCGGTTTCAGCCAAGCAATTGGTTCATACTTTTAAACACGCTTCAGCCTTTTTCAACTCTCACGCAATACATGAGCATGGTCCATGGATATAGCTGATGACCCACAAGTATAGGGGATCTATCACAGTCCTTTTGATAAGTAAGAGTGTCGAACCCAACGAGGAGAAGAAGGAAATGACGAGCGGTTTTCAGTAAGGTATTCTCTGCAAGCACTGAAATTGTAGGTAACAGATAGTTTTGTGATAAGATAATTTGTAACGGGTAGACAGGAATGAAAGTAAATAAAGTGCAGCAAGGTGGCCCAATCCTTTTTGTAGAAAAGGACAAGCCTGGACAATTTCTTATAATGAGAAAAGCGCTCCCGAGGACACATGGGAATTATCATCAAGCTAGTTTTCATCAGCTCATATGATTCGCGTCCGGTACTTTGATAATTTGATATGTGGGTGGACCGGTGCTTGGGTACTGCCCTTTCTTGGACAAGCATCCCACTTATGATTAACCCCTCACTACAAAAAAAATACACTTCCGTGATGATACATGTTTGTCACAGTAGGTCGCGTTTTCTGTCATGCATGTACATCCATGACAAATTTATGACAGAATCAAGATAGTCATACCCGTGCTGTCGTAGAAGTGTTCCATGACATTACCAAAATTATCATCACGGAAGTGTCCACTTCCATGACGATAAATCGTGCGTCACAGAAGTGCTTTCGTCAAGGGTGACCGACACGTGGCATCCACCGTAACGAAATGCCGTTAAGCTATCAGGTCGGGTTTTGGATCCGATAACCCGTTAACAGCCCCGACCAATGGGGATTTTCCACATGTAAAATTCTGATTGGCCGACGGATCCATGCGTCAGCTCCGCGTTGGCACAGGTGTCCCTCATCCAACGGTCGAGATGACCTATGCTATGTTGACACGTGGACCGGCCCAAAAGTGGCCCACAAAGTTTAAATGGGCCGGCCCAACCGAAGGCCCATAAGATTTAGCGGGCCATAATGGGCTAGCCCAGCTAAAGACCCACAAAATTTAGCAGACCATAATGGGCCGGCCCAGCTAAAGGTCCACAAGATTTTGCGGACCACAATGGGCCGGCCCAGCTAAAGGCCCACAAGATTCTGCAGACCATTATGGGCCGGCCCAGCTAAAGGCCCAACATTCTCTGTCAAATCGGCCCGTCAACGGCATGTCCTAAACTTGTCATCAATGCGGCCCATGGTCACTTCTGGCCCGTTAACTGTCCGCTAAGTAATTGGGCTGAATTACGGCCCGGTGTATTTCCGGCCTGTTAAAGGCCCGGCTTCATTTGGGCCCATTTACAGGCCATGAAAACTTTCGGCCCATAAACGACCATAAAGGATTTGGGTCATGTTCGGCCATGTCTGACATTCGGCCTGTTAGAGGCCCACTATAGATTTGGGCCACTTTCAGCCTGTTGTCATTTCCGGCCTGTTAACGCCAGACGTAAACCATGGGCCATATGTGGCCCAACGTCACATCGGGCCCATTAATGGCTCATATAAAAATGGCAATAATCTAGCCCGACCGAAGTTCCGGCCCGTTAAAGGCCCGTGTATTAGGTTGGCACATTTACGGCCCGTCCGAATTTCGACCTTTCAAAGATTCGCATCATAAATGGGCCACCATTTCGGCCTGCTAAGTCCAGTGGGTTATTTGGCACAATCAGGGCCCAATCTCACTTTCGGTCTATTAAAGGCCCATGCTTTTTATGGGCTCGAGATATTTACACCTGTAAAAGGCCTAATTTTACTGAGGGCCCAAATTATGTTTAGGCCTGTTAAAGGCCCACTATGGCCACAGGCTTACCAGAAAAATATGAAAGCTTATGCTGATTTAGGCCCAGATATTTTTAGTGGGCTACATGCCAATTTCGGCCCGTAATCGTTTTTAGCCCAATTGGAATGGGCCCGACGAATGTTGGCATGTTGGGCTGCTACGAAGCTTTCGGTCGAATACATTACTAAGATAAACCTACACTATACAAAAATAGCGTCGTAATTACTTCAGCCTGTGGCAGCATCATAAATATTGTATCACAACAAAATAAATTCCAACCATACAACAAAAGGCCTGTTGGCATAAAGTTTACAGTCCTTCCAGATAAAAGCACCATCAGATGTATAGAAGCACATATCATTTGACCTGAGTGCTAATGTTTTAGGCTGTAGAATCTGATGGAGCAGCACGATCTCCACCTTTTTTCTGCCATTGCTCTTGAACAACGAAGCGAATGTCTGATAGTCTTATTTCAAAACCATTCATATCTTGATGACATTTATCGACCACTATTCTTGTTTCCGAAACAACGTCCATTAGGGATTGGACTTGTGTTTGGAGAACAGATATATCACTCTGTCTAGCAGGAAGATTTTGTTCAGAAGGCGATTTGGACGAGGTTACCTTGACAACCAACCCAGAATTTTGCAGGAAGGTGCTTTTTGCACTGTTAGTGGAGAGATACTGACGCACTGCAGCAAGAGGTGACATTGTGCCTGTCGTAGCCTCGTCACCTTCAGGTGGTTGTGGCTGTTCAATCATTTGTTCCATAGCTTCCTGAAAGTTTGAACTTGTAGATTAGTGTACTAGATAATTTACTAATGAGACAAAAAACAAACAAAGTAGGTTAAACGTTTATACATAACTTATTTTGGTGAACTACTGTAATACATTAGCATGTATTGTAGCGCCAACTACATAATAAAATCACTTTCGGAACATATGTCCATGTAGCATGCCTACTGTGTTGTCTATTTCCTCACATTCGTTGACATCTAAGGATAAAGAGACATGGTTAAAAGTAGGATGAACATAGTATGACATCATTCATATCATGGGCAAACAGATATAAAACAAACATGCTATTTTATCATTGTGTGCGCACGTGAACATAACAACTAGATTACAGATCAAGACCAAAAGAATATCCTTCATCTCTTTTAAACCATGTAAGGTGAAATGATATGTTAAGACAACTGTGTATAAAAGTGAACAGAGTAACTGACATTGGTTGCAAACCAAGTAGTTAAATGAACACATCGCAGTACCAATCATTTCAAGGCAGGAGGAGTAAGGACTTACAACAACGGCTTGAACTGGTGTGCTCATGCCCTTCATCTTGCTGGTGTGGCAATCCTTGAAGATTTGCACTGCATTCGGTTCAGGTTCTTTTTGGTCCGCACAGGCTTTCCTCTACATTTGGAACAAGTGAATATAGATACGATAAATATGGCACACAAAAAAGAAGGAAGTAGCAGCTATTTACAAGAGCCTCGCAGTGTGCAATATTGCTACGAGATCCTGTTGTCTGTTGGAATTTCACTTTAGAACGGTTGGTTTTGTTCTTCAAACAGTTAGCCTAGAACAAGATACACTTGTAAGGCACATACATAAATACAAGTTCAATATGTGGTCTGATCAAATTCATATAGCCTACTTGATACTTTGGATCAGACCAGTGTTTAACAAGGGCTGTCCAGTCTTCATCTGTAATATATTCCACTGGAGATGTTTGGGCGATTTCATTGTTAGCCTTGCCTTCAAAGTGAGATTTTCTAAGGTGGTACCGATACTGTCGTAGAGCAGACTGAAAAACATGAGTGCATGCTTGTTTAGTTGCATCATCTTTTGGATCCAACTTGAACCTCATCTGTTGAAAAAAGAATGTGAGTCTTATTAGGAGGAAGCTAGAAAGTATGGGACATAGCAAGACAATATTACTAAATGCGATGAATAACATTACTTACGGATAAATGGTCAAGGAAGGTGTTAAACTGGATATTGTCTTTCTCATTCCTGTACTGGATCCACGTTGGGAGGATACATGCATGACACCTAACGACAACGACTGCCTCTGATACTAACTTGGCTGACTCTATAGCATCACGTAGCCTTTTTAAACCTGCCTCAAAATGGATCTCCATTATTCCTCCTTTAGATTTTGTTAATATGTTAAGCATTATCCTTGATGTCTGTTTCCGCTTGCGCCGTGGTGCTAGTTCAACAATGAATATGGAAAGTGTTAGTGTACATCAAACTGTGAGAGTACATATAAAGGAGCATGCAACTGCAACTTGACTCGGTCTGGTACCGTCTTGGTGTTGATGCTCATGAGGTTCATATGATCTTGCCAAGTCTTGTTGTGTCAGCAGTGCTTCAGAAGTAGTGTTAGGTGTGAAGGCAGCTTGGGAACTGGCCAGTTCCGGAGCAAACGAACGAGTAACTGGTTGAGATGCTGGTACAATTGAAGTGGATGCTGCAGCTGGTGGAGCAGGTGATACTGTGTTTGTAGATTTAGTCAGTGGACTTGGACCTACTACTGCACTATAAGTACCAGCAGAATCTCGACGGCAGATCCTTTTTCGTTTCACCCGACGAGTAACAACACTCCCTACTATATTATTTTCCTTGCTCTTTTTTGACTTTGCCGTGTCAAGCTATACCCACAACACAAAATAATAAAATCACTCTTCAGAACTCATTGATGCATGATACAGACAAGCAATACTTTGATGTAAGACAATCGTATGAGGATGGAATATGTAAGAAAAACAGGACGACATGACATATTCACAGCTACAATGTGCAAACTAAGCAGAAGGATTGTCAAGAAAATAGAAGTAATGCAAGCTAGACACCATATGAAAGATGCAACCAACATTACTCTGCCTAGTTAAAAGTGTCTTGTCATAAGTGGCAATTCGAAAAATTAGAAGTAGTACAATGTAGAAATCAATGCAAGATGCAACCACTATCAAACTGCCATGTTAAAAGCGTCCAATCATGAGTGACTGATGCGGGATACACAATAACAGTACTTTGATGTAAGAACATGGTATGATAGATAGATGTAGTGTATTCTAGACACAGAAAGTCATGTCATATGCACATGTATAACGTATAAACTCGGCAGGTGCAATTTAATCAAAATAGAAGAAATACAGGCTAGACAACATAGGCAACATGAAACCAATTATCACACTGTCAACTTAGAGCAAGCACCTGCGATGGTGGAGTACGGGAGATGAACTCATCATGTAGACTTGGGACTTCAACTTCATTAGCAGTAGGAGTGGAAAATCTAGAGAGTCTCTGTTTGCATCGATGCGGAGGACCACCAACATCCCCTAACTTACTCTTTTCCTTCCTATTTTCTGATATTGCCTTATGAAGTCAAAACCACAAGAATATGAATAAAATTAGCTCAGCATAACTGGTTGATGCATGATACAGACGAACACTACTTTGATGTAAGGCAAGCGCAGGATAGGAGGATGGAATATATACAAAAAAGACAGCGTTTCATATTCACACGTACGATAGGAGGATGGAATATTTATGAAAAAACAGTAAGCTGAAGGCATTTCAACAAAATTAGAAGAAATGAAAGCTAGGCACCATATGAACATGCAACCAATATCACTCTATCAGGTAAAAAGTGTCTCGTCATAAGTGCCATTTCAAGAAATTAGAAGCAGTACAAGCTAGAAGACAATGCAAGATGCAACCTACATCACAGTCCCAAGTTAAATGTGTCTTATGGGTAAGTGATCGTTGCAGGTATAAGTTGTAAGCTACGCAGATGCAATTCAACATAATCAGAAGCAATACAAACTAGACATCATACAGAAAACACAACCACATATAACAGTTCCAAGTAAGAGCAAGCACCTGTGATGGTGGAGTAGGGGAGATGTGCTCATCATGTACACGTCTGTTCTAGAAATAGGAACACGTGTCATATTCATAGGCATTATCTGTAAAGTAAGCAGATGCAGTTCAAGTTAGAAGCAATACAAGCTAGACATCATACGCAACATGCAACCACATATAATAGTGCCAAGTTAGAGCAAGCACCTGTGATGGTGGAGTAGGGGAGATGTGCTCATCATCTACACAGCTACATTGACTGTCTAGCCTTGCGTTGTCTTGCGAATCTTGTTGGGAGGATGGCGGAGTAGAATCTGTAGAGAACCTCCGTTTCAGTTGTTCGGAAGGACCACCATCATCCAATGGCTTGCCAATTTCCTTCAGCTTTATTGATTTTGCATTGTGAGGTCATACCGACAAGAAAAAGGAATATCATTCGCTCTTCAGAACTCATTCATGCATGATACTGACAAACACTACTCTGATGAAAGGCGAAGCATGATACGAGCATGGAATATGTATGAAAAAATGGACGGCTTGACATATTCACACCTATGATGTGTAACTAAGCAGAAGGCACTTCAACAAATTAGAAACACTGCAAGACACCATATGGAAGGTGCAATCAATATCACTCTGCAAGTTAAAACTGTCTCGTCATAGGTGGCGTTCATCAAACTAGAAGCAATACATGCTAGAAATCATATTCAAGACGCAAACCAATATCACACTGCCAACTTAAAGGTGTCCCATCATAAGTGACTGATGCAGGATACACAAGAAGAGTAGTTTCATGTAAGAACATGGTGTTATAGACAGATATAGTATGTACCAAAAACAGGAAAGCGTGTCATATTCACATGTATCATGTGTAAGCTAAGCAGATGCAGTTTACACTAATTAGGAGCAATACGAGCAAGACACCATACACAACATGCAACCAGATATGACACTACCAAGTTAGAGCAAGCACCTTGGATGGTGGAGTAGGGGAGCAGAGACTTGGACCTTATAATGCACTATCAGTACAAGGAGAATCGGTACAGATGCTCCGTTTACGTTGCTGCAGAGGACCACCATCATCGCCTTCATTACTCTTTTCCTTTCTCTTTCTTGATTTTGCCTTGTCAAGCCAAACCCAAAAGAAAAAGGAATAAAATTTGCTCTTCAGAACTCATTGATGCATGGTACTAACGAACACTACTTTCATGTAGGCAGCCGCATGATAGGAGGATGGAATATGTATGAAAAATAGGACGGCATGACATATTGACATGTATGATGTATAAAGTGTAAACTAAGCACAAGGTGGTTGAACTTGTTAGAATCGATGTAAGCTAGAAACCATATGAAAGATGGAACCAATATCACTCTGCCAAATTAAAAGGGTGCCCTCACAAATGTATTTGACCAAATTAGAAGAAATACATGGCAACAAGCTAGAAATAATATGCAATATGCAATGAATGAAGGTGACTCATCGTAAGTGATTGATGCAGAATACAGAAGAGAGGTAGTTTCATGTAAGAACAAGGTTAACACATAGATGCAGTGTGTACCAAAAATAGGAAGGCATGTCATATTCATAGGTATAGTGTGTAAACTAAGCAGATGCAATTTACCCTAATTAGAAGCATTACAAGCTAGACACCGTATGCAACATGCAACCACATATCACACTGCAAAGTTAGAGCAAGCACCTGTGATGGTGGTGTAGGGGAAGTGCGGTCTTCAGGTACAGAGCTACATTCAATATCTTCATTTAGGCTTGCTGTTTCTTGAGAATCATGTGGAGAGGATGAAATTGCATTCTTTATAAGAGTATTGCGTCTCATATTAACCCACACGCGTGACTGTCTCATCATAAGCGATAGATGCAGGATACACAAGAACAGTAGTTTGATGTAAGAACATGGTGTGATAGGCAGATGTAGTATGTACCAAAAACAGGAAGGCGTGTCATATTCACATGTATAATGTGTAAGCTAAGGAGATGCAATTTAACAAATTAGGAGCATTGATGAGGGATACACAAGAAAAGTAGTTTGATGTAAGAACATGGTTAATAGAAAGACGTAGTATGTACCAAAAACAGGAAGGCATGTCATATTCACAGGTATAATGTGTTAACTAAGCAGATGCAATTTACCCTAATTAGAAGCATTACAAGGTAGACACCATATGAAACATGCAACCACATATCACACTGCCAAGTAAGAGCAAGCACCTGCGATGGTGGTGTGGGGGAATTGCGGTGATCAACTAGAGAGCTACGTTGACTATCTTCATTTAGCCTTGCTGTTTCTTGAGAATTATGTGGGGAGGATGACACTGCACTCTTTAAACGAGTAGGGCATCTCACAGTAACCCACCCGGGTGACTGTCTCATCATAAGTGATTGACGAGGGATACATAAGAGCATTAGTTTGATGTACGAACATGGTTAATAGACATATGTAGTATGTATCAAAAATAGGAAGGCATGTCATTATGAAAGGTATAATGTGTAAAGTAAGCAGATGCAATTTAACCAAATTGGAAGCAATACAAGCTAGACGACATATGCAACATGCAACCACATTTGACAGCGCGAAGTTAAAGCAAGCACCTGGGATGGTTGTTGTAACGCCCCTGATTCGATGCGCCAGGTGTCTTCCGTTTATTCGTCGTTGTTGCCATGTCATTTGCTTGCGTGTTGCTTTTTGCCATGTCATCATGTGCATTGTTTTGCATACATGTTCGTTTCATGCATCCGAGCATTTTCCCCGTTGTCCGTTTTGCAATCCGGCACTCCTATGTCATCCGGCCTCTCCATCCTGGGCTTTGGCCCATTAGGTGAGCTCCCCGCCGGCCCAATCCTCCGCCCCGAGCGTCATTTAGTCAATCCCGCTCATCTATGTTTTTTCCGTAAATTTGACTAAGTCCCTGACTTTCTGATACATCCTTTGCCATGCCATAACTTGTTGCATACTGCTCCGTTTTGTGCATGTAATATACCAAAATGCTCGTCATGACATGCTCTATATTTCATTCCATTGTGCCATGTTTGTTTGAGTTCATCTTGATGCCCGAATCATCGTTGCAAGAGTGCTATATGATGTTAATCCGCTGAAACTGTTATAACTTGGTGATTTGTCTTTTTCGTTGCATTTTGTGTGTGCATCCTATGAGCTTGATGTCTAAATGTGTTTTGAACTAAATCATGCCATCTTTACAGTGGTGCCATCCATGTATTTTTGTGAGTTGTGTAGTGAGTGCATCAAGCTTGTTAAGTAGTGTACTTGTTGTTACTGTTTTGCTAGGCTGAATCTGTTATTTCGTGATGCTATGTAAACCTGCTGCTACAAGTCATTCTATGCCTAATATGGAGATATTCACTAAGGATGTTTCGTTTTACATGTCATGCTCTATCCATCCAAGCCCCTGGTTGCATTTATATCCTGCTGTAGCTTGTTGTAATCTTGCTCCAAAGTTGCTAAATAATGTTGCCGTTAGCCTGTTAACGTTAAGTTCAGTTTTTCCATGTGTGTTGCTAGTGATCCATGCAACCTATGACTATGCTATTACCATTTTTAGCTTCATAAACATGTCATCTTGCTGTTAGTCAACTTGTCATGCCATGTATTGCTCTGTGGTGAGTGGTACAAGCTCACCAACATGCCTACTTATTGTTGTTCCTGCCATGTATGAATCTGTCATATAACTTGCCATGTTTACATGGGTGCCATCATATCTTCTGTTCCTTTTTGACTCATGGTCAGTAAAGGACTTTTGTTCTATGCATTTAGTAGATTCATGCCATGCCCTTGTTTGCCATGTTAAGTTCCTATAACATGTCGTTTGATAGCTCTAAACATTGCAACCTGATGTTATTCCTGCAAAGTCTGAAACTGTTATTATATGCAATCTTGCCATGTCTTTTTGAGCATGTTCTAGTGATTTCTGGAGATATCTCAGTGTTCATGTTTTGTCATGCTTTACCTGTACATCATGTCCATGCCTTTTGTTTTCATATTGTGGTACTATAGCATGTTGTTTTGATGCTTTCAATATGCCTAGTTGCTGTTATGGACAAATTGTTGTTATGACTTGTATAGAGTGTATGTGTTGAACCGTTGCTCCATTTTGAGTGTGCTCTATATGAAACTTGCTTGATTTTGCATGAAGATTCATCTTATCATGTTGCATCCATGTTTTTAGGTGTTTGCTTGATGTTTGTATGCATTTTGCATCAATGCCATGTTTAACTTGTTTTGCTCATATCTTCTAGGCCGTAGCTCCGAATTAAATGAACTTTATATGTAACTTGACTAGAATCTCGTGTAGATCATCTTGGTGCATCTTAAATTGCTGTTTAACAACTTGAACGTAAGGTTTATTCAGATCTGGACCAATTTCGAAATTTGCATATGAGGACTTACCGGAATTGTTATATGTTGTTCCCGGCCTCATTTAAACTTGCCTTGATGTGTTATTGCGGCATTTGTATGCCTTTTGTATGTATCTCTATCGATTATGTAATGTTGATATAATGATATCCACCTTGCAAAAGCGTCTTGAAGATGCGCTTCTATCCTTGGTGGGACCTTCGAGTTCCTTTAGGATAGGGTCGCATCTTGGGCGTGACAAGTTGGTATCAGAGCCTTGACCGACCTTAGGAGCCCCCTTGTTTGATCGTGTAGCTTGGCCGTTGTCGAGTCTAGAAGAAAGCTGATTTGAGTCTTAGGATTATATACATCGGAGAGTAGGAATTCTTTTTACTCCTCAGCCTCTTCGTCGCTCTGGTGAGGAATCTTGACATAGGTGTTTTGAATTACTCCTCTTCCCCTTTAAATTTTTCTTTAGGTTCACGCAGTTGGTTTTCCGGTAGTTGGCTCTCAGCTCTTTTTATCCGGTGCATTTCTCATCAAGTTGACTCGAGCCTCTTCATCTTTGCAAGTTCAATCCTCAGTTGTCTTCTTTTCCCACCCGCCACACCCCTTTTCTTCTCGAAACCGGAGTCCGTATTAGAGTATCCATCCTACTCGTGCGAAGTCTTTGCTTTCTTTCCTCAATGATTTCAACCGGTGTTTTCTCTTCAAGTTATTAGTTGGTTCCCCCTTCCAAGTTGCCTTTGTTTTTCCCGCCCTCCCACCCTCTTCTTTGCGGAGCTTGAGTCTCTTTCGACCATCAATTTCATTCGTGTGGAGCCTCTTCAGTCTTCCCTCAATCATTTCAACCGGTGAATTCTCATTTTGTTCGACATTCTCCATCTCTTTTTCTTCTCCGGTGGATTCAATTCTAATTTTCGGTAGTGATTACATTCTTTTCCTCTGATCAACTGTTCTCCTTGCTCGTTTGCCTCTCGCCATTCAATCATTCCGCAGTTTGAAATACATATCAGGAGATTCGTCTGTGTTCCAATTAATCCGAGGTTGTCACCTCATTCAAATATTTCAATCATTCCGGTGCATCATCTATCTCTTCAACAATCTCTTTCCAACGGTGTTGTGGAATTAACATGTCAGATGTCCTTAGTGTCAGGACTTAGTCGCGAGGCCAACGCATCTATGTGGTAGCTTGAGAGGGGTTGATCGGGACGAGAGACGCAACACGCAAGACAAGGATTTAGACAGCTTCGGGCCCCGGGAAACATCATTCGGTAATAACCCTATATGATGTTTGTGGCTAGGTCTCATTATGCTCATGAGAGGAATCGCCAGTAAGCCGGCTCTTTGTGTCTAGCCCTAAAGATTGTTCTTCTTTTCCCTTTGGGGAGCCCTACCCCTCCATATATAAGTTAGAGGGGCGGGTTACATGTGGAGTCTAAATAGGATTAGGACTAGCCTATCTTGTACTACAAGCCGGATACAAGTCCGGGTCTTGATTCCTTGTAAGGGAGATATTCCTCACGCCTTTCCTCTTAAGCCGGCCTTCTGGGCCTTGAGCCTCCTGGGCCCCCTGGTCTTGTCGCTCCTCTGATCCGCTTGCCAGGTCACCCATAAGTCGCCAGGATCGGGCGGGTGACTTAGTGTGTCGTCCAGTCAGGGCGGGTCATTAGGGAGTCGCCATGTCCGGCCGGGTTATACTTCCGGCCGGGTTACACCGCGGGGCATATCCTCGACATTAGCCCCCAAGTTTAGCTGGGATTTATCCATGGTAAACTTATGCTGCAAAATAAACACAAGAACAAATTTGACAGGTTGTGCTCCGGGTTAAGAATTCTTGTAAACCGGCCCCTGAACATCCTTAAGTCCTTGTTATTTCCTTCTTCTAGAAAAATCCGGGTCAATAGACCAGCTTCACAATCAATTTGCTTGTAGAAGAAATATTGTAAACAAATAATCCATTTGAGTCGGCTTCCAAAGCGCCGGCTTAAGAAATATTGGTCTTGGAATACTCATCTGATATTCAGCCGGTTTGAAAATATAGAACTTGCCGATCTATGATTTCCAAAATCACCAGGCTATAAAAACTGATAATTCCTGGTCATGATTGTTTCCAACGCCGGTTCATGATTGTTACCAATGCCGGCTCATGATTATTGATGACGCCGGGTTATGATTGTTGCAGACACCGGGTCATAATGATTGGTGATGTCGAGTCAATCTGGTTTGCTCAAAACTGAGAATTGGAAGATATTTCTCCCTTATATCCATATTACCTGTAGCCCCCAAGTGCCGGGTTGTCATGCTTGCAACAACCTGGGAGTTGAAATTGCCTTATGCTCATAAAAACTTCAACCAGTGTAGCCCCCAAGGGTCGGGTCATTATGCAATAATGAACAGGGACTTTATATATACTTCATTGAAAATAATATCATATGATGTAACCCTCACCATGGGGCTTGAACCCACGTCCATAAGGTTAAGAGCTTTTGTACTCTACCAACTGAGTAGTGGACCTTTCAATATAATGGATTAAGACTTGTGTACCTTGAATTGTTGACAGGAGCAATTGGTAGCCCCCAAGGGCCGGCTCATTACGATCTGATGAGTCGGGTCTTCAATGAGGTGAGAAAAAATGACTTTGCATTAGCCCCCAAGTGTCATGGTGCAAGCTTGCAGCGACATGAGACTTGCATATTTGTTGTACCCTCAATTTGAATAATGTAGCCCCCAAGTGCCGGGTCGTAAGCCTGCACCAACTCGGGACTATTCCTTCCATTGTAGAATAAATCATATCCATTAATAAAATAATAGCCATTGCGCTGAAGCGACTTTGAAGGCCTCCATCATAATATTGGCTATTGATAATCATAATAAGAATCCAGCCATGTCTTGGCTATTAAAGATTTGAATAATATAATCCGGTATGAAAACCTCAATCATTCAATATCATCATGAAAATCCAGCCAGTTTTGGCTATTAAAGATGTAAATACCTCATCGGTTGACAAGTAAATCCAGAGTTTAAATACCTGGCGGCTCTTGGCCATTTTTGTAACCCGGTGGCCTATAGCCCTTGAGAAAATCAATAATTGATAACCCTTTTGAGACACCAATTTCAGTGATGAGCTTGGACTGAAGCATTTATATAAATCATAGTTCTGCAAATCTTGTACAGAGTTTAAACAACATACGCCCTGGCGACTTAACGTCAAAAGCCAGGGCGGGTAACCACCCAAATGTAGTCTTACCCTGCACACAAGTAGATCACAAGATCCCTATGATCTTTTGAATGATACCGCCAGTTTATGTGACCCGGACAGTGAAGTTGATAACTCAACTCTGTAAAAGCCGGCACATAAGATATTTGTGACAACTCAAATACTTGTGATTGTATAAAAATAGATGAAAATTTTGAGGCTTCTGATTCAAATATGATCAGTAAACCGTCCCAAAGGGGTTAAGCTAAGATTCGAATACGATCATATAGCCCCCAGTGGTGTTGGCTGTGCCGATCAAAGTGGGTATCGATAGCTATGTTCTCTTTGGTTCGAATACGACCTATGTTTGAACAGGAAAACCCCCAAATGACCACTGTGATATTGAATTTGTACTGCCGGTTTATATGACCTGTGTAATATGGGTGATAACCCAATCCTTAGAAGCCAATGCTTCCATATAAATGATGGTTGTCATAAGCTGGCGACTTATAGTCAAAAGTCAAGCCGGGTTAATCATAAAACACTTATATACATTTGAGATATAATCCCCAAAAGTTCTCAAGTTAAGTAATTGTGGCTACAATAAACTTTACCAGAGATAGAATAAAACTTTTTTGAGGCTTCTGATTCGGATACGATCAGTAAACCGTTCCAAAGGGGTTAAGCTAAGATTCAAATACGATCATATAGACCCCAGTGGCTTGGCGATGCCGATCAAGTGGGTATCGACAGCTATGTTCTCTTTGGTTCGAATATGACCTATGTTTGAACAGGAAGCCCCCAAGTGACCATAAGAGTTGTTTAACGACGCTGATTCGAATACGATCCACGTCGATTCCCGAAGGGGTTGAGCTATGATTCGGATACGATCAAGAAGCCCCCAAGTAGGTTCAGCAGTTTGCTAATCAAAGGGTATCGACAGTTATGTTCTCTTTGGTTTGAATACGACATATGTTTGAACAGGAAGCCCCCAAATGACCGTATAAATTTTGGCATTGCGCCGATCAAGAGGGTACTGATGGCTATGCCCAATGAGCAGGAAGCCCCCAAGTGATCATAATAAGATAAGTCATAAGGCAGGATACCCATGTTTGAACCGCGCATCATGGCAGCAAGTTCTTTTTAGTACCCTTTAATCTTTCTGAGAACTCGAACTTGCGAGAGATTAATTCTTTTTGAACCGGAAGTTAAACCGGATTTAAAGCATCAAAAATTTGTGAGGGACAAATTTACCTTAAGCCGGATTTTGAACCTGATTTGAGAGCTTCAGTGCTTCGTGGGAGAAAGATGTCTCTTGAGCCGGATTTTAAACTAGAGTCCTTATTTTGAGCCGGAAATCTTCTGACGGCTTTTAAATTTTCATTGATCTAGCAATAATCTCCGGGGCCGGGTTATTTTCCCTTCAATGATCTTGAATTTATTGAAACCGGCTAATTTTGCCGAGTCATATCATTGTAGCCCCCGAGTCTCAAGACGACTTGAGGAGTTGGCTTGAGATTCTCCATAATTAACCGTGATATAGACCGGTTTGAATCCTGCACGGGACAACTTGCAAACCAATGTAATTGCTCTTTCAAAGAAAATAATATATAATATAAAATATAT
Source organism: Triticum dicoccoides (assembly GCF_002162155.2). Classification (NCBI taxonomy): domain Eukaryota; kingdom Viridiplantae; phylum Streptophyta; class Magnoliopsida; order Poales; family Poaceae; genus Triticum; species Triticum dicoccoides. Next base: position 435,515,857 of record NC_041381.1, read on the forward strand.
TGGATGGATTTCACCTGATATGTTAGGCAAATGATTACCCACAGAAGGTTGAGGGGGTTATAAATGATCTTGTATGAAACGTGTCAGCAACTCGGTCAATGGTTCCTTCCAACTGGTTGTTTGAAGTTAACCAAACCATAGTGCCGGCGACTTCTGCACCTATCCATTGAGCCATCCAGTGTAGACGGCGCTTGATAATATATAATGATTTTCCTCCAATCTGTTGGAAGAGAGACCGGGCTTCCCAAGTAGTGACTTGCTCATACTCAATAAACAGCTCATCCAGAAAAATGCGGCCCGGTGTGTTGATGTAGACCAGGCCGCAAGAGACGGGCCGTAAATACGACCGCAACATCAAAGGAGGCTCCGACAGATGATTCAACCGCGGTGTTGTAAACCGTTGCGGGCAGGTAAGTTGTCCTCCTTGTTGTAAGCCAGCGTGGTCATAAAAAACGGCCACTGCGTTGTAAACCGGTGCGGTCGCGAGAGACGGCCACGGCGCTGTAAGTCGGCGCGATCGTGAGAGATGGCCACGGTGTTGTAAGCCGATGCGGGAGTCCTTTGAGTAACAACGACCACCTACGCCAAAAGATGTTGGCGTGTCTCCACCTCCGCGGTATATTATCACTTTTTGTCATAAATAATTGCCCTGCATAAACAATATTGCAGACCAAGGCAAAGATAAACTTGTTCTTTGACAAAAACAACATGTGATAATAAAACAAACTTGGATGGATATCACCTGATTTGTTTAGGCCGAAAAATAATCTGCCATGAAATTGATGATCCCTAGGTGAAACCGAAATCCCTCACGGGTGAATCGGCCGGGGGAACAAACCGATAAACCGGCCATGGCGTTTGTAAGCCGGCGCGGACGAGCAAGCTGTCATCCATGTTGTAAGCCGGTGAGGACGCGTGAACCGGCTGCTAGGGCGAACAGGCGAGTCGTGTGTGGTGTTGTAAGGTGGTGCTGATGGGCGAGCCGGCTGGCGCGTTGATGTAAACCGGACCGCAGAGGCGATGGCTGTATATAACAACACTATAGGCAGAGTAGTTGTTTTCAAAAAATTAATAAATATTGATAAAAGTAAATTGGATGGATATCACCTGGTATTTTTTGCCGGATTTTGACGCCGAATAATGCATAGTGCCGCTTTTGTTTTTTGACAAAAGAGTTAATTTGGTTCTGGGTCTTCTAGTGCCTGAGCTCTCCACATAACCCGGCCGGCACTTTTTGAGCCGAAATTTTTGGAACCAGAACTTCTTGATAATCCAGCCGGAACCTTTGATAACCCGGAACTTTTTTACCGGAACCTCTTGATAATCCGGCCGGAACTTTTGATAATCCAGAACTTTTGAAACGGATCGTCTTGATAATCCGGCCGGAACTTTTTGATAATCCGGAACTTTTCTGTAGCCTAAGTCGGAACTCTTTGATGACTCGGACGGAACCTTTCGGCGATTCGGCTAGAATCCTTCGGCGATTCGGACCGAACTTATCATCGAGGCGATCAGAACTCTTTGGTGATTCAGACGGAACCTTTCGTTGAGGCGGTCGGAACCTTTCGCCGATTCAGACAGAACCTTTCGTCGAGGCGGTCATAACTTTTCGCCAATTCAGATGGAACCTTTCGTCGAGGCGGTCGGAACCTTTTCTGCGATTTAGACGGAACCCTCCGATAAGTCGACCGGAACTTCTTCAATAATCTGGGCGGAGCTTCTCGATCCCTGGGATAGCGCCCTTCAAGAACTCAACACCACCATGCGCGTGCCCCACGGTGGGCGCCAACTGTCGTGGAATTAACACGCCAGATGTCCTTATTGTCAGGACTTAGTCGCGAGGCCAACACATCTATGTGGTAGCTTGAGAGGGGTTGATCGGGACGAGAGACGCAACATGCGAGACAATGATTTAGACAGCTTCGGGCCCCGGGAAACATCATCCGGTAATAACCGTACATGCTGTTTGTGGCTAGATCTCATTATGGTCATGAGAGGAATCGCCGGTAAGCCGGCTCTTTGTGTCTAGCCCTAAAGATTGTTCTTCTTTTCCCTTTGGGGAGCCCTACCCCTCCTTATATAAGTTAGAGGGGCGGGTTACATGTGGAGTCCAAATAGGATTAGGACTAGCCTATCTTGTACTACAAGCCGGATACAAGTTCGGGTCTTGATTCCTTGTAAGGGAGATATTCCTCACGCCTTTCCTCTTAAGCCGGCCTTCTGGGCCTTGAGCCTCCTGGGCCCCCGGGTCTTGTCGCTCCTCTGATCCGCTTGCCAGGTCACCCATAAGTCGCCAGGATCGGGCGGGTCACTTAGTGTGTCGTCCAGTCAAGGCAGGTCATTAGTGAGTCGCCAAGTCCGGCCAGGTTATACTTCCGGCCGGGTTACACCGCGCGGCATATCCCCAACAAACGGTGTTTTTCTTTTAGTGGGCCCTAACCCACAAGTCTTTTCCCAGGATCTTACCTGACTCTTCTAATCCCCCCGGAGTTATTCTCAATTCTTTTCAAGTGTGACGTAAGAATGGATCCCATCAGTCACATGCCTTCTCCAAGATCGATTTCAAATCATTTTCATTGTTGGCTCAACCTCTTCGCTTTTCATTCTACCGGAGTTTTTCCTCTAAATCTTGTTCGGTTCTCCCGAAGATTCATGGTTCTAGCTTCTTATTATCCTCGTGAATTATTCCGATTGTCAGATATTGTTTTCTTACCCATCCGGAGTATGTCAGAAGTTGTTTTCCCGTTTCTTTTCACCAGAGGCCATCGTTCCAGAAGAATTCTTCGTCCTCACATTTCAGCTACCGTTATTCAATTATCCCGGTGCTTCGTTCAAGTGCTCTTTAATCAGCTCATGATCTCTTTGTTCTGTTGCATCTAAATCCCCTCTAACTTATTGGTTCTTATAATTCTTCACGGTGATTCAGTCTCTTTCATCAGTCATTTCTGAATTCTTACGGTGGTTCACTCAGATTCTTTTTCCTTTGTCATCATATTAATCCTTTCGTTCTTTTCAATCCTACCGGTGGTTCATGAAGACCTTCTCAAGTTTGCGATATGTCATTTCTCAATCCTTTTCAAGAGGAATAAGTTGCATGCCAAATCCGCTCATCACCCATTAAATTGGATGAGGATAAGCATAACGTAATTCTTATTCTTATTTCATCATCGTCTAGTAATCCCTTTTCTTCGGAGTTTGTTCTCGATGAATAAATTCTAGTTCCAAGTGTTTTCATTTTTTATTTTCCGGAGTTTAAATTTCCTCGGCCATTTTGTCGGAACCTCTATCTAAATCATCGCAATGCTCATCTTATTCTTTCATCCTTCATTTTATCTCGTCATCCTTTTGTTACCGTAGTTCTTCATGGTGGCTCATCATAATTTAATTCATTCCTCAAGTGTTCATCAAGATTCTTATCGAAGGAGCTCAAGTATCTTTCCTTCTTGCTTTTCGAAGTGCAATTAATTCTTCATTTCTTCTGAAGTGGAGTTTTGCATTTCTTCGTTCTTCTCAGATATTCAAATTCTTTCAATCCTTCCTTCTAAGTTCTTTTCATTCCATTCTTTCAGTTCTTCCGGAGGCATTGCGTTGCTTATGTCGTCAAGGTCATCCCATCTTGCGAAGTTCATGTTCTAATCCTTCCATTTTCAGCCGGACTGCTGCCTAAATCCTTTCAGTCTTATTTGTTTCTTATCTCGTTCTAACTGGAGTAGTTTCATAGTCTATCTGATTCCTTGAGCTTTCGATTCACGTCATTCTCGTCGTTCCTCTCTTCTTCTCGAGTGCTCGATTCTTTGCTTCTTTTCTTGATTTCTTGTTTCACCTCATCCCTTTTCCTTTCAGTTTTGGTCCTAAGATCTCGGGACGAGATCTCTTGTTAGTGGAGGAGTGTTGTAACGCCCCGGATTCGATGCGCCAGGTGTCTTCCGTTTATTCGTCATTGTTGCCATGTCATTTGCTTGCGTGTTGCTTTTTGCCATGTCATCATGTGCATTGTTTTGCATACATGTTCGTTTCATGCATCCGAGCATTTTCCCCGTTGTCCGTTTTGCAATCCGGCACTCATATGTCATCCGGCCTCCCCATCCCGGGCTTTGGCCCATTAGGTGAGCTCCCCGCCGGCCCAATCCTCCGCCCCGAGCATCATTTAGTCAATCCCGCTCATCTCTGTTTTTTTCCGTAAATTTGACTAAGTCCCTGACTTTTTGATGCATCCTTTGCCATGCCATAACTTGTTGCATACTGCTCCGTTTTGTGCGTGTAATATATCAAAATGCTCACCATGAGATGCTCTACATTTGATTCCATTGTGCCATGTTTTTTTGAGTTCATCTTCATGCCTGAATCATCGTTGCAAGAGTGCTATATGATGTTAATTTGCGGAAACTGTTATAACTTGGTGATTTGTCTTTTTCGTTGCATTTTGTGTGTGCATCCTATGAGCTTGATGTCTACATGTGTTTTGAACTACATCATGCCATCTTTACAGGGGTGCCATCCAGGTATTTTTGTCAGTTGTGTAGTGAGTGCATCAAGCTTGTTAAGTAGTGTACTTGTTGTTACTGTTTTGCTAGATTGAATCTGTTATTTCGTGATGCTATGTAAACCTGCTGCTACAAGTCATTCTATGCCTAATCTGGAGATGTTCACTAAGGATATTTTGTTATACATGTTATGCTCTATCCATCCATGCCCCTTGTTGCATTTATATCCTGCTGTAGCTTGTTGTAATCTTGCTCCAAAGTTGCTAAATAATGTTGCTGTCAGCCTGTTAACGTTAAGTTCAGCTTTGCCATGTGTGTTGCTAGTGATCCATGCAACCCATGACTATGTTATTGCCATTTTTAGCTTAATAAACATGTCATCGTGCTGTTAGTCACCTTGTCATGCCATGTATTGCTCTATGGTGAGTGGTACAAGATCACCAACATTCCTACTTATTGTTGTTCCTGCCATGTATGAATCTGTCATATAACTTGCCATGTTTACATGGGTGCCATCATATCTTTTATTCCTTTTTGACTCATGGTCATTAAAGGACTTTTGTTCCATGCATTTAGTAGATTCATGCAATGCCCTTGTTTGCCATGCTAAGTTCCTGTAACATGTCGTTTGATAGCTCTAAACATTGCAACCTGATGTTATTCCTGCAAAGTCTGAAACTGTTATTATATGCAATCTTGCCATGCCTTTTTGAGCATGTTCTAGTGATTTATGGAGATAGCTCAGTGTTTATGTTTTGTCATGCTTTACCTGTACATCATGTCCATGCCTTTTGTTTTCATATTGTGGTACTGTAGCATGTTGTTTTGATCCTTGCAATATGTCTAGTTGCTGTTATGGACATATTGTTGTTATGACTTGTATAAAGTGTATGTGTTGAACCGTTGCTCCGTTTTGAGTGTGCTCTATATGAAACTTGCTTGATTTTGCATGAAGATTCATCTTATCATGTTGCATCCATGTTTTGAGGTGTTTGCTTGATGTTTGTATGCATTTTGCATCAATGCCATGTTTAACTTGTTTTGCTCATATCTTCTAGGCCGTAGCTCCAAATTAAATGAACTTTATATGTAACTTGACTATAATCTCGTGTAGATCATCTTGGTGCATCTTAACTTGCTGTTTAACAACTTGAATGTAAGGTTTATTCAGATATGGACCAATTTCGAAATTTGCATCTGAGGACTTACCAGAATTGTTATATGTTGTTCCCGGCCTCATTTAAACTTGCCTTGATGTGTTATTGCGGCATTTGTATGCCTTTTATATGTATCCTTATTGATTATGTAATGTTGATGTAATGATATTGTCGGGGATATACCCCACGGTATGACCCGGCCAGACTTGGCGATTCACCAGAAGACCCGGCTGGAGCTAGGCGACTCGCCGGCGATCTGCCTGGACATGGTGGTTTACATATAACCCGCCTGGACATTGTGACTCATTGGAGACCTGGCGGGCGGGTCAAACGGACGACAAGGCCCAAGGCCCAGTAGGCCGGGTCATGTGATGGTGGGCCGACTTAAGAAGAAAGGTGTAAGGAATATTTCCTTTACGAGGAAGCAAGACCCGGACTTGTATTCAACTTGTAAGAAAAGATAGACTAGTCCTAGTCCTACTAGGACTCCACTTGTAACCCGCCCCTCTAACTTATATAAGGAGGGGCAGGGCTCTCCAAAGAGGGGAAGGAACAAGAACAATATCTAGGGCTAGACACAAAGAGCCGGCTTACCGGCGACTCTCTCATGATCATAATGAGACCTAGCCACAAACAACATGTAGGGTTGTTACCGGATGATGTTTCCCGGGGCCCGAAGCTGTCTAAATTCTTGTCTTGCGTGTTGCACCTCTCGTCCCGATCAACCCCTCTCAAGCTACCACATAGATGCGTTGGCCTCGCGATTAAGTCCTTACGGCTTATCTTATTGTGATCACTTGGGGGCTTCTTGCTCATCGAGCATAGCTATCAGTACCCTCTTGATCGGCACAATACCAAAACTTATATGATCACTTGGGGGCTTCCTGTTCAAACATAGGTCGTATTCGAACCAAAGAGAACATGGCTGTCGATACCCTCTTGATCGCCTTTATGCCAAACCCACTAGGGGGCTTCTTGATCATATCTGAATCATAGCTTAACCCCTTTGGGTCTGACGTGGGTCGTATTCGAACCAGCGTCATTAAACAACTCTTATGGTCACTTGGGGGCTTCCTGTTCAAACATAGGTCGTATTCAAACCAAAGAGAACATAGCTGTCGATACCCACTTGATCAGCATCGCCAAAGCCACTGGGGGCTATATGATCATATTCGAATCTTAGCTTAACCCCTTTGGAACGGTTTACTGATCGTATCCCAATCAGAAGCCTCAAAAAGTTTTATTCTATCTCTGGTAAAGTTTATTGTAGCCACAATTACTTAACTTGAGACCTTTTGGGGATTATATCTCAAATGTATATAAGTATTTTATGATTAACCCGTCTTGACTTTTGACTATAAGTCGCCAGCTTACGACAACCATCATTTATATGGAAGCATTGGCTTCTAAGGATTGGGTTATCACCCTTACTACACAGGCCATGTAAATCGGCAGTACAAATTCAATATCACAGTGGTTATATGTGAGGTATTATGACCCGCGCTGCGTTAAACCGCCAATGGTTCTTGTGATCTACTTGTGTGCAGGATAAGACTACATTTGGGTGGTTACCCGCCCTGGTTTTTGACGATAAGTCGCCAGGGCATAGGTTGTTTAAACTCTTTGCAGGATTTGCAGAAATGTGACATATAAATGATTAAGTTCAAGCTCATTACCAAAGATGATACTTCAAAGTGATGATCCATTCTGGATTTTTCTCAAAGGCTATAAGCCGTCGGGTTATAAAAATTCCGGTTTACAATGGAGGCGTATTAAATCGCCATCAGCCAAGAGCCACCAAGTATTTAAACTCCGGATTTACTTGTCAATCGATGAGGTATTAAAATCTCTAATAGCCAAAACTGGCTGGATTTTCATGATGATATTGAATGATTGAGGTTTTCATACCGGATTATATTATTCAAATCTCGAATAGCCAACATGGCTGGATTTCTATTGTGATTATCAATAACCAGTGCTATGATTGAGGTTTTCTAAAAAGTCACTTTAGCACAACGGCATTTTTATCAATGGATATGATTTATTCTACAATGGAAGGAATAGTCCCGAGTCGCTGCAGGCTTACGACCCGGCACTTGGGGGCTATATTATTCAGATTGGGATTATATCAAATATGCAAGTCCCATGTCACTGCCAGCATACACCATGGCACTTGGGGGCTAATGTAAAGTCATTTTTGATCAAATTATTAAAGACCCGACTCATCCCATTGTAATGAACCGGCCCTTGGGGGCTACCAATTGCTCCTGTCAAAAATTCAAGGTACACAAGCATTAATCCATTATATTGAACGGTCCACTATTTAGTTGCTGGAGTACAAAGCTCTTAACCTTGTGGACGTGGGTTCAAGCCTCATGGTGGAGACTATATTATATGATGTTATTATCAATTATATACAAAATCCCAGCTCAGTATTATCTTACTAAGCCGGCCCTTGGGGGCTACACATTGCTGTTCAAATTTACATGGTTATATCTACAAAGTCCCTGCTCATTATTTGCATAATGACCCGGCCCTTGGGGGCTACACTGGTTGAAGTTTTCATGAGTATAAAGCAATTACAAGTCCCAGGTTGCTGCAAGCATGACAACGCGGCACTTGGGGGCTACATGTGTGGAATATTCAGTTTATATGATTGAGATGAATAAACCGGATTTCTTCAAGGTTGCAACATTTATTGGAGCAAGTCTTAAACCATCACTTTGTTCTGCTCAAGACTTGGGGGCTACAGGTAATATGGATATAAGGGAGAAAAAATCTTCAAGTTATCAGTTTTGAGCAAATCAGGAGGATCAATTACATAAACCGGTGTCAACAACAATTATGACCCGGCATCGTCTGTTTTATAATCAGGCAGTTTTTGGTAATGATAAACCGGAAAGTTTTACATCTTCAAGCCGGCTGAATATCAGATGAGTATTTGAAGACCAAAATTATTTAACCCGGCGCCTTGGAAGTCGACTCAAGTGGATTATTCTTCACAATATTTTTCTATGAGAAACCAACATCAGCAAATTGAGTATGAAGCTAGCTTATTTGACCCAGATTTTCTAGATGAAGGAAATGACAATTGGACTTAAGGATAATCAGGTCCTGTTTCAGGAGATTATTTAACCCGGAGTGCAAGGAATTCAGGATGATCAGGTGCCGGCTTACAAGAATTTTTAACCCGGAGCACAACCTATCAAAGTTGTTCTGGTGTTTATTTCGCAGGATCAGTTTAACATGGATAAATCCAAACTAAACTGGGGGCTAATGTCGGGGATATACCCCGTGGTATGACCCGGCCGTAGTTATGACCCGTCCGGACTTGGCGATTCACCAGAAGACCCGACTGGAGCTAGGCGACTCACTGGCGATCTGCCTGGACATGGTGGTTTACATATAACCCTCCTGGACATTGTGACTCATTGGAGACCTGGCGGGCGGGTCAAACGGATGACAAGGCTCAAGGCCCAGTAGGCCGGGTCATGTGATGGTGGGCCGACTTAAGAAGAAAGGTGTAAGGAATATTTCCTTTACGAGGAAGCAAGACCCGGACTTGTATTCAACTTGTAAGAAAAGATAGACTAGTCCTAGTCCTACTAGGACTCCACGTGTAACCCGCCCCTCTAACTCATATAAGGAGGGGCAGGGCTCCCCAAAGAGGGGAAGGAACAAGAACAATCTCTAGGGCTAGACACAAAGAGCCAGCTTACCGGCGACTCTCTCATGATCATAATGAGACCTAGCCACAAACAACATGTAGGGTTGTTACCGGATGATGTTTCCCGGGGCCCGAAGCTGTCTAAATTCTTGTCTTGCGTGTTGCATCTCTCGTCCCGATCAACCCCTCTCAAGCTACCACATAGATGCGTTGGCCTCGCGATTAAGTCCTTACACTAGGACATCTGCCGTGACAACTCCACAACAGATATCCACCTTGCAAAAGCGTCTTCAAGAAGCGCTTCTATCCTTGGTGGGACCTTCGAGTTCCTTTAGGATAGGGTCGCATCTTGGGCGTGACAGTTGTATGTGGCAATTGAGATCATCAACTGCAGAGCTACATTTACTGTCTCCAACTGCTGACACTGCACCCATTAGAGTGCTAAAACGCTTAGTGCTTATCTTCGAATTACACTGGAGCGACTTCTGTCTTTTCTTTTCTGCATTCATCAACACTACGTCAGAGTCTGAAATACCCATGCATAAAAAAACAATAGTGTGAGTATGGGTGAAGTGTGTGCATAATTAGTACAGTGTAAAGGTAGCAGATAGCAGGTCGGTGAGAAATAAATGACGGGAGACATATGATAGCTCTACAACATGCACAACACACTAAATTACTACAGGATTCTATGAAAATAACAGTCGACTGAAAGCAAATAGGTCAGTCGATTTTTTCTGCACCGTCCGATGTACAAATAACGGGCAGATCACCTTCATATACCTCCAGCCAGTCAGTGTTGACGATCTTCCTCGAAACGCCAGCGACCACCGGCCCAGTATTCCTCCCCTGCCTGCGCCCTCCCCTCGACCTCACCGCATCGCCGTGCTTGGCACCGCCCCCCGGCCATCCATTCAAGCCCCGCCGACCTCCAGATCGGGCGCAAGCAGCTCCTGCGCCCCACGCCCCTATGATAGACACCGATGCGCTGCTTCCCCGGGGAACAGACGGACTAGGTGCTCCGCGCGCCTAAGCGGGCGCTGCTTCTTTTAATTCTGATTCGACTGACCCTGAATTGAAATCCAGGCGGGCTACTGACCTCTAGCAAAGGTGAAATGGTAAAAGGGAGGAACCCTTGTGCATTTAGTATCACGAAGAAGATGAAGTAAGAAGTGCTCTACTAGTTTCTTTCGTGGGATGAATACGGTGTGAGCGGAGACGTAAGATTTGCACGAATAAGGGAAGAGGAGTACCTCTTTCTGCTGGCAGTGTTGTGTCCTCCTTCTGTTTTTCCGACGATCTTCTTGTTGTTCGCCGGAAACCAGAAGTTGTGGAGGACGGTGCAGCCTTGGCCGAACCCATGGCCAAGTTGTTGAGTGTGGTGCGGTGGCCGTCTGTCGGCGGCGGGGAAGCAGATCCGAGGCGGCGAACGACAGTGTAGCGGGAAGAGCTCCGGTGCGGTGGATGGTTGCGACAGTGGAGCCGCAGCAGTGAGGCGCAGGACGACGTGGTCGGAGTGGTTCTGGTACGGCGCACGTCGGTGTCGGCGTCGTGGAGGCAGCTCTGCCTCGGCTTTAGCTGCTAAGTCCTTGAGGGCGTTGCGGTTGCGGTTGCATTGGACGACGACGTCGGGGTACCGGCTCCGGTGTGATGGAGGAGGGTGGCGGTGGATTGGCTGCTATGGGGTGGAGGATGGAGGAGGCTGGGGTTTCGCGGCTGGTGGAGAGGGCATTTTTGCGCCCATGGAGTATGAATGGGGAAACGGAGGGAGGTGGGGAACTAAGGGGGAACAATGTTTCGGTTTGAGAGGCCCTTGTTTGAAATTTGGGAAAGTTACAAACTTTGCCCCCATCTAAAATTTTGGACATATTGCGGGTTGGGGGTAGGACAGTCATGTCAGGTGTCCCAAATGTGGGCGGGATAGATTTCGGCTGAGCGCATGGGTGTTTAGGCGCCCACAGCGTATGAATGCTTCTCGGAGGCGGCTGAGACTGGCGTCTTGGTGAAGTTACAAACCTACCCCGGTTTAGACCTTTGGACATCGGGCCGATAGGCTACACATGCTAGAGTTAGGACAGTAATTTCCTACCACCAAGCATTAGTCTCGCGCGGTTTCGGGTGACCAGAGGCCTATTTGGCACTTCGTTCAATATTTGGGAGCAGAAGCATTAACGTTTTCGGTTCTCTTGAATTGAACTTTTAGGATTTGTCAAACTTCACAAATCTTTACTCTTGAAAATGCTAAAGCTACGATTATTTTGGAATGGAGGGGGTACATTTGAATATACATTGTACACGAGTATATATTAAAAAATATGCAACTTACCTTAGTTCATGCATGGTTCCAGATATAATCTCCTTGGTTGTAAAAAATAAAAAATTTAGATATGCGTATGAATATATATAGCATGTTCAAACTCACAACAAAGATTGATGCCCCCTTTTACATCTGATTTTCAAATCCCATTATCTCTGGTTCAAATAGATGAATGCACTTCCTATGAATTCGAATCTTCGAAACCCCCTTTATGTTGAATTCGACATGTATTTTGTTTTGTAGCTAGCAATTTGGAATGTATCCATGCAAGTGACAAATGTATAAAGTGCTTCACACTAACAACATGGAGTGCACTAATTAATGTTTATATATGAATTGCAAAAGCATCCATTGCCTGTATTTCAAACCGCTCTCACTCTATGGATTGATAATATGAAATAAACACATGGACATGCTAGAATTCAATAGAGTATGGGTGCCTGATAGACCGATTTTCGTCCATACGCAATTTGCAAAATTCATGATCTCATCCAAAAATAATAATGCCATTTATATTTTAATTTAATGCGTAGAACCGCCTTTTACACGTAGATGCACTATGCCTCGCCCCGTTCTCACAAACGTGTTATATACCTCTCTATCTAACGCATAAGGGCACACACTTTATATGCATCGGCATTGATCTTTCACACATGCTCACAATCTCTCTCAGGGTGTCGAGGTGTCTCACGCACATGCTCTCTTTGTTTTTCTCTCTCTCTCTCTCTTTCTGACTACTATGTACCACTCTTTTCACTAATCTCAGTTGGAAAACAAAATTTCTCTCGCATGCATATATACACATGCACAGTCTCTACTAGCCCTCTATACGCACATATATGTGCCTACATGTCTCCCGCACGCACATTATCTTTAGGCCTCTCTCGCATACATTGCCTCCCCCCCCCCGACACACCTCTCTCTTAGTAGTTGGCAGATATGATTTCATCGTATCATTCGGAAGGATATCCCTGGCTGTTAGGCTGGATGGTATTACGAGGCAAATTTTTACCCTAGTTGGGATTGGACCCTTGTAGTTGAAGAAAGAGCCTACTCCTGTTACTGTATATTAGTGATAGGGGTGTGTACAAAGTACACATGAATACTAGGCATTGTGCATGTGTGTATACTATCGACGAACTAGCCCCCAAGCTTGTATAACATACTAAGGGCCTAGGGTTATAAATCATATATAGTCGGCTTATCACCAATGGGGATAGATCCTCCGCGACTCTGGTAGCTTCGTGTTGTATGCCGAGTCCTCCACATAGGTCTTCGTATAACACGTCTCGGTCCAACCTATATGTGGTGCAGGATGGAACCGACCCATGAGTCTTCATGCTGACCCACTAGAAAATGATGTGCCCACCGCACCACACACGCAATCGGACACTAAAAAAATAAGCATATACAATAGTACAACGGTATCTAGCTCACGATACGTCTCCATATTTTGTTGATGACACTGACGGACTTTGCATTTGATGCATGCTCCATATTTTGTTGACGACACTTACGGTCATTGTATTTGAAGCAAAAGCACGATATGGTCACTGGACTTCAGAATAAGCTCATCACGGTCACCACATACATTTTGTCGTTCTAACCAACATATGGTTGGATGATTAGGAGGACAGTGGTTTCTCGAGCCCACCAAGGTTAAAGTCTCGGTGCTCGCATTTATCTTGTGTTAATTTCAGTATTTTCGATGCACGTTCAGTGGGAGGAGATGTTCCACTCGACTACGAGGCACCTATGGTGATTTCCTAAAATCTCAAGATCATATATGCTGGCCCAATCTCTCGAAGGTGCTCATAGGGGTAGGGTTCGCGTGTGTGCGCTTATAGCGGTGAGTGCTTGCGCGTATATATGAGCCCTTGCGTCTGTACCGTGTTAAACAAATACATGTCATGATTATACGGTCACTGGCTCACCCCTACAACTCCGTATTTTGTTGATGACACAATCAATTGACCAGTCAAACGTTCCACGCGGCGCAACTAGTGTTGCACCATCCGGGCGCGTAACGGTGGGGCCCACCTGTTAGCCCGTATATGAAAGAAAGAAATGGTAGTTTGAGTCTGTACTATGTTAATAAAATAGGAGTACATTTTAGGGTGATCATATGGTCACTAGCTCACCATACAGCTCCGTAATTTGTTGATAACACGATCAATTGACCAGTCAAACGGTCCACATTCAGCAGCGCACATTACCATAGGGCCCACCCGTCAGCGCGTATATGAAGGACATAAATGGTAATAAATTAGTGGTCGGTGGGTATTCGCAGTCGTGAGACCTCTGGTTGGCAGTCACCGGCGGTTGGGGGGGCATTCATTGGGCGGTGGGTGGGGATCGCCGGAG
>NC_041381.1:435530079-435579136 GCF_002162155.2 Triticum dicoccoides
CGGAGAAAAAGGTCGGCATGGGGGGGCTTCTAGAGGGATGGCCGGTGCGGCAGTGGACCGGCGGTGGGGAGTGGTTTTGGGGAGGGCGGGCCGGCCGCGGGCGGCGGGGGCTGGCGGCTCACGGGGGGTGGAGTTTGATGATAAACTGGAGGCCCATGATTTCGTATCCAACGGCTGGAAAATCTAATGACCAGAGATGAAAATGTCAGTCGACTAACGTGTAGCCTTACCCTGCACGTACACATGCACACACGCAAGACACGCACGCATGCAGGCGTGCAACACTGACACGTACACACGCACGCATGCTGGCGTGCAACACTGACACGTACACATGCACTCACGAACACATGCACGTACGCACCCATGCATGCAACACTGAAACGTACCCATGCACGCATGCAACACTAGCACGCCTGCATGCACATAGAACACGACGCAGGACACACGCTCAACCTATACGTGCATGCACCCTTTGTTAAGGACATGGATTGTTACGGGTATTAATCAATCTTATCTGTGATAAGAAGAATATTGATGTTTGCAGCGGTCTTTATGAATCACAATGTATCGAACGGGCTATCAACATAGTAGGCTTATCTACATGAAATAGATGACGTCACACTCAATGAACAATCATCGGTTTATGAAATGCCCGCTTCTGACCACCCTGGCCCACCAAAGGTTCCTCTGCTGTGCGCTGCCTGCGTTGGGTCACTGACATGCAGGCCATGAACCCAAAGAGCCCACACGTTAGTGGAAGAACAGCGCGGTGTCCTAGGTCAGAGTCGAGGGCGCCACTCGCTGTGAGTCCGGCTAAACACACCTCCGTGCCGCATTCAAACGCCTCCGTGAAACCCGCCCGTGTTGAAGCCGAGAAACCCACTCTGGACACACGTCCGTTCATGACTGGGCCAACGTTAAATGCAACGCCGGACGAGCTCCTCCCACCCGCCGTCTATTTAATCTCCTATTTAAACGAGGCCAAACACCGGGCAAGAATCGCACACCTCCGCCGCTCCCCTATCTCCTCCACCATTTTGTCCACTCTTACAATGGCTTACGAAGAGTAGTTATTCCGCATCCAAGCCGGCTGGGTAGCCCGCCGGATACGAGCTATGCAGCTCGCTGATCCACCTCCCTCCCCTCGCCTGACAGAGCCAGTTGCCGCCCCAAGCCGGCACGCGCTTCAGCAACTCGCTGCTCTAGGCCAGCTCGACAAGGAGTGGTGCACGAGCGTCGTTGCTGCCGTCCACGCCACTGCCTCGTACCGCGTCTCCCGTTTTTGTGGCCGAGACTCCCATCCCGGCGGCTGCACCATGCAAGCAGCGACAGAAGCCAGGTGCGCGGAGAGCGACGAGTCGGTGGTCAGCGGCTCTGCGTCCGCCGCCATCATCAAGGAGAAGTAGAACATGGGAGGCCGCCGCCGCTTAGGTCCCATGAAGGCCACCGCGGAGGCGACGCCAGCGTACACAGCAGGTGTCTTGCTGGATCCTTTTGTTGCGAGGACCTTCGTTGACCCCGCATGGGCTCCACGGAAGAGGGGAATGTTAGGATGAACTCGAGCCGGTGCCGGCCATGGCGAAGTAGTGGCCGGTGATGAACTCGAACCGGTGTCGGCCACCATCATCTTCGGCACCAGCCAATGATATCCGTTGGGCAGTGGGGAAGCGAGCCGTCCTTTGCGCTGAAGCATATACCTCCGGGGCTCCCGGCAGTCCGGTGATTGTGCTGTCGGACATGAGGAACACAAATCGATTGGCAGGCGTCCATTTGGGCTAGGTATTATATACATGTGCTGTCCAGAACTAGCACCGTGTAGTTCATTTGAACGTAATGAAATTCGTCATGTTTGTATGAAAATCCGGTATTTTATATGATTTCCGTCGTTGTTTATATGGAATATCAGTTTGTCTACGTGTTTGCGTGAATTTCGTCCGGTTGGATGTCGTAATTTGTGGGTTGCCGGTCGGTCTACGGGCGGCTCGGGCGGCGTTGTGGGACAAAAAAACACAGCTCGTGCGAGCTCGTCTCCAACGTGCGCGCTGGAGGATGCATGACAGCATGAGCACCTGAGCCATTCCTCATTCATCGGTGGCAAAGGCACCGGTGGACAAAAGGGTCGCCAATATTTTGGCTACCCCGGGCAAGATCCAAACAGCCCCTCCCACCAGATTCAAATCCCTCGTTCGCCATGGAATTTTGCCATGTGTTGTTTTCATGGACTAGCAAGATGCCCGTGCATTGCACGGAACATCAAGATGCATTTTTTTACAAACTCCCGCATGCATGCAAGGGATAATTAATGTCCTCCTTTGCTAGTAACACGAGGCAAACACCATTAATATTGCATCGACTAGTGTTAGTGGCCTTGTATATCTGCAAATTGTAATTTTGATAGTGGCCCCTTGTATATAAAAATGGAGGGAGACAGATGAGAGATAAGGTGAGGAGGAGTGGGGCGTGGTGGTGACTGGTGGTCGGACTGGGCGGAGGCATGGGGATGGACGACGCATTATGTCTAGGTGGGGGACGTGCACGAAGAGAAGAGGTGCACGCACGGCGCACATACTCCCGTCTCTTTGCCAACCACACCCGCGCGGGTACACGGTGGAGCTCATTTCAGTACGAAAAAGGCAGCCCACGTGGAAATTTGGCACGTGTACTGGTTTCCACTTGGTGGAGGGAGGATCGTCTACCACGGGTGAACAAACAAATTGTGACTTGACGTGTTATGCTAAAAAAAGAGACAAACCATGTGGGGCCTACCTTAGAGACAAGGCTCTATACACTCGAGTACTTTTGATGTGTCCCGTCAACTCGCAGAACGAGGAGAAGCTTGCTCAGTATGCCATCTCCCCTGCCCACGGGCGCGGTGGCTCGCAGGATGAGGCGAAGCTTGCTTACGAGTAGTAGTAGTAGTACTCCTACTACTACATGCCTTACGCCCGCTCCCTCACCCACGTGCGCGGTGGCTCGCAGCACAAGGAGAAAATTTTACTCCCTCCGTCTAGGCGAGTAAGTCATTTTAGGTTGTGCACCGTGACCAAGGAGGAGGAGAGAACGAGAGAACTTAATGTTCATTTGCTAATTAATAGCATTGCATGCAATGAACTAACCACTGCATGTCGTGTTTGGTAGTCTCAAGTCATTAAAAGCATGCACACCCCACATCTCTTATTGGTTGATATGTCAAGAAACAAGAATGAGGTAGAATTTAATGCACCGCACCAAAGTGTTTTGGGATTATTTGGTTTTCATAAGACGACCACACACCTAGACGGAGGGAGTACTACTCCCTCCGTTTACTCCTCGTCCCTACTACGTACCTTGGTTAGTACTCCCTCCATTTACTTATACAAGGCCACTATAAAAAATACATTTTGCATCTATACAAGGCCACAAATAGTAATCGAGACAAAAGTTACTACTCCCTCCTTTCCAGTTTAGGCTGGTCATAGTTGGGAGTAACTTATACTAGTATCATGCATATGATACTAGTCTAAGTTACTACCTCCATAGTGCAAAGTAACATAGTACTAGTGTCATAGATGGCTTCATTTATTAACTCATAGATTCATTTTGCCTCGGAAAATGTTATGTTACAGTAACATATTATGTTACCACAAACACCACTTTCCTCATTAAATACATGCCACATAAGCAAAATTGTCTTGGGATGTGTTAAGTTACTACCTTAGTTATCCCCACTATGGCTAGCCTTATGGCTCAGTTTCAAAATCTCTCCAACCAAGGTAGACGGTGAGTGGTCGAATTAATTTCGTAGTTTGCACAAGTAATTAGTACGCTCGTTTTTCTCAAGAAGTTATGTTTACCGAGGCATTAATTAGAACGAATGCATGAATTACCACTAAATTTCCATGAACTTGTACATGCATTGGTTAGTTTCCTCTTGACACTGCTTGCGTCGGGTGATCTAACGCACCTCGAAATCCAACATGTAATGGTACTACT
Source organism: Triticum dicoccoides (assembly GCF_002162155.2). Taxonomy (NCBI): domain Eukaryota; kingdom Viridiplantae; phylum Streptophyta; class Magnoliopsida; order Poales; family Poaceae; genus Triticum; species Triticum dicoccoides. The sequence continues at coordinate 435,534,055 of NC_041381.1, forward strand.
ACTAGTATAGTAGAATTGAGACTTATCAAACGGAAAAACGAATGTTTTTTAGATGATCCCTATAAACCCTAGTGGGTACGTACTCCATAAAAATAGATTTTACCAAAACTAAGTCGCTCCCTTTCATGAATTCTGTAGTATACTCCTTCGTCGACGCTCCCTTTCATGAATTCTGTACTTCCTGTCGCTGAAATGTGGGACATATAGCAACCGGGTCGACGTATCAAGCACCAAATAATAGTGCAGAACAGCAGGGGGGACGCACCCCACTCGTACCGGCCCAGTAGTAGTAATGAGCAATGAGACGTCAAATCACAATGCCGCACCTTCCCAGATGGACGAAGCAACCATTATTTCACACTTTGGTTCACCATCATCTCAAACCACGTAGTATTGCTTCTGCCTCAAGAGGGACACGCGCATCGCCTTGGTACATCATGACACGTGGGACCGCATGACAGGCCATGCTCCCCCGCCGATCACTCGGTAAAATCACCTCATTTTTAGTACTTCCTCCGTCTAGGTGAATAAGTCACCTTACGAAATCCAGATTTTCCCAAAACCATAAGGCGCATAACACTAAATTCTCCTCGATCCCGTCTTAGTCTCGTTCAGGAGCGGCCGCATCTTGCTCGATTCTCTCGCTGCCTCATTTTGCTCGATTCTCTCGCTGCCTCATTCCCCCCCGTGGAAACCCCTCCCCTTGACGAGTGCATGCATCATGGCCAGCATGGAATCACGTCTGTGGGCCTGCATGGACAGCTGCAAAGTCATCCTAATAACTAGTGATTAATTGCTGATTTTGCTTTGTTTTATAACAGCGTTTTGATTGGAAGTTCAGCTATTCCCGATGCTCCTCCTCGCCCAATCTAAAGCCACCTAGGTCGCGCTGCCACTCCTAAGGTGACTTATTCACCTAGAAGGAGGGAGTATACTTCCTCCGCATCAGTTTACTACATGGCATGCACGTCGTTCTAGGTTGAGAATTTAACTGGCTATATATGTGATGAACATTACTCCAGCCTTTTAAAAAATGTATACTTTTGTATAGTAGTACTATCGATGGATTGCGCCGTGGAGCAAAAATTGAAATTAAACAAAAAGGTGGTACATATAGAGAGCGCTCATCGCCAAATTATGCATATAGTACTATTAAAAAAGCTAGTACGTGCTTAATTGGGGTGCTAAATTCTATTAAAGAAATACTAGTAGTATGTATCATACTGAGGAGTTAAAGTAACGAGAAGAAACATAACATAGTTCTGCTGGGGGTCAGCACAAAACACCCTCAAATTCAACTAAGCACACCTGAAATTAAACTATGCAACTAATCCAATAGAAACTGCATTAGAACCACCATGAGCAACGATACTGACACCTTACTCACTCGGAGGAGTCCTCGTCCACGTCCTCGACTTCGTCCTTGTCCCTCTTCCTCTTGGCCGATACTTCTTTGCTTGAACCGCACACTTGGCTCTTGCTCTTCATCCAACCCTTGTAGATATTGAAACAAAGGTAGCCATCCATTACAGCGTAGTGGATGTGGTCTATATCTAGTACATTCTGCTGCCATGCATAACGATGAAACGTGTAATGAGGTTTCTCCAGTTTACCGTACGAAGGATGAACCATTGCTCCTGCCAGGGTCAACATTGAAGGCTGACGAGAGGACACCAGCCGATTCTTCTAGAGGTCGAAGGTGTTGCCTACAACGAGGCCTATCCGACCCAGGACTTCTTTGTCGTTACCAAAGTCTACAGAAACGAATTTGACTAGGTTGCTCTCGAGGAAGTCCTTAAAATCCAGGCATTCAACATTGGCATGGCATATGTGGTAGACCAAGCATAAGTCATGCACGCAAACCTGGATCATGGCAGGCTTCTTCCTCTCTTCGTCCTTTAGATCCTTCTCTCGTCCCAGGACTGTGGTGTACTCAACATCTAGCCCAGCAACCCGCTCATCATCTGAGTCTTCGAACGTGCGTCTGAATCGAGAAAGGCATCCTTTCACCATCGCGGAAGAATGGGTGTAGATGACGTCAAACTCATCGCCGGTGATGGTTCTAACCTTGTACTCACCGTCGATCGTGGAGATTTGGGACGCCATGGATTTGGGAGGAGGGTTAGGATTAGTGGAACTGCCATAATGTGAATGGACGGGACGACTAGGAGCGAACCGCCGTAGTATTGAAGGACGTGCAGGGACGAGTAGGAGCGAACTGCCAGCGTGCGAACGGCAGGGTAGTGGCTTTCCATTCTCCCATGATACGGGCTTCTGAGAGCCCTTGTATCTGAGATCGAACGGTTGCATGGCGTGATTCTAGACCTATGGGTGAATATCCTATCCTAGAGGGTTATTCTGCAAATTTTTAGCAACTTAGCATGCGACCGTTTGATCTCAGATCCAAGGGCTGCCAGCAGCCCGTATCATGGTCGCGCCTACCACGACCGTCGTGTCGCTCGCGCAGTCGCGCCCTTGGAGATTTAACATGGTGCGTTAGGCTATCTGATGTTGGCATGTCATACATAGTCATCACTTGGTCACTCATACTACAACAAGGTTAGCTATAAGGTTGGCTATAATTGTATTTTTTTACTCCTCTCTATCTCTTTCTTCGTACTCCCTCCGTCCCATAATATAAGAACATTTTTGACACTAGGACACAGGGAGTACTAGTATTTATTGCATTTGCCAAGGAGTGACCTCTTCCAATGAAATGGTGTTGCTAAGTTTGCTTCATTTAATTAGCTATAGACTCAAAATTGTCTTTTCACCTAGGTACACGCGTTAGCACCATTTCTTCGTTGGGTCACCAAACTTGCCACATCGGACTTTATGCCGATGTGGCAAGCTTAGCACCTGTAGGAGTAAGTAAGTACTAAAATAGTGGGCTATAAGCCCGCTTTACATGGCATTTTTGCATGTGTGGAGGAAATAGGCAAGGAAAAAGTGGAGAAGTGGGCTCTCATGCAAGAGCCAGCCTCAACTACATGGTGGAGCATTGGGAGAGGCACCTGTATGGAGGTGGTCAGGAATCAGGAGACTCACGCCGGTCGTAGCGCCGCAGTTAAAATGATAATGGCAAGTCAAATCACGGGGCCCCACCTGTCCAGCAGTAGCTCACTGTCAAATCACATAGCCCTACATTTGCAGCAGCCTACTCCCTCGTCTTCTCGCGTCTCTGTCGAACCGACAAGGCGGAACTGCCCCGCCTACCATGCAGGAAAAGCCCTGCCCTTGACTTTTAAATACAACTACATCCTCTTAAGAATCCAATGATATACTAGTACTTTTTGTGACATACTAGTAACTCATATTTAGTTAGTCAAATGGATGACCTAGAACTACGTGCACGCCCTATAAACCGAGACGCCTAAAAATAAAAAACCGAGACGGAGAAGGTAGTTCAGCATGTATCTTTTTAGATCAATATAGTCGAGATTCACCATGGAGCAAAACAAAGTGGTAGGCTGCTCCTGTCGTGTTGGCATAGCAACTCAAGCAGGGTCAGTCCGCACACAAAATGGCGAGACACTTAACAAGACCCATTTGGCCGACATGTGGCTCATCCACCGTCTTGTTCCACGTGCGATGCACCAAATTATAGTTCGGAGCAAAGGTTGGAACTGGAGGCACCCCGATCATAGCGCCGCAGTAGTAGAAAATGAGCGACAAGGGTCAAATCACAAAGCCCCACCTTTCCCGCATTAAGCTGGACGGACGAAGCAACCATCATTTCTCTCTAGGGCCCGCATTAAGCTGGACGGATGAAGCAACCATCATTTCACTCTAGGGCGCAAGAGCATAAAGAAAAGAGAAAACAATGATGCGTGCGGAAGCTACCTAGGGCACCCTAGGGTAGGGGTCTCCACTACATATCATTTTTTTGAAAGCGCCTCCACTACAAATTGGCTTCTCCCTCATCCTCTTGAAGAAAACCGATGATGAGTGCGGCGGTAGGGTTTGAAAGAGTACTACGGTGTGCGGGACCACGTCGTAGTAAACGGGTTCAAGTCGATGCATGTGTGGGCCGCTTGGTTTTTCGGGAACGAGGCAGCATTTTGGGTTCGGGGATCAGTGGAGATATAGTACGTACAAAAAATTGTGGACGTATGTTTGACCAAAAGGCAATGATGCATTGAACGCATGAGATTTTGAAACCAAATTATGAATAAATACACACTATAGCATGTAAAGCTTTGAGTCATATATGCATGATGTAGATGTTCGTTTAGTTCCTATAGTTCATCTCATTCAAAATCAATTAGTTTTATAAAAATGTTAAGATTCATGGGGTTGTGCATTGTAAAGCATAAAGTAAAAAACAAATAATGGAAATTCATTTAGAAAAAAAACAATTATGATACAGAAGATTCTAGAACAAAGGAGAAGTGCTTGTGTTTTGAGGTTTGTGCATTATGCTTAAGTTCAACCATGGAGTCTTATAAATTGTACATGTGGCAGATCTGGTGGAATGTTGATGATATCCAACAGCCAGTAGTGCTCGGATTCGCCATCTCTGCACTGTCGGATTAGCTTCATCCAGCGACCATCTTTCAAAGTTATTGTCACACTATATAGTTCTTGTGCCATAGTTGCATGTTTTGGAAAAAGCTACTAGTGGGTTGTACTATCTATTTAGGAATAGAAGATGTATACATGGAAGTTGTAGGGAAAGAGATGACATGGAGCATCTCAATTCCTATGAGTAGGGATTGGAAAAGAGATGTCATTTGGTTCACATCATAGGAACTTTTCTATTGAATCTAGAGATGACATGTATCTCAATTCCTATGAGGGATTAGAAAAGATATGTAATTTGGTTCAGATCATAGGAACTTTTCTATTGAATATACGCTAATGTTTATTTTCCTTTGAAATTAAGGGAGTATAGGAATCCATTCCTTTGAACTAAGTGGCTCTAAAGCTATAGAAATGATATCATGTTTATTTCCTTTGAAATGTGGAGTATATGAATCTATTCCTATGAACCAATTGGCTCTAAAGGAAAAAATCCTATAAAAATCATATCATATAGAGTTCCTATGATATTCCTCGACACCGAAGGATGGTTGAAATTGATGCGGGTGATACGATGGTCTTATTTTGTAGACTCCTCCCCCATCTTTATAGTTACCTCTCGAAGATGAATGAAATGATATATACAAGGTATTCTACATGTGCAATTTGGTACACGAAAACTCGGTAAAAGTTTGCGAGGTTTGAATTTTCAATAAAGCTATATGGACTGCATTTCGGAACGGAGGGAGCATATGACAGTTGCTAACACTCACGTGGAAGATTTGTGTGTAGGAGGAGTGTCTGTTCTGTTAAATGACATGGCAAAACTGACACTGTCGGATGCCGATCTAACGGTTCTTACGACGTTCGTCAGGAAAAGGCTTGTGGCGAATGTTTGTCGGATAATGATTTACGGACACATGCATTGCATTGATACGTGCCCCCTCCCTCTCACGCACACTCACCCTCACGAGTCACGACTCTCCCGAGTCCTCTCGCAGACTCGCACGTCGCACCCACCGTCTATCTACAGGTAGACGTCACGCACATATGTGCTCTTCACACCCTACCCTCAGAGCTTCTAAAAAACAAAAGACGTCGCACACATTTTATTTTAGCTCACATGTCACACACTTATACTATTACTCTTGCGGCGAACGTTCTTTGGGCATAGAATATTGTACTCTCACGAAGAGAAGCGGTGCACGCACGCACTAGTTCTCTCACACCCACTCACTAGTACATGTAGGAGCGCATTTTTTTGAAGCTGGTACAACAAAATCACTCCACTATATATATAAGCAGGAGTCTTAGCGCTTGCTTTACAAGGGTTCCTCTTGTTCACTCTCTCATGCTCTCCAGATCTAAGCAAGACATAGGTGGCCACACTCTCTCGCAGCTCATGGCTGGTCACAAATCCGGCCGGACAACCTCGACTGGGGCAGGGGTGTAGGTGCATCGTTCACGCTGTTTGTCACAGCCCTAGAATTGCTTGCAATTTAGTGGCACAAGCATCCATGCATCTTGTCTAAATTACTTCTTTAATTTGAAATGGGGGATAATAAACCCTAGCAGCAAATGAAATTCAACCAGGTTCAAACTTAAATCTTTTCAATGATCCCAAACTGCCTTTAGAAATGTCATCATTTTTGAATTGGTCCAGCACCTCTGACAAAAATGATGCACATATTTTTAGGCCATTCTGGATTTTTGAATTAATTCGTATTGTATTTGCATTTGGGCATTTAAATGCTATAAAATATTTTAAATGCTCAAATAATCATAATCTAAAATGTTTACTGTTGGATATATTATAAACAGTAGCCATGACTAGTTTTATGATTTTTGAAATGCCCTGGCATTATTATTAAAGCCCCGAAGTTACAGAAATAATAGAAAACAGAAAATAATAAAAGGGGAAGGAACTTACCTGGGCTTACCTCATCTGTGCAGCCACCTGGCGGCCCAAGTGGCTGGCCCAGCCCACCACCGCCACCTCCCCTGTCGTCTTCCTCCTTTGCCAGGAGGACGGGCGGGTGCCGTCGCGCGCTGGCCACGCGCCGGGCCACCTCCTGCTTCCTGCCGCTTCCTCGACGCCCTGGGGGCACCACGTAGACCCCTGGAACTCTTGACTGCTCCCCTCTCTCCCTGCCTCGTCTCTCTCTCCCTCTCTCTCTCTCCCAAACCCGAGCGCAGCCGTCGCCACCGACGAGCACCGCCGTGGCCACAGCTACTGCCTCGCCTCGTCGTTGCGCCCAGAGGCTCCGCCTCGACCCCCTCTTCCTCTCCACCGAGCCACGAGGTCCCGGACGCGCTGCAACGCCGCCACCGCCATCGTTTCCCTCGTCAGCCACCGGAGATTGTCGCCGTCGATTCGCCGCCTCCCGAGCTTCCCCGAGCTCGCTTTGACGCCTGTTGCAACCGCTATGAGCTTCTGCTCCTCCTCCCCCTCTCTGTTCCTTCTGTTGCACGCCGTAGCCGCCGCACCACCTATGCCCGAACGCCGGCCGCCGCTGCCGAGCTCGTAGCCGTCGCCTCCGGCCACCAAAGGCCTGGCTAGCACCACCTAACGATGCACGCCGGCGAGGGCACTCCGATGCGCCTAGCCGCGGCTCGAACCGTGCCCCATAGCGCAATCTCGAGCCCCACCGCCACCTCTGGCCTCGTCGGCGATTAGCCGCCGGCCTAATCCCGGTTTAATTAGCGCTAATGACTCTGCTAAACAACCCTAGAGCCACTGCCATGTGGGCCCTGTGCCTGTTTAGCTTAAGTTAATTTTCTGTTTATATTAGTTCTTAACCCAGTGGGACCCACATGTCAACTTTGACCTTGCTGACGTGGCCGTTGACCTGGTCCCACGTGTCAGCCGCTGTAATCGGCACTGGGTCACTGGCCAGTGGACCCCACTGTTCAGGTTTGACCTGGGTGGCGCCTGTTGACCTGCTGAGGTCAGCATGACGTAATGCTGATGCAATAATGTAATTTCTGGATTTATTTCTTTTCAGGGAATTTCAGAAAATACCCCAAACTTCTAAAAATCATAGAAAAATAACTGTAGCTCAGAATGAAATAATTTATATATGGAAAATGATCAGAAAAATCCAATCTATTCATCTGTACTATTTTCATGCATGTTAGAACAACTTATATCTACTGTTTAGGCCAAATCATATAAATGGCATTTGAATTTCACATATGGAGTTTGGATTTGAACTTAGGGTTCAAACCAACTTCATTTAACTTTGTTGCTAGTTGCATTAGCTCAAAACACCAGCATGTTGCCATGTCATGATCATGCATCATAATGCTGCATTGCATTGATTGTGTTTCCTCTCTGTTGCCGGTAATTGTTCCCTCTTAGTAGACGTGGTTTCGACGATGAGATCAATGACACCGATGAAGAGCTATATTATCTTCAGAAGTGCAAGGCAAGTAAAACCCCCTTGTTCATTCCGATACAATCCCACTTTCTCGCTCCTGCTCTCTTTTACTGCATTAGGACAACAGCGATTCATCTGTTACTTGTTGCGGTAGCTGAACCCCTTTATCCTCTGCATGACCTGTCATTGCCATAGTAAATAGATGAAACCCACTAGCATGAGTAGGAGTTGTTTGAGCCCTGTTGTGCCTACTCATTCATGCTTGTTTGTCATGCCTACTACTGCTTAGAGTTGAGTCAGGTCTGATTCATTGGGGATGAATCAGAGTGTGTGAACATGTCCAACTGTGTGTGAGCTAAGTGTGTGAACACGATTTGGTAAAGGTAGCGGTGAGAGGCCATGTAGGAGTACATGGTGGGTTGTCTCATGGCAGCCGTCCTCAGGAACTGAGTTCTGTGTTTGTGATCCATGAAACAGTTACTACCACATATTGGGCCCGAAACAAATGGACCCTCTCGGCTTCTTAATCACCCTTGTCCTCTGTCCAGGAGTTGCAAGTAGTTTCTGGTGTTTGTAGTATGCTGGAGGCCGTGGGCAACGCTGACCCGAGGGGTGGGCTGTGATGCGGTAGGCATGTGGCACGGTGTACCGGGCGCCCGTATCCAGCCAGAATCCCAACTACCGGCATTCTCCCTCTTCATGGTAAACCTTGTAAAATAAGAGAAAATAGCCACAAGTATTGTGACATAACGTGTTATAACAGCCCATAATGCAATAAATATTGATATAAAATCATGATGCAAAATGGACGTATCAATAACACTATGGGTGGAATAGAATATGATGATGGAGGTTGTGTGGAGAAGACAAAAAAAGGAGAAAGTCTCATATTGACGAGGCTAATCGACGGGCTATGGAGATGCCCATGAATTGATGTCAACATGAGGAGTAGGGATTGCCATGCAATGGATGCACTAGAGCTATAAACGTATGAAAGCTCAACAAAAGAAACTAAGTGGGTGTGCATCCAACTTGCTTGCTCACGAAGACCTAGGGCATTTTGAGGAAGCCCATCATTGGAATATACAAGCCAAGTTCTATAACGAAAAATTCCCACTAGTATATGAAAGTGATAACATAAGAGACTTTCTGTATGAAGAACATGGTGCTACTTCGAAGCACAAGTGTGGAAAAGGATAGTAACGTTGCCCCTTTTTTTGGGCCTTTCTTTTTTTGGCCTTTTTTTCTTTGGCCTTTCCTTTTTTTCTTTTTGTCCTTTTTTTTATTTAGGTGGGGACAATGCTCTAATAATGATGATCATCACACTTTTATTTATTTACAACTCATGAATTACAACTCAAAACTAGAACAAGATATGACTCTATATGAATGCCTCCGGCGGTGTACCGGGATGGGCAATGAATCAAGAGTGACATGTATGAAAAATTATGCATGGTGGCTTTGCCACAAATACGATGTCAACTACATGATCACGCAAGGCAATATGACAAGGATGATGCGTGTCATGATAAACGGAACGGTGGAAAGTTGCATGGCAATATATCTCGTAATGGCTATGGAAATGCCATAATAGGTAGGTATGGTGGCTGTTTTGAGGAAGATATAAGGAGGTTTATGTGGTATAGAGCGTATCGTATCACGAGGTTTGGATGCACCGGCGAAGTTTGCACCAACTCTCAAGGTGAGAAAGGGCAATGCACAGTACCGAAGAGGCTAGCAATGATGGAAAGGTAAGAGTGCGTATAATCCATGGACTCACATTAGTCATAAAGAACTCATATACTTATTGCAAAAAAATTATTAGCCCTCGAAGCAAAGTACTACTGTGCATGCTCCTAGGGGGGAGGTTGGTAAGAGTTAACCATCGCGCGCCCCCGACCTCCACTCAAGGGAAGGCAATCAAAAGAGCACTCTATGCAATAAATTTGTTACACAACTTTTACCATACGTGCATGCTACGGGACTTGCCAACTTTAACACAAGTACTCTTTAAATTCACAATCACCCAACTAGCATGACTCTAATATCACCACCTCTATATCTCAAAACAATTATCAAGTATCAAATTGATCATAGCATCCAATTCACTTCCTATGATAGTTTTTATTATACCCAACTTGGATGGTCATCATTCTAGGACCAATTTTATAACCATAGAAAATACCATGTGTTCTAAGAAACTCTCAAAATAATATAAGTGAAGCACGAGATATTAACAATTTCTACAAAATCAAGCCACCGCCATGCTCTAAAAAGTATAAGTGAAGCACTAGAGCAAAAACTATCTAGCTCAAAAGATATAAGTGAAGCACATAGAGTATTCTAATAAATTCCAATCATGTGGGTTTATCCCAAAAGGTGTGTACATAAAGAATGATTGTGTTAAACTAAAAGGCAAAGACTCAAATCATACAAGACGCTCCAAGCAAAACACATATCATGTGGCGAATAAAAATATAGCTCCAAGTAAAGTGACCGATAGACAAAGACGAAAGAGGGGATGCCTTCCGGGGCATCCCCAAGCTTAGGCTTTTGGTTATCCTTGAATATCTTGGGGTGCCATGGGCATCCCCAATCTTAGGCTCTTGCCACTCTTTATCCGATAGTCCATCAAATCTTTACCCAAAACTTGAAAACTTCACAACACAAAACTCATCAGGAAATCTCATAAGCTCCGTTAGTGCAAGAAAGAAAAACCACCACATAAGGTACTGTAATGAACTCATTATTTATTTATAATGGTGTTAAACCTACTGTATTCCAACTTCTCTATGGTTCATACCCCCCGATACTAGCCATAGATGCATCAAAATAAGCAAACAATACACGAAAAACAGAATCTGTCAAAAACAGAACAGTGTGTAGCAATCTGTAACTTTCGAATACTTCTGGAACTCTAAAACTCCTACCAAAATAGGAAGTCCTGGGAAATTTGTTTATTGATCAAAATCAGAAAGAATCAACACAAAATCACGTTTCGGTGATTTACTAAATTTATTTTCGTCCGCACAAAGTTTCTGTTTTTCGGCAGAATCAAATTAACTATCACCGTAGGTTATCCTATAGGTTCTACTTGGCACAAACACTAATTAAAACATAAAACCACATCTAAACAGAATCTAGATGAAATATTCATTACTAAACAGAAGCAAAAGGTAAGAAACAAAAATAAAATTGGGTTGCCTCCCAACTAGCGCTATCATTTAACGCCCCTAGCTAGGCATTGATAATTTCAATGATGCTCACATGAAAGACAAGAATTGAAGCACAAACAGAGCATCACGAAACACGTGACAAACACATCAAATAACCTCTTCTCACCAGGAAGTTTGAAGTCATAGTTGAGCTATTTAATAGCCCAATATGCTTTATGTTCAAGTTCGAGAGGTAAGTGACATGCTTTTCCATAAACCATCTTATACGGAGACATACCCATAGGATTTTTATATGCAGTTCTATATGCCCATAATGCATCATCAAGTTTCTTGGACCAATTCTTTCTAGACCTATTAACAGTCTTTTGCAAAATTAATTTGAGCTCTCTATTACTCAGCTCTACTTGACCACTAGACTGTGGGTGATAAGGAGATGCAATTCTATGATTAAGATCATACTTAGCAAGCATTTTACGAAAAGCACCATGAATAAAATGTGAACCACCATCAGTCATAAGATATCTAGGGACTCCAAACCTCGAAAAAATAACTTCTTTAAGGATCTTAACAAAAGGTGTTATCATCAGCACTACTAGTTGGAATAGCTTCCACCCACTTAGTAACGTAATCAACAGCAACTAAAATATATGGGTAACCGTTAGAGGCAGGAAAAGGTCCCATATAATCAAACCCCAAACATCAAATGGTTCAATAACAAGAAAATAATTCATAGGTATTTCTTGACGTCTACTAATATTACCAATTCTTTGACATTCATCACAAGACAAGACAAACCTACGGCATCTTTGAAGAGACTAGGCCAATAAAAACCGGATTGCAATACCTTATGTGCAGTTCTATCTCCAGCGTGGTGTCCTCCATATGGTTCGGAGTGACACTTGCGTAGGATCTATTCCTGTTCATGCTCAGGTACACAATGTCTAATAACACCAGCTACTCCTTCTTGGTAAAGGTGTGGGTCATCCCAGAAGTAATGTCTTAAATCATAAAAGAACTTTTTCTTTTGCTGGTATGTGAAACTAGGTGGTATAAATTTAGCAACAACGTAATTAGCATAATCAGCATACCATGGAGTAGTACGAGAAGCATTAATGACCGCTAATTGTTCATCAGGAAAGCTATCATCAATAGGTAGCGGGTCATCAAGAACATTCTCTAACCTACACAAGTTGTCTTCAACGGGGTTCTCAGCTCCCGTTCTATCAATAATATGTAAATGAAATTCTTGGAGCAAGGGAACCCATATAATAAGCCTAGGCTTGGCATCTTTCTTTTCCATAAGTTATTTAATAGCAGCATGGACAAGAATTGAAGCACAAAGAAATCATCATGAAACACGTGACAAACACATCTAAGTCTAACATACTTCCTATGCATAGGCATCTTATAGGAAAACAAATTATCATAGCAAGCAAAAACTAGCATATGCAAGGAAGCGGAAAGAAACAATAGCAATCTCAACATAACGAGAGGTAATTTAGTAACATGAAAATTTCTACAATCATGTTTTCTCTCTCATAATAATTACATGTGGGATCATAAGCAAATTCAACAAAATAGCTATCACATAAAATATTTTCAACATGATCCACACGCATGCAAAGTTGACACTCTTCCAAAATAGTGGGACTAACATTAACTAAAGTCATGACCTCTCCAAACCCACTTTTATCAAAAAATTCATAAGGTTGAACATTCTCCAAATATGTGGGATCTAAAGTTGACACTCTTCCAAACCCACCTTCAATAATATTGCAAACACTATTATCAATCTCATATTCATCATGGGGCTTTAATAAATTTTCAAGATCATAAAAAGAATCACCCCAATCATGATCATTGCAACAAATAATAGACATAACAAAACTAGAATCCCCAAGCTTAGGGTTTTGCATATTACTAGCACAATTGACATTAATAGAATTTATAGTAACATCATTGCAATCATGCTTTTTATCAAAAGAACTATCAAGTATGGGTGCAATAGCAATGATATCATGTTTAACATAAGGAACTATAGCAAATTCATCTTCATACATATTGGCATCATATCCACAAGAATAGCGAGCATCATGTTCATCAAGGGATATTACAATCAAATCATCAGAATCATCACTATCTATAGATTCATGCATATCATTAGTTTCTTCCAAAGCAACGGTCATTCTCTCAATAAATTCTTTGACATAGACATTATGAGCATAGTTTTCATAGCAATATTTAAGTATGTCAAAATTTTCAAATTCGTAGAGAGTAATATCATACTTTTCAATCAAAGAAGCACCTTCATAAGCACCCTTAAAAACAACAAATTCTTCAATTTGTCCGATATCGTAGTAACTATAAACACCCTTTGCATAAGAAGATAAGATCTCATTATCATTAAACTCACATAGGTAGGGAAGGTGTTTTTTAGGGTTCTTAGAGAAACAAGTAAAATCACAAATTTCACAAAGATTCCAAGCATAACACAACAAACGGTTTATTTGATCCCATAAGAGTACCCCTTTTTGAGACACATGATGACGCACAAAATGAGCATGCTCATCTAAAGATTTCCCATTAACTAGGCTAGTTGGGGTTTCAGCACGAGCGCATAAGGATCGAAAATGATCCAAGTAGAACACTTTAAGTGGATCCATATCAATAGATTTAGCAATCAAAGATGCAAGCACATAGAAGGCACATGGAGACACAAGCAAAAATAAGATCAAACGAAAGAAGGGCGAAGAAAACGGCAAGGGTGAAGTGGGGGAGAGGAAAACGAGAGGCAAATGGCAAATAATGTAATGCGAGGGAGATGAGTTTGTGATGGGTACTTGGTATGTCTTGACTTGAGCGAAGACCTCCTCGGCAACGGTGCCAGAAATCATTCTTGCTACCTCTTGAGCACTGCGTTGGTTTTTCCCTTGAAGAGGAAAGGGTGATGTAGTAAAGTAGCGTAAGTATTTCCCTCAGTTTTTGAGAACCAAGGTATCAATCCAGTAGGAGGCTCCTCAAAAGTCCCACGCACCTACAGAAACAAACAAAAACTCGCAACCAACATGATAAAGGGGTTGTCAATCCCTTCGCGGTAACTTGCAAAAGTGAGATCTGATAGAGATAATAAGATAAGATAAATATTTTTTGTATTTTTATGATATAGATTGGAAAATAAAAGATGCAAATAAAAGTAGATGGAAAACTTATATAATAAAAGATAGACCCAGGGGCCATAGGTTTCACTAGTGGCTTCTCTCAAGATAGCATAAGTATTATGGTGGGTGTACAAATTACTGTCGAGCAATTGATACAAAAGCGCATAGTTATGAGATTATCTAGACATGATCATGTATATAGGCATCACGTCCGCAACAAGTAGATCGAAACGATTCTGCATCTACTACTATTACTCCACACATCGACCGACTCCTGCCTGCATCTAGAGTATTAAGTTCAGGAAGAACAGAGTAATGCATTAATAAAGATGACATGATGTAGAGGGATAAACTCATGCAATATGACATAAACCCCATCTTTTTATCCTCGATGGCAACAATACAATATGTGCCTTGCTGCCCCTGCTATCACTGGAAAAGGACACCACAAGATTGAACCCAAAGCTAAGAACTTCTCCCATTGCAAGAAAGATCAATCTAGTAGGCCAAACCAAACTAATAATTCGAAGAGACTTGGAAAGATAAGTAATCACACATAAAAGAATTCAGAGGAGATTCAAATATTTCTCATAGATAAACTTGATCATAAACTCACAATTCATCGGATCCTGACAAACACACAGCAAAAAGAGTTACATCAAATAGATCACCAAGAAGATCGAAGAGAACTTTGTACTGAGATTCAAAGAGAGAGAAGAAGCCATCTATCTAACAACTATGGACCCGAAGGTCTGTGGTAAACTACTCACAACTCATCGGAGAGGCCATGGAGATGATGTAGAGGCCCTCCATGGTTGATACCCCCTTCGATGGAGCGCCGGCGAAGGCTCCAAGATGGGATCTCGCTGATACAGAAGGTTGTGGCGGTGGAAATAGTTTTTCGTTGTGCTCCTTGATGTTTTTGGGGTACCTGGATATATATAGGAGGACGAAGTAGGTCGGTGGACGCTCGAGGGGCCCATGAGTGTGGGGGGCGTGCCGGGCACCCTCGTGGCCGCCTCGTTTATTGCTTGACATCCACTCCAAGTCCCCTGGATTGCATTTGTTCCAAAAAGATTGCTCCCGAAGGTTTCATTCCGTTTGGACTACGTTTGATATTCCTTTTCTTCGAAACACTAAAATAGGCAAAAAAAACAGCAATTCGTGCTGGGCTTCTGGTTAGTAGGTTAGTCCCAAAAATGATATAAAAGTGTAAAGTTAATGTCGGAGTAATGGGCCACGGGTAGGCCAACCCGAGGCCCAGGACCTTTCAAGACATCGGGGCAGGCCGCGCCCCTCATGCCGACTCCCAAGAGCGACTCCAAGATGTGCTGAGTCCGAGACGGCGACTTCACGATAAGCCGAGTCCCAGATGGTGACTCCAAGATAAGCCGACCCCAAGCCAGCGACCTCCAGAGAGGCCGGCTATGAAGAGTCATCCCACGACTCCGCCCTCATCTCGAAGGACGAGGCAGGGTACGGCCATGGCATGGCCGTTTCCCCCCCAGGCTTACGATAGGCCGGCATGGCTACAGTGAGCCGTATCGCGGGAGATCTCCGGCGAGGTGCGGCACTGTTGCCATGCCTGCCCTGACCTTAGCCACAGTAGGCGGCGCACTGTGCCCACGACGCCGGCCTGTACGGCCGAAGGGCGGTGGGGCCGCCCGTCAGTGGGTAGACCGAAGACGGCGTGAGCGCCCTGGAATCGGACCGGTGGGAGTCGGCCCCCTGGAGTCGGCCGACCCCTCCCCCGGGCCCTGCATGCCATTAACCAGATAAGATGGGGAGTGGCGACAGTGAACGCACGCCAGACGGCGGCGCTGTAGCCATGACCGCCTGACTGAGCCAGCGTCATCAAGAGTACTGCTACAGTCGCAGGCCTGTCCGCGGGGCCCGCCAGTCAGCGGGCCCCAGTAGTCGGCAGGAAGGACGACGGCTTGAGAGACAGACAGCTGGGACCCACTCCCAGCCGTATTACTATTGTACCCCTGGGGGGGTAGGCCTATATAAACCCCCCGAGAAGCCCATGCAAAGGGTTCGGACCCAGATAGAGATAGACCATGTAGCATAGGAAGGAGAGAGCTAGCCTTGCCCTCTCCTACCTCCAGAAACAGCTCCAGGAGCACCATTGTAACCACTTTGCCATAGTGACCATGCGGAGACCCCGCAGAGCAGCAGTAGGGGTGTTATCTCCTAGGAGAGCCCTGAAGCTGGGTAAGTTCCGCCGGTGTGCATGTCTTCGCCTCATCCCGCTTCCAGGCACCGGCGGCGTTCTACTCGCTCCCACCATGATAAGCCATCCTTTGGCATATGTCGCAACCAACCCCTGACATTTGGCGCCCACCATGGCGCAAGGTGCACCGTCGTCCGGAGATCTGCTCTGGACGGGAACCCTTTTCCTCCCTGGCGAGTGCAGCCAGCCTGGCACGCCAGATGGAGTTTGCGCCGATGCGCTGCGCGGTGCTGATATCGCCTGCGCGGCCAGCAGCCTCGCCGAGCTCATTGGTGAGGTTGGCCTCTCCGACGAGCCTGCGTTCGATGCAGGCACGAGCGGCCCTGAGAGCCTCCTCGCGGGTCTCCTCGACCAACTCCACGTCACCGGCGAGCCTGCCGTGGACCTGGAGTCAATAGGATCCACCGACCCGATGCTGGTCGACTCCAACACCGCGTCGCTCGACGCGTTTCCTACCAACGTGGTGGTCTACGACGAGCCGCTCCCTTACGAGGGGAGCGAAGGAAGCACCGTCACTGAAGTTCTTGTCCTCGATCACAGCGAGCATTCTGGTGAAGGGGCGCACGACCCGCTCGATGCGGCCCTGCGAGACCTTTCCGGGAGATGCTAACGTCGAGACGCTGGAGGCACGCCGCCTTCAGCTTGTTGAGGGCGCGAAGAAGTTGGCAAGCATGAGACGCTTGTCGGAAGCATACCAGCGTGAGATGGATCGCACCGTGGGCGGCTCGCCGGCTCCGACTGGGCCTAGCCGCCTAGGCGCGGTCCGACAACGCGGCGTGGCAATCGCCAACCTGTTCGGGGCTGATCGCCCTGTGTATGCCACGCCCGCAGAGAATATCCGTGCCGCCCAGGCGGCGGCAGACGAGCTCGACAACTTCGAGGGAGAAGAGAGCCGCGTGATGACAGAGCGAGTTCAACAGCTCCTCGACGCGGCCGCCGCGCAGAACGAGGCCGGCTGCCGCGCAGAGGCGCCGCAGCGACAAAATGATGACCCGCCGCCCCGCCGATACCAAGGCACGACATCCCGAACACCGACTGGCGGGGCCCGCGGAAAGAAAGACAAGGATCCGGCTGTCAGCCACAGTCGGACTCGCATCACCATCGAGCGCGACCAAGACGGCCGCCCCAAAGCGGTGGAACGGCGGGACGACTATCTGCCTCCCCCTCCTCGCAGAGAAAGGCGAGTCTCCCCGCCGCCCGTGGAACATCCGACTCTCGGCGACCGTCTCGGCCGCCGAGAGGGAGTCAGAGAGAACGACGCCCGCCACCGGATCGACCGACTCCACCGGTCCCTGGCGCTGGAAGAAGAAGACGAGTTGGGTCCACCCTGCTTTGGGCCCCGCATCCAAGATGAGCCCTTCCCCAAAGGGTTCACGCTCCCCCGAGACACGCCCAAATATACTGGCACCGTGAAGCCGGAAGACTGGCTGATCGATTACTCCATAGCTGTCAACTTAGCAAATGGCAACAAGCGTGTTGCCGTAAGATATGTCCCGCTCATGCTCCAGGGCTCGGCCCGGACATGGTTAAACAGTCTGAAGCCTCGCAGCATCAACAGCTGGGTCGACTTCACCGAGGCCTTCGTCCGCAACTTCACGAGCACGTACAAGCGACCTCCCAAGCCTCGCCAACTCTCCTTGTGCGTACAAGGCCCCGACGAGTCCACTCGTGATTACCTCACGTGCTGGGGCGAGCTCCGGAACTCCTGCGAGGGCGTGCACGAGGTGCAGGCCATCGAGTACTTTACTGCCGGGTGCAGAGAAGGCACCCTCCTCAAGCACAAGCTTCTCTGCGACGAGCTAGAGACCCTCGACGAGCTACTGATCACGGCGGACAAATACGCCACGGCCGACTCCTCCATGAAGGCGGAGATTCAGGTCAGCGCGACTGGCAAAGGCGCCCCTCAGGCTCCAAGAACTCTGGCTGGGGAATCCAGTCGGCGGCAACAGCAGAACGACCACAAGCGTAAGGCCCCGCAGCCGGCCTCCAACAGCCGGCAAGTGGCGACAGTCGAAGACCAACAGCCGGAGGGACCGCCTCCGGCGAAGCGGCAGAGGGGCGGCAAGTCCAACTGGTTGCCGGCCTTCTCCTACGAGCAGACCCTGGATGGCCCCTGCAAGTTTCACAGCGGCGCGAAGCCGTCAAACCACACCACCCGAAAATGCCACTAGCTGACCAGAATCGCCAAGGGAGACGGCTTGCTCCCACCTCCGCCAGCTGGGCCGCCTCCACCACAGCCGCCCCAGCAGCCGGCTGTCAGGCCAGTCGGCGCGATACAAGACGAGTTCCCAGATGAGCACGGAGCCTATGTGGTGTTCACCAGTGTGGCAGACGACCGGCGCAGCAGGCGCCAACAGCAGCAAGAAGTGAATGCAGTTGCATCAAGCACTCCAGAATTCATGCACTGGTCCGAGAAGCCCATCAGTTGGAGCAGAGCCGATCACCCAGAGGTGATGCCGAGTCCAGGCTCCTACGCCTTGGTCTTGGGCGCCACACTCGCCACAGATAGGCGGGCCACTCGCTTCTCGTGAGTGCTGATAGACGGAGGCAGCAGTATCAACATCCTATACAAGGATACAATGGAGAAATTAGGAATCAAGCAAAGACAGCTTCAGAGAAGCCAGACTGTGTTCCATGGCATTGTCCCTGGCCTTTCCTGCTCCCCAATCGGCAAGATCCTAATAGATGTCCTCTTTGGGGACAAAGATCATTTCTGCTGAGAGCCAGTCTGGTTTGAAGTGGTGGACCTTGAAAGCCCATACCATGCGTTGCTTGGCCGACCAGCCCTGGCCAAGTTCATGCCTGTCCCCCACTACGCCTACCTCAAGATGAAGATGCCAAGTTCCAAGGGAATTCTGACCGTGGCACGGCCGAAAGCAGTCGGCTGGCCGAGTCCTTGGTGATCGCAGCTGAGAAACGGCTTCTTGATCGGGTCGTGGTGATGGCCGGCAAGCAGCCAGAGTTGTCGCTCGACCCCAAGGAGTCAGAAGCAGAAGGATCATTCAAGCCGGCCAGAGAGACAAAGAAGATACCTTTGGACCCGGAGCACCCAGAGAGGTACGCTGTCATGGGCACAGGCCTTGAAAGTAAATAGGAAGGCGAGCTCGTCGATTTCCTCCATGAGAATCGAGACATCTTCGCATGGTCCCCCAAGGACATGCCTGGTGTACCGACGGAATTCGCCGAGTACAAATTACATGTCCGATCTGATATGAAGCCCGTCAGGCAGCCCTTGCGCCGCCTGTCAGAAGAAAAGAGAAGAGTTGTTGGAGAAGAAATAGCCCGGCTCCTGGCAGCCGGCTTCATCATGGAAGTGTTCTTTCCAGAGTGGCTGGCAAACCCGGTACAGGTGCTGAAGAAGAACAAGCAGTGGCGGATGTGTATTGACTACACAAGCCTTAACAAAGCCTGCCCCAAGGACCCATTTGCTCTGCCGAGAATTGATCAGGTGATAGACTCCATAGCCGGATGCGAGCTGTTGAATTTCTTAGATGCATATTCAGGATATCACCAGATCAAGCTGAACCCGACTGACAGACTAAAGACCGCCTTCATCACGCTATTTGGTGCCTTCTGCTACCTGACCATGATGTTCGGCTTGAGGAATGCTGGCGCCACCTTTCAGCGTTGCATGCAGAAGTGCCTCCTCAAGCAACTCGGCAGAAATGCCCACGTCTACGTGGATGATGTGGTGGTGAAGACGGAAAAACGTGGAACTCTGTTGGAAGATCTCAAGGAAACCTTTGAGAACCTGCGCCAATTCCAGATCAAGCTCAACCCCGAGAAATGCGTCTTCGGAGTACCAGCCGGCCAGCTCCTCGGTTTCCTGGTATCCGAACGCGGCATAGAGTGCAACCCTGTGAAGATCAAGGCCATCGAGAGGATGGAAGCGCCCAGACGACTGTTAGATGTGCAAAAGTTCACCGGCTGTTTGGCGTCCATTAGCCGATTCATCAGTCGGCTGGGTGAGAAGGCTCTCCCCCTGCACCAGCTCATGAAGAAGAGAACCTTTTTTGAATGGACTCCCAAGGCGGACGAAGCTTTTCTCCAGCTAAAGAAGATGTTGACTACTCCCCCTGTGCTGGCGGCTCCGACTCCCAAAGAGCCCATGCTCCTATACATTGCCGTCACCAGCCGGGTAGTCAGCACAGACATTGTAGTCGAGCGCAAGGAGGAAGGCAAGGCGCTACCTGTCCAGAGACCAGTATATTACCTGAGCGAGGTACTGTCGGCCTCCAAGCAGAACTACCCCCACTACCAGAAGATGTGCTACGGCGTGCATTTCGCCACCAAGAAATTGAAGCCTTACTTCCAGGAGCATCCAATCACCATGGTCTGCATAGACCCACTAGCCGAGATTATCGAAAGCCGAGATGCTTCTGGCCGAGTGGCCAAATGGGCCATCGACCTAGCTCCCTACACCATCTACTACGAGCCCCGCACCGCCATCAAGTCACAAGCGTTGGCCGACTTCCTCGTCGATTGGGCCGAGACCCAGTACCTGCCGCCAGCGCCCGACTTCACTCATTGGCGGATGCACTTTGACGGCTCCAAGATGCGCACCGGCCTAGGAGCTGGCATCGTCCTCACTTCCCCCAAGGGCGACAAACTCAGATACGCGCTGCAGATCCACTTCGCCGCGTCCAACAACGTGGCCGAGTACAAAGCACTCATCCACGGGCTCCGGCTTGCCAAAGAGCTCGGCATTCGCCGTATCCTGTGTTATGGCGACTCTGGCTTGGTGGTCCAGCAATCATCTAGAGACTGGGACGCCAAGGACGCAAACATGGCGAGCTACCGATTCCTGGTGCAGCAACTCAGCGGATACTTCGAGGGGTGCGAGTTCCTCCACGTGCCAAGGAACGACAACGACCAAGCAGACGCCTTGGCACGAATCGGCTCCACCCGCCAAGCAATACCAACCGGCATCGCCCTCCGACGCCTCCTCAAGCCGTCCATCAGGCCGTCACCAGAATCAGACTCAATCTTTGTGCCGGCTCCACCCGAAGAAGTCGAATCTGACTCCAAGAAAGCCACAGTC
The DNA here is from genome assembly GCF_002162155.2 of Triticum dicoccoides. NCBI lineage: Eukaryota > Viridiplantae > Streptophyta > Magnoliopsida > Poales > Poaceae > Triticum > Triticum dicoccoides. Next base: position 435,555,564 of record NC_041381.1, read on the forward strand.
AAAGCCGGCCCGGGGACTCCAGAACCCGGCCCGGGGACTGCGGTGACAAGACCAAAGACTCCAGAACTCCGCCCGGGGACTGCTCCAGTCGGCCCGCGGACTTCGTCAAGTTAGCAAGCGGCCGCGGACTCCAACCCGCCGCCTCCCAGCCCAGCCGCCCTTATCCAAGTCGCACTAGTGGCAGTTGAAGAAATAGCAGCACCCTCATGGGCCCAGCCCATCCTCAAGTTCCTAGTAAACAGAGAGCTGCCAACTGATGAAATCTTGGCTCGGCAAGTGCAACGCCGAGCAGCAGCTTATACCATAGTCAACAGAGAGCTGGTCAGGCGCAGCGTCACTGGCGTTTTCCAATGCTGCGTCGAGGCAGAACAAGGCCAAGCAATCCTCAGAGACGTCCACGAAGGCGAGTGCGGCCACCATGCGGCCTCAAGGGCACTCGTTGCCAAAGCCTTCCGGCATGGTTTCTTCTGGCCAACCGCACTGGAAGAGGCCAAAGAGTTAGTCCAAAAATGCAAGGGGTGCCATATGTTCCGTTCCAAGCCATTTCAGCCAGCTTCCGCACTCAAGACTATCCCCATCGCCTGGCCCTTCGCGGTCTGGGGCCTGGATATGGTCGGACCATTCAAGACGGCACGAGGTGGCCTGACTCATCTACTTGTCGCAGTGGACAAGTTCACCAAGTGGATAGAGGTGAAGCCCATCAAGAAGTTAAATGGTCCGACTGCAGTGACCTTCATCGCTGACATCACAACTCGGTACGGCATCCCACACAGCATCATCACTGACAATGGCACAAATTTTGCCAAGGGCGCCTTGGCCCGTTTCTGCGCGATGCAGGGCATCCGACTAGACTTAGCGTCCGTTGCCCATCCGCAGTCAAACGGACAGGTGGAGCGAGCAAACGGCCTCATCTTATCCAGCATCAAGCCTTGACTCGTCGTGCCGCTGGAGCGATCTGCCGGCTGCTGCCTTGAGGAGCTGCCGGCCGTCCTCTGGAGTCTGCGCACGACTCCAAACAAGTCAACCGGCTTCACACCCTTCTTCCTCGTCTACGGTGCCGAAGCCGTCATCCCAACGGACATAGAGTTCGACTCCCCGCGAGTCACCATGTACACCGAGGAAGAAGCAGAAGAAGCACGTCAAGAAGGCATCGATCTGTTGGAAGAGGGCCGGCTGTTGGCACTCAGCCGGTCCAGCATCTACCAGCAGAGTCTGTGTCGATACTACAACAGGAAGGTCAGGCCAAGATCTTTCCAAGAGGGCGACCTTGTGCTCCGGCTGATCCAATGAACAGCCGGCCAGCACAAGCTGTCGGCATCTTGGGAAGGCCCCTTCATCATCACTAAGGTGCTAGGAAATGACTCCTACTATCTGATCGACGCTCAGAAGCCCCGAGCGTGCAAGAGGCACGACTCCGGCAAAGAGACAGAGCGCCCGTGTAATGCAAATCTTCTACGAAGATTTTATAGTTGATGCAGTATGTATCACACTCCCCTTTTGTATTAAAGTATCAAGACTTTGGGCCCCCCAAGACGAGCTCGGGGACTGCCCTTTTTGGTTATCTGTATGATAAGAAGTATGCCTTCGAGTATGTTACTCTATTGTTAAAAGCCGCTCGGCACCGGGCCAGACTAGTCGGCCCGGGGACTCGCCGCCTTGCACTATGAGGAGCTTCCTGCAGTCAGACAAGTAGTGTGCGGTGCCTAATCCGTCTTCTGGCAAAGCCGCAGCTCGCAGAGCGACTGTGAGGCGAGCAGGAGTGAGGAAGAACGGGCGCCCATGCGAAAAATGGCTAAGGACCTAAAGCACGAACATAGCATAAGACGGCCTCCAGTATTTTTGAAACAAAAAGCCGACTCATGAGTAGCCGACTTGTCGTTTCTATTAGCCTCTATCAAGGACGGCCGACTCTTGGGTAGTCGGCCTACCGCCTTCTATCCAACTTGCTAAAAGAGACTCTAAAATGGCCAAGTACTTGCCTTCTCGAAGTAGCCAGGCATTTGACCCAGCGACAGTCCGCAGAGCGGCTGTCCGACTGGCAAGGCAGCGACTAAAGGAAGGCGGCAAAGGGAAAAGCCTAAAGAGCAGTAATCAAGGAAAGATAGAACTCGGATAAATATTTACATAGGCCCTTGGCCGAATCTTCGAAGTAGAAGTTCAAGATACACCCCGCGGGTGGAACTGTTCGAATTTAACAAAGTTTTCCGAAAGATTACCAAGACAGATAAACAGAGGCGAAAAAGGCAGCCTAGGAGGCGGCATCTGGGATCGGAGGATAGGAGGAGACGGCGGTGTCAGGCGCCGAGACGGTCGGCTGGGCGGTCTCGGTCTGATCGCCTCCGGCGGCAGTCGCCTTCTCTCGACGCGGCTCATTGCTGGAGGCGCGGTCGAGCTGAGGCTGGCCGCCCGCTCCGTCTTCTGGCACCTCCCTCTCGTCTTCATCCTCCGCCTCGCCTTCCTCCTTAGTGCTGGAGTCAATCACTTCCGCCGAGTCCTCGCCGAAGTCCGGGTTCATCCCGAACCACTCTGGCGGCACCTCCTCACCGCCTTCAGCCCGCTCGGGGATGAAGACGCTAGTGTCCGTGTAGTCGGCAATCGCCGCCGCACGTTCGACAAGAGCACCCTCCACTACCACCAACTCCGCCTGGGCCTCTGACCGGAACGCGGCCAGCCGGTCCAGGTCCAGCCCCGGATACCACGCCTTGACAAATTCCAAGGCCCGGCGCGCTCCGGCCCGGGCCGAGGAACCCTTCCAAGCTTCAAGACGGCCAGCTGCGACCTCCAGCCAGTCGGCGGTCCGACTGGCGGTGCGCAGGGCCGGCATGCCTGGCCACAAAGCGGTGACCGCCTGGGCACCGGCACGCTGAAGCCGGCGCATCAGCCGGTGGGCAAGACGAAGACGTGCTTCGATGCTCAGAAGCTACTCATCGATGGTTCGGGGGGCGTTAGCAGCGATCTCCGCACCGCCTGCCCTCCGCAGCTCGCGATCAGCCTCGATGGCCAGAGTGACGGCCTGTGAGTGGCCAGGGAAGAAGTCTGCCAGGACAAAAAAGAAGTGAGTCGAAAAAACCAGAAATCGGCTCGACCTATAGTCGGAAGCCCGAAGAAAAGAAAAGAGACTCACCATCGACGATGTCCTCGATCTCGTGGAAGCCGGAGGTCAGCATCGCCTCCCTCTCAGTCCAGGAGGAGCGCTCGCTCTCGAACTCGGCCAGGAGAGCGGCCTCCTTCTTCTCGGCCTCGTCCTGCGCCTTCTTGAGCAGCTCCTTCTGCTCGGCCAGCTGCGCTGCCAGTAGGTCGCGCTCTGCGGCAAGCTCACCGCACTCCTCCTCCTTGGAATGCAAGGCGGTATTGGCCTCCCCCAGCTGCTGCTGAAGAGCGGTGTTGGCCTCTGAAGAAGAAAAAAGGACGAAAGACGATAAGTTATCAACAAGAAAGTCGCTGAAGAAGATCCGGCCCGACTGCTCAGCAGTCGGAATCTCGGAGACTACAGCCCGCAGGTGCGCCAGCACGCCCCCGCGAGAAAGAAGAGGGACTTACCCCGGCTCTCTAACAAGTCGGCAGTCCGCTTGCCTAACGCCTCAACATTACGGTTGAAGGCGGTAGCGCGAAGGTTGTGATACTCCTACAATAAGCATTAAAGACAAAATTAGTATTTGGAACTCGCCAGAGGGAGTTCCGAACTGCCTGCTCAGCAGCCGGCCCGAAACTCGGGGACTACACCCAGTGGGTGCGCTGGCACGCCCCCACAGAGAAAAACAAGAAGTCAAAAAGAAGAAGGAAACTTACTCGGACGGCCATTCGCGCGGCTAGATGCGCCCTGGTGCAAGCTTGAAGGGCGTCGCCTTCGGCCCGCAGCTTCGCCTGAACGTCCAGAAGCGCTTGATTCAGCGGTCCGGTGCCGCCTCCGCACAACCACCCGATGGGCGCGGCACTTGTCGCCTCGGCGTCTGGTGTTGCCGAGCTGGCGGCGCCGGTCTCCTGGGGTCGCGGCGCCGAGGTCGCCCTCTCAAGACGGCGGCGCACCAACAAGGCGACTTGGAGAAGCAGCCTCGCCTCGGGCTCGTCTGCAGTCGGCGGCTCAGATGGGCCCACCGGCTGCTTGCCGTGCGCTCTCCCAGACGGCGGTGGAGGCGGCGGTGGCGGCACGAGCATGTCCGACATGGAGGCCTCGCCGCTCTCCTTCTCCACGACGGGAGTCTCGGCGCTGGTTTCCCTAGTCTGCCTCGTGAACTCCGGGGGCGGCGGCACCGAGGACAGTGGGATGACAAACTGCGCCGACTGGCGACGCGCGGCCTCCTCAGCTCGCTGCCTTGCTGCGGCGGCGGCTTCGGCCTCCTCCAATTTTCTCTGGGTGGAGGCCGCCGCCTTCTCGGCCTCCGCTTTCTCCAGGCGGCCGGCCTCATCCTCAGCGCGCTTCTCCCGCGCATTTCGCTCTGTCCCCTCCTGGAGGTCGGCGGCGGGGTCGATCCACCGAGTGTTGGCAGACGTCTCCGCCGACCCCATGACGGAGGGGGCGACGACCCTCTCCAGGGAGAGGGGAGCCCTGAAGCAAAAAGGGAATGAAAAAGAGACTAGCGGCAAAGGAAGAGGAAGAAACACTTACGCGAAGACTAGCGGCAGCCTCCTCACATCCCTGCGGAAGTGATTGGCCCTCGCGGCCGCCTCCTCCCGCCTGGTCGCGGCGACCGCCCCCTTGAGCTTCTTCGGCTTCCCGCCGAATGAACTCGGCCCAGGCTGGCGCCTCTACAAGCCGCCTTGGCCAGCGGAGGGACCCGCGCCCGATGAGCCGACCCTCGGCTGGTGGCGCGGGCCGACTTCCCCTTCGGCGTCGTCATCAGGCCAGTCGGCGAATGTGGCCGAGGGCCTGAAGCCGCCTACTGCTCCTCCTCCCCCGCCGTCGGCGTCGGCTTCCATCGCCGCCGCCCCCAAGTCGGGGTCGTCGACGTCGCTCTCCGCTCGGTCGGGGACGTACTCGCGGGGAGGTCTTGTGACGCCGGCTGCAGGCTGCATGAGGGGGTTCTAACTTAGAGAAACCAATAAAAAAGTCAGAAGTCTGAGTCGGCTACGAAAGGGGAAAGGCAATAAGGAGATGCGACTTACCACCGGAGGGGGGTTGGCGCGCGAGTACGGCTCCTTGCTGAACTGCCAGTCCTCCCCGAACTCGCAGTTCGCAACGTGGTTCACCATGTTTGCCACCTCTGCACGGGGCATGTCCTTCATGCGCATCCGACTCGGGTCCCGGTGGTCACTCATCTGACTGATCAGATGAGGCCGGCCTTGAAGAGGGAGGACTCGGCGCACCACAAAGGCGGCCAGCAAGTCGGCCCCGACAAGGCCCTCCGACTGCGTCAGAACTCGGAGCCACGGCGGCGGCTTCGGCGGGAGTCAACGTCTTGGCTCGATGAGACCAGCTGGGAAGCCTCCCAGCCGGTGCACTGGCTTCGTAAGGCGGCAAGTTGACCCAATCCCCGTCGGGGGCAATGCTCTTCACGTAGAAGTATGACCGTTGCCACATCTTCACCGATTTGATCAAAGCAATGGCCGGGAACGGGTTGTCGGCCGTCGACCGCCGCAACACGATGAAGGCGCCACATTGAGCCGACACGCCGGCGACGTGCGTGCCAAGCTTGGAAGAGAAGAATTCTCCCCACAACTCGATGGTGGGGAGGACGCCGAGGAAGCCTTCGCACAGAGTGACGAAGGCGGACAGCAACACCACCGTGTTCGGGGTAAGGTGGTGCGGCTGAATCCCGTGGAACTCCAGGAAGGCACGGAAGAAGCCGCTCGCCGGCAGCCCCAGGCCGCGCATGAGGTGCGAGCGGAAGATGACCCGCTCGCCCTCCTCCGGCGCCGGCCGAATCTCCCCCTCCGCGCGCGGAGCGGGCGCGCACGAGGTCTGCGCCGGGGAGCCGGCGCGTCCGGCGGAGGAACTCGATATGCTCCTCTTCCACCTCTGAGTCATCCCACACACCGGAGTGCACAGCGGGGGCAGCGGCGGAGGAAGAGCTCATCGCCGTCGGTGTGGTGTGTTCTAGCTCAACGGCGGCAAGAGGAGGGAGAGGAGGCGGGAGGAGCGGGGAAGAAGGGCGCGTGTGCTTTGCCGCTCCGCTCCCCCTACCTACTTATAGCCCTGTAGGCTGAGAAGCCGAGGGGGCGGGTGTGGGATTAACTGCGCATAGTACCCCACGCCCCCCGACGATTTACCCCACAAAGTTACTATGCGCAGTAACGACGTAGGAAAACCAACCGTCCGCTCGGCCGCAACGGATCCGTTCGCGTGCCAAGGCACGGTAGTGGCAGGCCCCACCTGACAGCCCGTCCCGTCGCGCGCGTGGGCAGGCAGACTATCCTCGCCGCGTGGCGCCACGCGATAGGACCGCGCTGGTGTCCGCGGGGAAGCGTATCAGGCACGCCGCCTGGTCTCCCGCCATGACTCTCGAGCTCTTTGCGAAACGCAGCAGCCCTCCGCAAATCCGACTTTGATAGTCGGCCCGAAGGGAGACGGCAGCCGAATTCCTGAATCCACTCCTGAAAGATTGAAACTGTTGAAGCCCCACAATGCAGCGTCTGCAGAGCTTCACCAGCTTCGGGGACTACTGTCGGAGTAATGGGCCACGGGTAGGCCACCCCGAGGCCCAGGACCTTTCAAGACATCGGGGCATGCCGCGCCCCTCATGTCGAGTCCCAGGAGCGACTCCAAGATGTGCTGAGTCCCAGACGGTGACTTCACGATAAGCCGAGTCCCAGATGGCGACTCCAAGATAAGCCGACTCCAAGCCAGCGACCTCCAGAGAGGCCGACTATGAAGAGTCGGCCCACGACTCCGCCCTCGTCTCGAAGGACGAGGTGGGGTACGGACATGGCATGGCCGTTCCCCCCCCCCCCAGGCTTACGACGGGCCGGCATGGCTACAGTGAGCCGTATCGCGGGAGATCTCCGGCGGGGTGTGGCACTGTTGCCATGCCTGCCCTGACCTCAGCCACAGTAGGCGGCGCACTGTGCCCACGACGCCGGCCTGTACGGCACAAGGGTGGCGGGGGCGCCCGTCAGTGGGTAGACCGAAGACGGCATGAGCGCCCTGGAATCGGACCAGTGGGAGTCGGCCCCCTGGAGTCGGCCGACCCCTCCCCCGGGCCCCGCATGCCATTAACCAGATAAGATGGGGAGTGGCGACAGTGAACGCACGCCAGACGGCGGCGCTGTAGCCATGACCGCCTGACCGAGCCAGCGTCATCAAGACTACTACTACAGTCGCAGGCCTGTCCACAGGGCCCGCCAGTCAGCGGGGCCCAGTAGTCGGCAGGAAGGACGACGGCTTGAGAGACAGACGGCTGGGACCCGCTCCCAGCCGGATTACTATTGTACCCCTGGGGGGGTAGGCCTATATAAACCCCCCGAGAAGCCCATGCAAAGGGTTCGGACCCAGATAGAGATAGACCATATAGCATAGGAAGGAGAGAGCTAGCCTTGCCCTCTCCTACCTCCAGAAACAGCTCCAGGAGCACCATTGTAACCACTTTGCCATAGTGACCATGCGGAGACCCCGCAGAGCAGCAGTAGGGGTGTTATCTCCTAGGAGAGCCCTGAAGCTGGGTAAGTTCCACCGGTGTGCATGTCTTCGCCTCATCCCGCTTCCAGGCACCGGCGGCGTTCTACTCGCTCCCACCATGATAAGCCATCCTTTGGCATATGTCGCACCCAACCCCCGACAGTAAATCCCATAAACATCCAAAATGGGTAATATAAAAGCATGGAACAATAAAAAATTATAGATACGTTGGAGACGTATCACCAGCGTAGCCAGACGCACTGCTTCCAAGGCCCGGGCTTTGTCGGTTTCCCCTATGATGGGGGTCTGGAGAGCCTCCACGTTGCGGTGATGCAGCTCCTCCCTCTGTTGCAAGCTGAGAGGCTAGGGCTGATACTCCTCATGGAGGAATGATGGGCCATCACTGCCACCGCCGCCGCTGCTGTGACGAAAACCAGACCAGCCACGATGGGAGTCGACCATGAGGACTTCCGCCGCAGGGTCACAACTCCCTCTCTCGAAAAAGGTGTCTGCGAATTCAGTCGACAGGTCGACTGATCCACAGAGAAATATGTCGGGCTCAATCGCCATGACCTGGGGGGTGAACGCCTGACAAGCCACCACGTGTCTCACCCACTGCTGGAGCCGCGAATGACCAGACCGCTTGCGGCACATCCAGCAAAGTGAGACGACGATGCGAGGACCGACTGGTATGGGGTTGAGGGCTGCCGAAGGAGGACGCCACAGGAACTCGCACGGAAGTCCGATGAGCCATGAACCGGGAGAGCCTCGACATCAAGGGGGGCCTCCTGGAGCCAGGCGGAGTCATCGGAGACGAAAGTGAGCGCGCCAAGTCGGAACTCGCAGCCCATGAACAAACCGCCGCCGGAGACCATGCTGATGAAGATCGAAGAAAATGCAACCTCGCCAGAAGTCGCTAAGACGCTTTGCCCCAAGGTGGGCGCCAACTGTCGTGGTATTAAGTCTGAGGGTAAGTATAGGTGCTACGTATGAGGAGGCAAGGTCCTAGCTACGGTGAGATTGTACGCAAGTGTTTACGAGTTCAGGCCCCTCTCGAAGGAGTTAAAAGCCCTACGTCCCGGTGCCCTGAGGCGGCCGACTGGAATATGTGAGTGTGTGTTACAGGGGGTGCGAACCCTTGTGTCAAAGGAGGGGTGGCTTATATAGAGTGCGCCAGGACCCCGGCCATCCCCCGTTACAAGGAGTTCAATGTACATAAAGATAGGGCGTTACTGATAACGCCAGCTATAAAGTGCTATTAATGATCTTAAAGACTACGGAGTGAACGCCTGACCGTTGCTATCCTGAGTGACTCTTGGTCTTTAGTAGGTTGAGTGATTTCTTGTATGATCGAGTGATATCAGGAGGGAGGGGTACCCGAGTGATATGACTGGTTGAGTGGATTGCACTCGACGCCTTCGATTGGTACTCCCTGTTGTCTCTTGGGTGTCTTTGCTTCTAGGGTAGTGACCTTGGGTAGGGCATATAGGTCAGGCCTATGACCCTAACCTAGGTCTATATCATCATCAGCAGCCCCCTCTATTCCTTCCCTGACCTGACAATCCCTAGGCTAGGGAATCGCCTGCCGTCGGCGCCGCTCGTTTCCACCGCCTATCGTCGGCGCCGCCCATCGCCACCGCTTGTTGTCATCGTCGTGCCGGTCGGATCTGTCCAGCAGCGCTCCTGGCTCCCCCCTTCCAGTCTTTGTCGATCCGGTCAGCGCCCCTGGCTCCACTCCCCCTTCCAATCTTCGTTAGCTCTACCAGGTTGTGCCACTGCCGGCTGCTACCCTGCCCGGCGTCCGGTGAGGTGGTTCTCAAAAATCAGTTGTGTTGCCCAGCGCAAAGGTACTGGTTTGATCCTTTGATGGCTTGATGCCTCTGTTTTTTTTCTAGATGCCACACTACCACAGTTTGATGACGATTTTAGTTGCTATATTCCATTGTTGTTGCTTGATGCATATCTGGTATGATGGACCATCTAGTCCCGATGATGTGTGTTGGTAAACAGTTGCTGGTATGGTTTGGTATGAATAAGTGAATTTGAACCAATATACCTGTTCGTTTTACTTTCGATTTGACATCTCCCGGTTGAATGTTTCTTCCAGCTTTTATCTAGCAACTAGCAGTGATCTTACCATAGCGGCTATCTGTGATTGCATTCTATGGGCTGCAGCTCCCAATGTTCGTGTGAAATCATTAGATTTTGCAAGTTATATATCCATGTTTCTTCTATCTTGGAATGTTATTGTGTTCAATTTGGGCACATTGAATCAGCTGCCTGAATTCTTCATTCTGTTCTCTGAAACCTTCTACTTACAATAGAACAAATTCATGAAATGGGCACATTGCCACTATTTGTCAGAAGTCGAAATTGATTTGGACATTGAGTAATTTGTGTTTCTATCAAATTTGACAGGAAGGCAAGATGAGTAAATGAAACTAGACATTGAATTCTTTTTTTCAAGTTCGAACCACCGGTTATTGCACACGCAAATGCCTTTTGCCTCATACTAGACGTAAGTTGCACATTTTGCATCTGTTGTTAACTAGTTTCACCTGCTATGTTATGCACTGATTTGCATTTCAAAAATTTGGATTGAAGGTTTAGCTTCTTCTGTGATCGAAGATGTAGTCATGGGAGGCTCAGATCAACCAATCCTTTGATTTCGTATCTATCTTTTGTATCATCTATATATGCTACATATTGTCTTGCTTTATTATTTGACCCATCATGAAACAAATGCTGCCATTGAATATTATGTTTGGTTTCTTATTAGTTATACAACATAGTTTGGCTTTTATATGCCTTGAAACTGGAGTTTTTTAGGGGTAGTTTTTTACCCTTAATTTCTCGCCTCGGGCGTCGGTCAATCCTGGGTCTGCCACTGCACACATACACGCACACACACACACACAAACAAATGGAAGGCTGATGTGCTCAATGGCAGGTTGCAACAAGGACCCGTTGCAACCGCTGAGGGAGTCCTGGATAAGGGGTATCCGGACAGCCGGACTATATACTTTGGCCGGACTGTTGGACTATGAAGATACAAGATTGAAGACTTCATCCAGTGTCCGGATGGGACTCTCCTTGGCATGGAAGGCAAACTTGGCGATTCAGATGTAGATCTCCTTCTCTGTAACCGACTCTGTGTAACCCTAGCCCCCTCCGGTGTCTATATAAACCGGAGGGTTTAGTCCATAGGACACAACAACAATCATACCATAGGCTAGCTTCTAGGGTTTAGCCTCTCTGATCTCGTGGTAGATCAACTCTTGTAATACTCATATTATCAAGATCAATCAAGCAGGAAGTAGGGTATTACCTCCATCGAGAGGGCCCAAACCTGGGTAAACATCGTGTCCCCAGTCTCCTGTTACCATTAGCCTTAGATGCACAGTTCGGACCCCCTACCCGAGATCCACCGGTTTTGACACTGACATTGGTGCTTTCATTGAAAGTTCCTCTGTGTCGTCGTTGTAAGGCTTGATGGCTCCTCCAACCTTCAACAACGCCGTCCTGGGTGAGACTTTCCTCCCCGGATAGATCTTCGTGTTCGGCGGCTTCGCACTGTGGGCCAACTCGCTTGGCCATCTGGAGCAGATCGACAGCTACGACCCTGGCCATCAAGTCAGGTTTGGAAACCTAAACTACACTGCCGACATCCGTGGAGAGTTGATCTTCGACGGATTCGGGCCCATGTCAGGAGCATTGAACGATCACGACGTGCATGACCTAGATCTGCTGTCGGACAGTATTCGAAACATCACACCTGCTACGGCTCCAGACTTCGTTCCAGAGAAGGTCGTGCCTTCCGAGAACGGGTGGATGGACCCCGCCCCGGAGGCCGCCCACAGGGCGCTGGACCGCCACCTCTTCATATGATATATATATGGTGGACACCCCCAAAGAAAACAATGGCAATGAGGCAACAGGAGATAACCCCTCAGGAAGAAATCAAAGCATGGGCGTCACCGGCGCCGCTCCAAGCCCCGCCACAGCAACACCGGCACTGGAGAAGAAAATCCAGATGGTGCCAAAGAGGAATACGATCCTAATCAACCCACCTTGGAGCAAGTCAAACAGGAACACGGGCAGGCCAGCCCAGACGAACAGGCGACGAACGGATACATGGAGGACGATAACTATACGCCTCCCTCCAAAGACGAGGTGAGCCTCGGTGACGACGAATTCGGTGTACCAGAGGATCCCATAGAGCAGGAGTGCTTCAAGCGCTGGCTTATAGCCACTACAAGAAGCCTGAAAAAGAACCAGTAGTAGCTCCAAGCTGATCAAGATCTGCTTGCAGACAGATGGACTGAAGTCTTGGCGACCGAGGAATACGGACTCGAGCCCCCCATCAGGGGATACCCAAAGCACAAATCGCTAGAAGAAGAGGCCGAAGAGCCTGAACTTCCAACACAAGATGAGGCTGACCGGCCACCCTGTGGCTGGGATAAAACGCCATATAAGGCCGGATACCAGCCCGCACCCCCACGCCGGTTCACTACGGCCCGGGGTAATACGCAAGACTTGTGAGACATATTGGAAAACAACGCAGGACAACCAAGATCGATCTACGGATCACAGGGGCGCACCACTGATTGTTAGGTCAGATACAATACTGATAAATCCGGCTGGGCCGAACACATCTGACCAGACCTAATCGGACTGTGCCGCGACATAGCCCGGCACAGAGGCGCCGCACACCCCCTCTGCTTCACTGATGAAGTAATGGAACATGAATTCCTAGAAGGGTTTAAACTCGTCAACATCGAGTCATATGATGGCACAACAGACCCTGCGGTGTGGATCGAAGATTTTCTTCTCCACATTCACATGGCCTGCGGTGATGACCTACATGCCATCAAGTATCTACCACTCAAGCTTAAAGGGCCAGCCAGACATTGGTTGAATAGCCTGCTAGCAAACTCCATTGGCAGTTGTGAAAATCTTGAGGACGCATTCCTCGATAACTTCCAGGGCACCTACGTGCGACCACCGGATGCTGATGACTTAAGTCACATTACCCAATAGCCCGGAGAGTCAGCCAGGAAATTCTGGACTCGGTTCCTAACTAAAAAGAACCAAATTGTCGATTGTCCAGATGCCGAGGCCCTGGCGGCCTTTAAGCATAATATCCGTGACGAGTGGCTTGCCCGACACCTCGGCCAAGAAAAACCGAAGTCCATGGCGGCCCTCACGACACTAATGACCCACTTTTGCACGGGTGAGGACAGCTGGCTGGCTCGCAGTAACACCGTGCCAGGCAACTCTAGCACTTCAGATATCCGTGACAGTAACGAAAAGCCACGGCGCAACAGACACAAGCGTCGAAACAATGGCGACAATGCTGAAGATACGGCAGTCGATGCCGGATTCAGCAAATCCGGTCAACGGAAGAAGTTGTTCAAAAGAAACAATCCGGGATCGTCCAGTCTGGACCGCATACTCGACCGCTCATGCCAGATTCATGGCACCCCAGGTAAACCAGCCAATCACACTAACAGAGATTGCTGGGTGTTCAAACAGGCCGGCAAGATAAATGCCGAGAACAAGGACAAGGGGCTGCACAGCGATGATGACGAGGAGCCCCGGCATCCGAACACTGGGGGACATAAGAAATTTCCCCCCAGGTGAAAACGGTGAACATGATCTATGCCACTCACATCCCCAAACGGGAGTGAAAGCGTGCACTTAGGGACGTCTCTGCGATGGAGCCCGTTGCCCAAAAGTTCAACCCATGGTCATCCTGCCCGATCACCTTTGATCGTAGGGACCATCCTACTAGCATCCGTCACGGTGGCTCAGCCGCATTGGTCCTTGAGCCAATCATGGACGGATTCCACCTCACGCGAGTCCTCATGGACGGTGGCAGTAGTGAACCTGCTTTATCAAGACACAGTGCGCAAAATGGGCATCGATCCATCACGGATCAAACCCACCAAAACCACCTTCAAGGGTGTAATTCCAGGGGTAGAGGCCCGCTGTACGGGCTCAATAACACTAGAAGTGGTGTTCGGATCCCCGGATAACTTGCAAAGCGAGGAGTTAATCTTTGATATCGTCCCTTTCCATAGTGGCTATCATGCACTACTTGGACGAATCGCGTTTGCTCAATTCAATGCGGTACCACACTATGCATACCTCAAGCTCAAAATGCCAGGACCTCGCGGGGTTATAACAGTCAATGGAAACACAGACCGCTCCCTCCGAACGGAAGAACACACTGCGGCCCTCGCGGCAGAAGTACAAAGCAGCCTCCTTCGACAAATAGGCAATTCGGCAACGACAACCCCGAACACCATCAAGCGAGTCCGGAACACCCCGCAACAGGACCGTCTGGCATGCCAGGAACTTTATTAGCAATCCGGCCTCCACCCCAGCCCCACACAGGCGGCGTTTGTGCCACGCGTACACAAATACGCGCTTAAAATACCATGGGCATAGGTGGAGGCGAGACGACAATGCGGCCTGCAGTGCGGTTCAGCTGCCATGAGGCCCGCACACCATTTTTCATTCTTTCTTTCAGGACCCTGCTTCCGGGCAGCCCCTTCAGAGAGATCGGATAACCGGACTCATCAGAGGAGGGAACACCAAGGAGGCAAGCGGCTTTGCACACAAGGGAGTACCCAGGTGGTCTCTGTTAATGATCATTATACTTGTTTTACGTACCTGCATGCAGCCTACCCTTGGATAGGACATGTCAAATGGCCCTATTTGTTTTCGCTTAATGCATTAATTGTAAACATACACCTTGACATATTATACAAATAACAATGGGAAACGATATACCAGTGTCAGCTTCTTACTAATATCTTCATATTTTCCCTTGAATATTTATTTAATATTGCATTCGTACATTTTGGTACGCTCAATTTGCCAGGGGCTTCTTATCAAGCCCCATAACATGGCAAGAAAAGTCCGAACACTTTCGACAGTGCGGCACCCCGAACTTATAGCATTATATGCATCAGCTCCGAATCATGTCTTGGGTCAATAGTTGGGTTAGCCCGGCTCCCTTGTTTTGGTACCTTACGTTTCGTTATATCGGCTAAGGTAGCGCAGGGAGAACTGCTGCGATTGTGTCCCAGTTCTTCCGGACAAGCACCTTAGTAGAGAAAGCTGAAAACTGACCGTCATGATGCAGTGAGAGTTGGTCGCTGTTTGCGAGGTACTAAATCCTTAAAGATTTTTTACGCTTAAGGAGAGGAATCGGCCTTGCCCGATTTAAGCGTGTATAGCGCCCCAGTTCGGTCTTCCGAATACTAGGGGCTTCACCGAAATTTAAAATTATAGACTTCTATGGCCAAGTGAGAGTTATAAAGCCGAATAGTCTGATTGCCTTGTTCGCTGCGCTATACACCTCCTTAAAGGACCAAGAATTTGGATAAAGAGTGTTTGGGTTTCCACAAACACCCCAGTATTAGTTACAAGGGGGCGGAAGCCGACGACTAGCCTACTTTCAGATTTCGATAAACAGCCGCAGAGAAGGTAATATTTTAAATCAAACAAAGTGTTATATAGCACAAACAAACCCGTTCTCATATTACAAGGACGACATGAGTACATTCACTCAAAAATTATGTTCTTAGGACATTCATTTGCCACAAGCCAAGCGCCTTTCATAACGCCATCATAATATTTTTCGGGGTAGCGATGCTCCTTACCCTCCGGGGCTCCATCCTTCACGAGCTTCTCAGCATCCAGTCTAGCCCAATGCACCTTCGCGCGGGCAAAGGCCAGTCGGGCACCTTCAATACAGATGGACCGATTGATAACTTCTAGCCGTGGACAGGCACCCACCATCCGCTTTATCAGGCCAAAATAGCTACCGGGTAGGGGCTCGCCCGGCCACATCCGGAATATGAGGTCCTTCATGACCCGTTCAGCCGCATTGTGGAGTTCGACCAGTTGCCTCAGTTGGTCACTTAGAGGCATCGGGTGTTCGGTTCCAATGTATTGGGACCAGAATAGCTTCTCCATTGAGCTCCCCTCTTCGGCACGATAGAACTCCGCGGCATCTGAAATGCTGCGTGGCAGATCTGCGAAAGCCCCTGGAGAGCTCCGAATTCATGTAAGTAACAAAAATGACTCCTCCACATGCTTGCTTTGCATAAAGAATACCATACCCTCCGCTATCTTCTTGGCCACCTGGATCTCCTGGAGGGTCTTTTGGGTTTCGGCCTTGGCATCTGTCGCACACTGGAGGGCCTTCGCAAGCTCAGACTCTTGCGTCTTGAAGTCATGCTCCAAGGACTCGAACTTCTTGCCGAGCTCCTGGAGCTCTTGTTGTACCTTTCCCACCCGAGCATCTTGCTTCTCGCGCTTAGTGTGCTCCATAGCCGCCTTGGCTTCGCCTACGGACATCACCTTCTTCAGGGCCGCCACTTTGATCGCGGCTCCTATCAAAAACAACGATGCTTTTTGTTAGCATCATCACTTTTTCCCCTATATGACACACGGACGGGGTTTCACTTCCCTTTGTTCTCCTCGAGGTGCTTCTTCACGAGGCCGAGCTCTTCTTCGGCCTGCCCCAGTTCGCGCTTGAGTCCGGCAACCTTAGCCGTGCACGCAGCGGCGGTCAGCAGCAATGTCTGTTTGTTCACATAGACAAGTACTATTAGCTTCCTGTGGTTTTCTTTAGTTGACCCTCCGTTTGGCTTTTTCTCCTGAACACCAACCAGAGTATCAGGGGCTACTGTCTATCAGGTGATATTTCCTCACACTTTTTCGTTACTTACCTCAAAGCCTGTTAGTAGGCTGGTGCAGGCTTTGGTCAATCTGCTCTTGGCGAACCGAACCTTTTCAATCACCGCACTCATAAGATTACGGTGCTCATCATCAATGGAAGCGCCTCGAAGCACTTCCAACAAATTATCCGATGCCTCCGGCTGGGTAGAGGTCATCGGCACGGCCGGCTCGCTCTCCTTCGCGAGGGGCTGCCTTCTGGAATCTGGAACCTTTGGAGGCTCCGACGCAGTAACCGGCTGGGAGCCAGGCTTGCTCTGGCGCCCGTCTTCACAATCCATGGGGGTCTTACCCCCCATGCGCCCGGCATCTGGGATCTCGCCTTGGGGCGTCTCCGGAGCCGTCACCTCCTGCTCTGGTATCCTTTGGGACAACACCTCAGTGTCATCCGCAGGTCACGGGGAGGTGGCCGTCTGGAGTGAGTTCATCTCTGACTTGCCCAAAGACTCCTCCGAAGAGGACACCCCGAGATTGGACCCGGCCGGACTGCATATACGTGTTCGGCGTTATTGAAAGCCAAAAGGTCAAAACCGTACAAAAAAATATTACAGAATGCGGATACTTACGACCTTGCCCGGGGCTTGCCACTAGGCAGCCACTCCTCATCGCTATAAGCAGCGGTTGAGGAGTGATCTGGAAGTGATGCCTTTCCCTTCTTCGGTGTCCCGGCCTCCCCCGACGGGGCAGCCTTCCTTTTCTTCTCCTCCCTAGTACGGGGAGGGGCATTTCTTCATGTTTCCCCCCGTCTTCGGGGGGGGGGGGATCTTCCTCGTCATCTTCAGATGACAATCCTATCACGGCCTTGCACCGGAGACCTTTTCTGGTCCCCGCGGCCACCTTCTTGGACCCTTCGACCCCCTCAGTTGAGGCGACCTTCCTCTTTCTCTCCTCCCCTTTGTGGGAGGAGTGCACCTCGTCATCTTCCAGCGAGGCGTCTGGTGCGGCCTCGCGCCGGAGACCCTTCCGAGTCCCCGCGGCCTTCTTCTCGGCCTTTTTCTCTGGCACCTTGTAAGGCGTCGGAACCAGCATCTCCGCTAGGAGTGCATCCACTGGGTCCTCTGGCAATGGAGCCGGACAGTCAATCCGCTCCGCCGTCTCCACCCAATCCTATTTGGTCAGCATGGTGACTTAAAAATCCTCCCACAAATGTACTAGGAAGGGAACATCTTGTAATAGTCAAAGGACTTACTGGACTGGCGAGGCGCTTTGCGCTGAGCCCACGGTTCTCGGAAAGGGGAGGAGGAACTTCGCCGGTCTTGAACAGCACCTTCCAGATTTCTTTGTGCATTGTGTCGAAGAGCTCAATAGCATCTGGTGTTCGGCCGGGTCGAATTCCCACATATCAAATGCCCGTCTTTGACACGGGAGGATCCGGCGAATGAGCATGACCTGGACCATGTTGACGAGCTTGATCTTCTTGTCCCTCATACTTCTGATGCAGGTCTCGAGTCCGGTCAGCTCTGTGGGTTCGCCCCAGGCCAGGCCCTTCTTCTCCCAAGAAGTGAGCCGCATGTGGATTCCGGATCTGAATTTGGGGGCCACCACCCAGTTGGCATCGCGCAGCTCGGTGATGTAGAACCACCCTGATTGCCACCCTTTTATGGTCTCCACGAAGGAGTCGTCAAGCCATGTGAAGTTGGGCATCTTGCCCACCACGACGCCTCCGCACTCCGCCTGTTGGCCGCTCACGATCTTCGGCTTCACGCAGAAGATTTTTAGCCACAGGCCGAAGTGAGGCTCGATGCGGAGGAAGGCCTCGCACACGACGATGAACGCCGAGATGTTCAGGACGAAATTCGGGGATAGGTCGTGAAAATCTAGCCCGTAGTAATACATGAGCCCGCGGACAAATGGCTGGAGTGGAAATCCTAGTCCGCGGATGAAATGAGGGAGAAATACTACTCTCTCCCGAGACTTTGGGGTGGGGGTAATCTGTCCCTCTGCCGAAAGCCTGTGCACGATGCTCTCGGTCAGGTATCCGGCCTCCCGAAGCTTGGTAATGTCCTCCTCTGTGACAGAGGAGGCCATCCACTTGCCTCCTTCTCCGGACATGCTGTGGTCCTATGGAGAAGGTGAGAACTTGGTCGCTGGAGCTTGAGGGTGCGAGAACGGATGAGCAAAGGAGGAAGAAGGCGTGGGTGAAAACGGGGGATCCTTGTCCTTTTATAAAGGCAATGCAGAATGTGTGCCTCCCCACTTGCCTCTCTAAATCATTTATTTTCCAAGCGCCTTGACTGATGGTGATGTTTGGGTTACCCATACCCGTATTGATGGGGATCCCACAATAAGGGGACACGATCTCTGCTTTGACAAGACATGCCAAGGAAACCGCCTCGCAATATGTGTGGAAGCAGGTTGTAGAAAATGGTTCGAATAATTACCGGGCCACAGCGTGCTGTTACGCTACAAAGGACTGTCAGCAGATTAGACTCGTGGATTATTGTTCTCTCTACGGCGGTATGTGAAGAGACGGACACGGCCCTTGTGTTCGGAATTTATCTTGGAGTATTCGGAGATGGAACCGGCCTCGCAATGCCGAAGACAATCTACGCGCCGGACTCATCGTCATTGAAGCATCGTTCACGGGCTACTGAGGGAGTCCTAGATAAGGGGGTATCCGGACAGCCGAACTATGTACTTTGGCCGGACTGTTGGACTATGAAGATACAAGATTGAAGACTTCATCCCGTGTCCGGATGGGACCCTCCTTGGCGTGGAAGGCAAACTTGGCGATTCGGATGTAGATATGCTTCTCTTTAACCGACTCTGTGTAACCCTAGCCCCCTCCGGTGTCTATATAAACCGGAGGGTTTAGTCCGTAGGACACAACAACAATCATACCATAGGCTAGCTTCTAGGGTTTAGCCTCTCTGATCTCGTGGTAGATCAACTCTTGTAATACTCATATTATCAAGATCAATCAAGCAGGAAGTAGGGTATTACCTCCATCGAGAGGGCCCGAACCTGGGTAAACATCGTGTCCCTAGTCTCCTCTTACCATTAGCCTTAGACGCACAGTTCGGGACCCCCTACCCGAGATCCGCCGATTTTCACACCGACAACCACAACATAGGACATATTGCAATGATAGAAGAAGGTTTGAGCCGGAGTGCAACAAGGTTGTTTTGTGCCGGGTCAAGCGCAACATGGTCGTTGTTGCGCAGGACTGCGACCGATGGACAGAAATAGAATGGTTGGCACCCGCATCATCCAACGGCTGCCAAGACGACTGATCTTATTCAAATTTCACCCGACCGACTTGTAGCGTCCACCTTTTTATACGCTTCGCTGGAAATGCATATCACTTCGGTGAACAAACTGCGTGTTCATCCTAGCATGATTCATGATTGCATGATCACATTGTTTGTTCTTCTTGTAAGAAAAGCATGCACATTTCTCTTAGAAAAAGTATGTGCGGAGTGTTTTTTTAAAGGAGCCAGCTCAAGGCTAGTTTTTCATTGATCATAAGCAAGGAGCAGGTGAAAAAGTGACAAAGGCGATGATTCGAGGATCAAGGATGTAAGAAGAAGAAAGAGAGAGAAAGATAGTGCCAAAGGCACAACCCTAAATGAACTACTCAGGGCGGGTCCCCGAAGGGGCTCTGTATGGATCAAAAACCACACTGCAGCCAGAGGCTAAGATTGCGTCGGATCACACTGAGTATCTCTCCCGCATCAGCTTCCTTGTTTGTGAAGGTGCAATTGTTCCTTGCTTGCCAAACTTCCCAGAGAGCTAGCATGGCTAGCGATTTCAATCCTTTCCTGAATGCTGGCTGTGTTGCTTCCACCATGGTTGCCACCCTTTCCAGTGAGCTGTTGTTGTGACTCCAAATTGCTGGTTGACACGCCTGGTAGTGCTGCCAAGTTGCCAAGTTGGTCTAGACAGCTTTTGTCAAGCCGCAATCCTAGAACAAATGTTCTGCACTCTCCAGGTTCCTGCGGCATGATTGGCAGAAGTAGTTGTTGCTCCACCCTTTGCGTTGAAGTCAATCATTACAGCATAGTCGATCTTGATGAAGAAGCCATGCAAAGATTTTGAGCTTTGCCATCGCCCAAGTGTCCCAGATGATGCTCCTGAACTGGGTAGTCGAAGATCCCAAAAACTGCATCGTATATGCCGAGCGAGCACTGTACTTGCCAGCGCCTTCGAAGTTCCATCGAACCTGGTCATGGGTATCCACCTGGAACGTGACTTGACGCTGCTGGATCTGTCGATGTAGGGAAACTGCATCATGGTGTAGGGCACTGGTATCGCCATGCGCGAGGTCCGAGACCCACTGGTCAGCGCTAATGGCTTGGGACACCGTTCTGTTCTTCCTTCTTGAGTGCGCGAACATGGCTGGATAGCTGAGTTTCAGCGGCGCCGAGCCTAGCCAGTTATTGTGCCAGAACCATGTTGTCCGTCCGTTGCCGATGGTCACCGTCGTGGCAGCATTGAAGAGGGCTTGATCCAGATCATCACAGGGCGTCTGCCCGCCCACACATGGCTGATGTGGTTGCTGCCAGGATTGCCATAGCCAACGCAGGCGGAGCGCGCGACTGAACTTTTGGAGGTGCAGAACACCGAGCCCTCCCAGCTTGATCGGGGAGCAGAGCCGATGCCAGTTAACCTTACGGCTTCCCCCTGAGAGCTCTTGATCCCTCCCCCAGAGGAAACGACGCTTGCTTTTGTCAATTTCCTTTAGCAGTTTGCTTGGAAACTTGAGGGCCGTTAGGGCAAAAGTTGGCAGAGCAGTGAGCACACACCGGACCAGGACACGGCGGCCGATGACAGTGAGCATCCATCCTTTCCAGCTAGCAAGTCTGGCCCTGATGCGGTCCAAGATGAACTGAATATGGACCAGACGAATCCGACCAATGACTAGGGGAAGCCCCAAGTATCTGATCGGGAACTAAGCTGTTGGCCCACCGAAGGATTGGAGCACCGGGGTCAGGTCGATATCGTCGCAGCTGATCGGCGTGGCTGTTGATTTTGTCGTGTTAATCCGCAGTCCAGTGGCATCACCAAAGTACTTTAGAATGCTCATCATGTGGTCAATCTCCTCCTTGACGGGGTTTGCAAAGATGACCGCATCATCGGCGTATAGGCTAACCCTGAGTTTGATTTCCCTTCCTGGAACCGGGTTATGTCGAGCGTCTCTTCTGCAGCTTGGAGTAGACGGTGGATGGGTCGATGGCAATGATGAATAGCAGTGGGGAAAGAGGGTCGCCCTGCCTGAGTCCCCTCCTATGCTTAATTTTCCTACCTGGTGATTCATTGAGAAGGAACGCTGATCAGGATGTGGATAGTAGCAGCGTTATCCAATCTCGCCAATGAGCGCTGAAACCTAGCTTTGTCATAAGCTCGAGTAGGTACTCCCAGGAGACGTTGTCGAAGGCCCTAGAGATGTCTAGCTTTAGAAGCAGTGTCGGTGTTTTTCTGCGATGCAGAGCCCTGACGCAATTTTGGACATAGACGAAGCTGTCGTGTAGACATCTTGTCTTGAGGAACGCCGTTTGCGTAGGCGAGATGATGGACTGAACTACGGCTATGAGGTGAATTGATAGCACTTTTGAAATTAACTTAGCTATGGAGTGGATGAGGCTGATCGGCCTGTAGCCGTTGATGCAGTCCGCTCCGTATTTTTTGGGGATCAAGGCGACTATTGCAGTGTTTAGGAGGTTGAAGTTGGGGCAAGGTAGGTTGTAGAATTGGTTGAAAACCATAATGATATCTTCCTTGATAATGGGCCAGCAGGATCTGAAAAAAGTGTCGGTGAACCCGTCCGGTCCCGGTGATTTCTCCGACGGAGAGGCCTTGATCGCTGCCAAACTTCTTCTTCTGTGAAGGGGTTGTCAAGACCCCCTCCCTCCACTTGCAGCATCTGAAGCTGGCTCCAGTTGAGGGAAGTGGGGTGGTGTTGGGTGGCTCCGAGGATGTCGCTGAAGTGATCGTGGATGGCTTCAGCTTTTTCGGCACGAGCGATGGTGATGGAGCCGTTGATCTTCAGAGCGTGTATGAAGTTTTTGCGTCTTCTGGAGTTGATCTTGGCCATGAAAAACTTGGTCGCTGTGTCACCCGAGCGCAGCCAGGTCAGCCTTGAAGCCTGTCTCTTCCTGCAGCTTGAAGCCTGTCTCTAGCCTCGCGCTTGGCCGACGAGTTAACCCGTGCATGTTCCAACTCATGATGGGGGGAGTTGTGTTGTCGTCATTTATTAGGAAACAACAGAGATCTCCGGCGACTAAGAATTGTATTGAAGAAAATGCACTGATACCCCATCCATCTAACCGGGGGACGCCGCCGACCACCAATAGGCCCCAACACTCGACAACGCGCAACTCATCCCTTGCTAACACTGCTATGAGAAGGCACTAACCCTAACTCAGACCAGCCGAAAGCTGGCCGCCGCCAGAAACTAAAGCTACCACATTGAGGAAGAACTAACATGATTACACCAAGGCCTCCCCGGCGACGCCTTCTAGGCCTTTGAGCCCTGCCGCGATGCAGAGGGCGTCCTTGCCCATCCTGGTGAGCCTAGCGATAACGGCAATGTCATTGTCGGTGAGCAGCTCCTCGAACCTGCGGATCAGCCCTTCGGCTGCCTTCTTCGTCATGCATTCCTTGGGTCCGAGCAGGCCCAGGCCTTGGACCAGGCGGAGTGTGCCGTGCTGCACCACTGGCACTTGGCAGTTCTGGGCAGCCTAGCGCGCACTCTGGCGGGGTGGAGGGACGGAGGTGGCGCGCGTCTTGGGCGGGGCCGACTTGTGCTTGGCTGGCGGAGGGGCGAGCAACGGGGCTGGCTTGTCGCAGAAGAGGCGTCTTGGTGCCTTGTCGGTTGTTTCTTGGATCTCCAGGAGCTGAACTTGCTCGGTCACCGCACTGAGTTGGATGGCGATCGTGGCTGCTTGCGTTGGTGTCTGGCAACTGAAGTGCTCGGGTGCGTGGCGCGGCCCTGACAAAGTAGGGCCGAAGACGTCGGGGATGTCCACCATTTGCTTGCCCTTCTCAGCGTCGTTGCCATGGAAATCGAGCGGTGTAGCCATCGAGGCCGCAACCACCGCCTCCAGGTGAGCTTCGTCGGTGACGCCCTGGGCCAGTGGGAGGGCCAGGGCATGCTCAGTCGTGGTGAAGAACTCTGTGACCACATCCGGCGTAGCATTGCAGTTAGTCGAGGTCGGTGCAGGATAGCGCGTGGAGGGGGTGGCGTGGGCACGTGAACTTGGCTTGCTAGCTGTGGCTTGTCCCTCTTCTTCTTCTTGCCGGGGTAGGACGGAGATGCGGAGCGGCC
>NC_041381.1:435579513-435614909 GCF_002162155.2 Triticum dicoccoides
GTTGCTCGTTGCTCCATCATCGCCCGTCTTGGAGGTGTTGCCGCGCCCCCGACCCAGGAGGGTGTCCTACCAGGAGCGACGCCCACCACCGCCCTGTCGTCGTGGTCGCGGTGAGGGCTGCCCCTCGGGAGGGCCCCGCAACCCGTGTCCACCACGGGCGCCCGCCGCATCCTACGGTGGTGCTCTTCCGGCTGGCCGTCCTCGACGTGCATCGTCCAAGTGCCGGTGAAGGTGTGCGGCAGCTCGTCGTCTGGGCCGAATGCGAGGACCACGGCGATCTGGGCGGCCAGTCTTCCACCCGATCCACGTGGATGAGCAGGTCGTATCGCTTGGCTCCGGGCGGCGGGGCTACACGGTGGACAGGTGGCGAAAAGCCCTCCATCTCCTCAACCCGGCCGGCGCCCTGGGGCAGCTTCCAGTAGGTGTGGCGTGTCGGGATGAACGCCATGTCCCAGACCCACACCCAGCATGCAAAGGTTTTGGTGTGGTCGCGCTCCAGGGTGCGGTTGTCCAGCCGATGGACGCGCACCTTGTCGCCGAAGACCTCCTCGACGCCCTCAAGCGTCCAGTACTACTGGGGGAGATGCTCGATGACGCAGCGGACGTGGAGGTTGAAGGTGCCGTGGCCCGCGTGGTCGTTCTCCTTCCAGGGCGTGATGGCGAAGGCGGCACTGTCGACGCGCAGCGTGCCGCGGCGAACCGCGTTGTCGTGGTGGGCCGGCTGTGTGAAGAGGACGAAGAAATCCTCCGGGTTGTGCGCGGTGACCCGCAGCTGATGCGGGGGGACGCACAGCTGTGCCTCCAGAGCACGGCCCACCGCCATTGGTGAGGTGGCGCAGACTCCGTCGATGATGCGCGGCGTGATGGCGTGGCGGCGCAGGAAGAAGATGTTCTGCTCAACGGCTGGAGAGGACACGCCCACTTTGTGGCTGGAGCGGGGTCGGCGCGCCGGATCGACTAGGCTGAGCTCGGTCATGGCCACAACATGGGGCGGGCTTGGCGGGGGAGGAGGAGGGGTGGGGAATCGCAGGCGTTTGTGGATAGGAGTGCGGGGCGGGAGGGGGCCTAGCCGACAGGGAGCAGGGCCGCCGCAACTATTGCGAGGGTTCTGGGGACACTCACGGCCGTAATGCCCGAAGAGCTCAGAAATGAGACAGCGCAGCGGGTCCGGCAGTCTTTCCGAGCTTGTTAAGGCAGCGAAAGCAGCGGCCGCGGAAGCGGCTTAAGAAAGCCTCGCGGCCATCTGCCGCATTGAAGGCGGGGCGCCGGACCGAGCGATGAACTACGCGATCCGCCCCAGAGACAGCCGGATCTAGAGCCAGCTTGCGGTTTTTCCAGGAACTGACCTCGGTCCAGCCACCGTCCAAGCCGGAAGAGGAAAGGCTGACCGCGGGGGACGGGGCAACGATGATGGATTGAAGGCGTCGAGGAGCGGGCGAGCTAGAATCCGCCGGATCTACAGAGGCGCCAGCAGAGAGCATTCACCCCTCAGCAGGATACGCGGCGGGGGCGCGGGAGCTGGGGACGAGGCCGGATCCAGAGCGGAGTCGCGGGTGTGTGGGGGGAGGGGGGGCAGCGGTGCCCCGCGGTCCGAAGCCAGCGCCCGCGAGCAGGGAGGGCGGCGAGCCCATGCTGGGCGTTGGAAGGTGGCCGTCGCGGCCGTCGCGGCCCGCGGCGCATGGTGGGTGGGGGAGGGAGCCTAGCTCACAGGAGCAACCAACCAATGTAGAAAGAGTGCCCGCCCTATGTGCGGAGTGTTACGTGTGTAGTATTGCACAAATGTGTTGCATTGACTGTTGGAAGCGAACTGTTCAAGGGTTAACGTACGTTATATTCGCACCACACACACGACGGAAATGCTGTCAAAAGTCCGTCCGGTCCCCCCAACTTCAAGAAGCACGCACGTACCGTTATTTTGTTCGGTTGTTAGCTTCCGTGGGTTTCCTACATGTTCTCTGATGTACTTTTCTTACAGGATAGCTTCAAAGAAATTTACACGTGCGCAGAATTATCCGAATGAATGAATTAGTAATATATATGTGACGTGCCACACGTGATACGAAGGTAGCATCTTCCGCTGCCGTCTCGCGGAAGCCTACTGTACGAAGCTCCTGCCTTGACGCATCGAAAGGACCTCTGCAGTAATAATCACTTGGTATTATCTCACTCATGCAGAACGGTCAAGAAGGAATTTTGAATTCCATTCCATGTACTTCATCCGGTCATTTTTCCTTCGTATATTAGATTTGCGTTGAATGAAACTTTACAAAGTTTGACCGAATTTATATTAAAAAGTATCAGCACCTACAGTATTAAATATATATTTTACGAAACTACAGTTTGTAATGAATCTAATAAGTTCGGTCAAAGTAGAGATACTTTGAGAATCAACCTGTGGTTGGATAGTTAGAGGGACTGTGGTATTCCCAGCCCACCAGGGTTCAGGATTTCCGACGATGCGCATTCAGTGGGACGAGACGTTTCCGTCGACGACGAGGCGCTTATGTTGACTTCGTAAATCTCAAGATGATATGCCGGCTCAGTCTTTCGGAGGTGCTCATAGGGGTAGGATGTGCGTGTGTGCGTTCATAGGGGCGAGTGTATGTGCGTGTATATGAGCGCTTGTGTTTGTACTGATGTTCAAAAAAAAGTAGAGATACTTTGACTTCGGCTAAAACTTATATGCAGACTAAAAAAGACCGAAGGGAGTGATGTAAGGACCTCTCCAGTATCATGGCACGTTGGCGGAGCTTGTAGTCAATGCCGATGACACTTAGGAGGTGTTTGGCTATAGAAATGGTAACGACAATGCTAACGTAATCAGATCACAATGTTTAAGTAGGTGTAATGAGTTTTTTCCAAGTTTGTTTGGTTCACGTTCAAGTAAAGGAATCAATTGCCTCGCTCTACTCTTATTGCTCGCCCATGCTGCTTGCCGGCCGCCATCCTCCCCGTAGATGGCCTGCTCTTACTCGACCCCAAGCAACCAGGATCTCAAATGGTGTTGGTCGTCCCCGAAATCAAGTGCCGACGGCTGCTCGGATCTTGTGTGCCACCGGCAGTCCCCGAGATCAAGCGTCGTTGGCCGCTCGGGTCTTGTGCACCGTCGGCCGTCCCCGAGCATGTGCGCTGCCGGCCGCCTCCAATGTCAAGCGCCGACAACCCTTCCCTATCACAAGCGTCGTTGGTTGCTCCGATCTCGGCGAAGAGGAGGAGGCGGCGCACGAGGAGGAGGAGGTCGTGATGGGGAGGAGTGCTATAACACCCCGGTAGTTCAACTACAGTAATCTCCCCCTAATGGTGGATATGTCATCATAATTACTTTGCAAGTTGCCACTTGTCAAAAATCAAATTCAGAATTCACTTTGTAATGCATGTCAAATTTTACATTTTCAAAAGTGCAAACAAAATAGTTCATAATTTTGCAAATAATCCCTAGGTATTTATCATGTATAAGCCAAACTCATTTGGATTCCCAAAATGCCCCTGAGAATTATATAAGTGGATTAACAGCAAATCACTTGAACTTTTCATTTTCTAAATATGTTTAAAGTTTTCCAAATGTCCCCAAACTTTGCGAGCCACTCTATAATATTGTCCTTAATTTATTTGCCAAATATCATGGGCAAAAGAAAAGTTTTGCTAACTAACTTAATATGCAAACAAAGGAGAAAAACAAAAGCAGAAAAGATAAAAGGGAAATACTAGTACAAAGAAAAAGAACCTAATCTACTAGGCTTTGGCTGAAGTGGCTGGGAAGGCCCAGCCCACCCCTGCCATCCCTTCCCTCTCGCTACATGAACAAGAGGGGGCGTGGCAGCCATCAACGGTGCCATGGCCGCGGTGGCAGCCATCCCCGGCTCCCCCTCCCCTACAAGTCCCCGGCGCCCCTCCCCCTTGAACCCTAGGGCATCATAACCTTATGACTCCTTCCCACGCGCCGCCATCTTCTTCCTCACGCACTGCCGAGCCGCCGACGCCGTGGATTCCCTCGCCCGCATGCTCCCGTCGTCCCCGCCGACAGAGACCGCGTCTAACATCTTCGACATGCTCCTCTGCTTCGTCTATGCTCAAGCACGCGAGCCGGAATCCTCAACATCACTGGATTGACCCCGTCTTCCTCGTCTTCGTCTACGGCCGCCGCATCTCGTCGTCGGGCTCATCGCGTCTGGCCACCCTCGCACCTCCTGACCTCGTCCACGAGCACCGGGTGTTGGGGAACGTAGTAATTTCAAAAAAAATCATGGTGATGCATAGCAACGAGAGGGGAGAGTGCATCTTCATACCCTTGAAGATCGCTAAGCGGAAGCGTTTATCAACGCGGTTGATGTAGTCGTACACCTTCATGATCCGCCCTGATCAAGTACCGAACTTACGGCACCTCCGCGTTCAGCACACGTTCAGATCGATGACGTCCTCGCCTTCTCGATCCAGCAAGACGGGCGAAATAGTAGATGAGTTCCGGAAGCACGACAGTGTGGTGACGGTGTTGGTGAAGAACAATCTCCGCAGGGCTTCGCCTAAGCACTATGGAAACTATGACGGAGGATAAACTAGAGGGGACGGGGTTGCCGGCGCACGGCTTGGTGTTTCTTGATGTGTCTTTGGTGCTAGCCCTGCCCCTCTATTTATATGTTGAGCCTTGGGGTGGAAACTTGGAGTAAAAGCCTCCACAAAGTCGGTTTCAACCGAAAGGCAAGAGTCCTTCTCGGACTCCAGGGCCAGACGCCAGGGTTCCCGGCGTCTGGACCCAGACGCCAGAGACCCTGGCGTCTGGCCCCTGGACTCCGCAAAACTTCCTTTTGCGCTTTCCAAAAACCTTGTGGGCTTTCCCCTTTGGCCCAAATAACATGTTCTCGTACCCAAACATTTCGGGAAACATCCGGAACCCCTTCGGGTGGATTCTGGAACCCTTCCGGAGACCAAACAATATTATCCCATATATTAAACTTCATCTCCGGACCATTCCGGAGTTCCTCATCATGTCTGTGATCTCATCCGAGACTCCGAACAACATTCGGTCACCAACATACATAACTCATATAATACTATATCGTCAACGAACGTTGAGCGTGCGGACCCTATGGGTTCGAGAACTATGTAGACATGACCGAAACATTTCTCTGATCAATAACCAATAGCGGAACCTGGATGCCCATATTGGTTCCTACATATTCTATGAAGATCTTTATCGGTCGAACCGCATAACAACATACATTTGTTCCCTTTGTCATCGGTATGTTACTTGCCCGAGATTCGATCGTCGGTATCTCAATACCTAGTTCAATCTCGTTATCGGCAAGTCTCTTTACTCGTTATGTAATGCATCATCCCGCAACTAACTCATTAGCTACATTTGCTTGCGAGGATTATAGTGATGTGCATTATCGAGAGGGCCCAGAGATACCTCTCCGACAATCGGAGTGACAAATCCTAATCTCGAAATACGCCAACTCAACATGTACCTTTGGAGACATCTGTAGAGCTCCTTTCTAATCACCCAGTTACGTTGTGACGTTTGGTAGCACACAAAGTGTTCCTCCGATAAACGGGAGTTGCATAATCTCATAGTCATAGGAACATGTATAAGTCATGAAGAAAGCAATAGCAACATACTAAACGATCAAGTGCTAAGCTAAAGGAATGGGTCAAGTCAATCACATCATTCTTCTAATGATGTGATCCCGCTAATCAAATGACAAATCATGTCTATGGTTAGGAAACACAACCATCTTTGTGTTGGGGAACGTAGTAATTTCAAAAAAATTCCTACGCACACGCAAGATCATGGTGATGCATAGCAACGAGAGGGGAGAGTGTTGTCCACGTACCCTCGTAGACCGAAAGCGGAAGCGTTATAACAACGCGATTGGTGTAGTCGTACGTCTTCACGATCCGACCGATCCAAGTACCGAACGTACGGCACCTCCGAGTTCAGCACACGTTTAGCTCGATGACGATCCCCGGACTCCGATCCAGCAGGGTGTCGGGGAAGAGTTCCGTCAGCACGACGGCATGGTGATGATGATGATGTTCTACCGATGCACGGCTTCACCTAAGCACCGGAACTATATGACCGAGGTGGAATATGGTGGAGGGGGGCACCGCACACGGCTAAGGAATGATCACGAAGATCAACTTGTGTGTTATGAGGTGCCCCCCTTCCCACGTATATAAAGGAGGGAGGGGAGGTGCGGCCGGCCCCTAGGGGTGCGCCTGGAGGAGTCCTACTCCCACCGGGAGTAGGACTCCCCCCTCTTGCCTTGTTGGAGAAGGAAGGGGGAAGGAGGAAAGAAGAAAGGGGGGCGCCGCCCCCCCCCTTCCTTGTCCTATTCGGACTAGGGGGGAGGGGGCGCGCGGCCTGCCCTGGCCGGCCCTCCTCTTCTCCCTAAGGGCCCATGTTGGCCCATTAACCCCCGGGAGGGTTCCGGTAACCCCCCGGTACTCCGATAAAATCCCGATTTCACCCGGAACGATTCCGATATCAAAATATAGGCTTCCAATATATCAATCTTTATGTCTCGATCATTTTGAGACTCCTCGTCATGTCCGTGATCACATCTGGGACTCCGAACAACCTTCGGTACATCAAAAACAATAAACTCATAATACAATTGTCATCGTAACGTTAAGCGTGCGGACCCTACGGGTTCGAGAACTATGTAGACATGACCTAGAACAGTTTCCGGTCAATAACCAATAGTGGAACCTGGATGCTCATATTGGCTCCTACATATTCTACGAAGATCTTTTATCGGTCAAACCGCATAACAACATACGTTGTTCCCTTTGTCATCGGTATGTTACTTGCTCGAGATTCGATCGTCGGTATCCAATACCTAGTTTAATCTCCTTACCTGCAAGTCTCTTTACTCGTTACGTAATGCATCATTCCGTAACTAACTCATTAGCTACATTGCTTGCAAGGCTTATAGTGATGTGCATTACCGAGGGGGCCCAGAGATACCTCTCCAACAATCGGAGTGACAAAACCTAATCTCCAAATACGCCAACTCAACATGTACCTTCGGAGACACCTGTAGAGATCCTTTATAATCACCCAGTTACGTTGTGACGTTTGGTAGCACACAAAGTGTCGTGGAATTAACACGTCAGATGTCCTTAGTGTGAGGACTTAGTCGCGAGGACAACGCATCTATGCGGTAGCTTGAGAGGGGTTGGGCGGAATCGAGAGACGCAATACAAGACAAGGATTTAGATAGCTTCGGGCCCCGGGAAACATCATCCGGTAATAACCCTACATGCTGTTTGTGGCTAGGTCTCATTATGATCATGAGCGAGACGACGTAAAACGGCTCTTTGTGTCTAGCCCTAGAGATTGTTTCTTGTTTCCTCTCTCCCCTTGGGGAGCCCTGCCCCTCCTTATATAAGTTGAAGGGGCGGCCTACATGTAGAGTCCTATTAGGATTAGAACTAACTTATTCTCTATTACAAGTCGGATACAAGTACGGGTCTTGCTTCCTCGTAAAGGAAATATTCCTCATGCCTTCTGTCTTAAGCCGGCCCACCATAATATGAGCCGGCCTACTGGGCCTTGGGCCTAGTCTTCTATGTGACCCGCCGTCGGGGTCATCCGTGAGTCGTCAGGCTCGTGAGTCATCTGACCAGTGAGCCGCCAGACCCGTGAGTCGCCAGTCCTCCGGCGGGTCAGGGTGAAGCGCCATGTCTGGCCGGGTCATACTTCTGGTCGGGTCATACCGCGGGGTATATCCCCGACATTAGCCCCCAGTTTAATTTGGATTTATCCATGTTAAACTGATCCTGTTAAACAAGCACAAGAACAACTTTGACATATTGTGTTCTGGGTTAAAAATTCTTGTACGCTGGCACCTGATCATCCTTAATTCCTTATGCTCCGGGTTAAATATTCTCCTGAGACGGGACCTGATTATCCTGAAGTCCAATTGTCATTTCCTTCATCTAGAAAATCCGGGTCAAATAAGCTAGCTTCATACTCAATTTGCTGATGTTGGTTTCTCACAGAAAAATATCGTGAAGAATAATCCACTTGAGTCGGCTTCCAAGGCGTCGGGTTAAATAATTTTGGTCTTCAAATACTCATCTGATATTCAGCCGGCTTGAAGATGTAAAACTTGCCGGTTTATCATTACCAAAAACTGCCGGATTATAAAACAGACGATGTCGGGTCATAATTGTTGTTGACACCGGTTTATGTAATTGATCCTCCTAATTTGCTCAAAACTGATAATTTTGAAGATTTTTCTCCCTTATATGCATATCACCTGTAGCCCCCAAGTGCCAGGTTGTCATGCTTGCAGCAACCTGTGACTTGTAATTGCCTTATGCTCATAAAGATTTCAACTAGTGTAGCCCCCAAGTGTCGGGTCATTATGCAATAATGAGCAGGGACTTTGTAAATATGATCATGTAAACTTGAGCAACAACGTGTAGCCCCCAAGGGCCGGCTCAATAAGATATTACTGAGCTGGGACTTTGTATATGATTAATTTATAATACCATCTAATAATGTAATCTCCACCATGGGGCTTGAACCCACGTCCACAAGGTTAAGAGCCTTGAACTCTACCAACTGAATAATGGATCTTTCAATATAATGGATTAAGGCTTGTGTACCTTGAATTTCTGATAGGAGCAATTGGTAGCCCCCAAGTGCCATGGTGCATGCTGACAGTGACATGGGACTTGTATATTCGATGTAATCTTGATTTGAACAATGTAGCCCCCAAGTGCCGAGTCGTAATCCTGCAGCGACTTGGGACTATTTCCTCCATTGTGAAATAAATCACGCCCATTGATAAAAATAATAGCCGTTGCGCTAAAGCGACTTTGAAAACCTCAATCATAACACTGGTTATTGATAATCACAATAGAAATCCAGCCATGTTGGCTATTCAAGATTTGAATAATATAGTCCGGTATGAAAACCTCAATCATTCAATATCATCATGAAAATCCAGCCAGTTTTGGCTATTAAAGTTTTGAATACCTCATCGGTTGACAAGTAAATCCAGAGTTTAAATACCTGGCGGCTCTTGGCCGATGACGACTTAATGCGCATTCATTGTAACCCGGTGGCCTATAGCCCTTGAGAAAATCAATAATTGATAACCCTTTTGAGACACCAATTTCAGTGATGAGCTTGGACTGAAGCATTTATATAAGTCATAATTCTGCAAATCCTGCACAGAGTTTAAACAACATATGCCCTGGTGACTTAACGTCAAGAGCCAGGGCGGGTAACCACCCAAATGTAGTCTTATCCTGCACACAAGTAGATTACAAGATCCCTATGATCCTTTCAATGATACCGCCGGTTTATGTGACCCGGACGGTGAAGTTGATTCTGTAAGAGGCGGCACATATGATATTTGTGACAACTCAAATACTTGCGATTGTATAAAAACAGATAAAATCTTGAGGCTTCTGATTCGAATACGATCAGTAAACCATTCCAAAGGGGTTAAGCTAAGATTCGAATACGATCATATAGCCCCCAGTGGCGTTGGCATTGCCGATCAAAGTGGGTATCGACAGCTATGTTCTCTTTGGTTCGAATATGACCTATGTTTGAACAGGAAGCCCCCAAATGACCTTAAAAATTGTTTAACGATGCTGATTCAAATAGGGTCCACGTCGATTCCCAAAGGGGTTGAGCTATGATTCGGATATGATCAAGAAGCCCCCAAGTAGGTTCAGTAGTTTGCTAATCAAAAGGGTATCGACAGCTATGTTCTCTTTGGTTCGAATACGACCTATGTTTGAACAGGAAGCCCCCAAGTGACCATAATAAGATAAGCCGTAAGGTAGGATACCCATGTTTTGAACCGTGCATCATGGCAGCAAGTTTTCTTTGGTAACCATTAATTTGTCTGAGATCTCGAACTTGCGAGAGATTAATTCTTTTTTGAACCGGAAATTCTTAAACCGGATATTGAGATCCTCAAAGCTTTGTAAGGGACAAATTTACCTTGATACGGATGTTGAACCAGTTTTGAGGGCTTCAAAGCTTTGCGGGAGAGAGATGTCTCTTGAGCTGTATTTTAAACCGGAATCTTCATTTTGAACCGGATATTTGTGCGACGGCTATAAAATATTCGCCAATAAAGCAGTAGCCTCCAGGGCCAGGTTATCTTCCCTTCAATGACCCGGAGTTCTTGAATTCATTGAACCCGGCTGATTTTGCCGAGCCATACCATTGTAGCCCCCGAGTCTCAAGATGACTCGAAGAGTTGGCTTGAGATTGTCCATATTTGACCATAGCAGAAGGTGTATATTATTGGCGTTGATAACGCGATGTGAATCCAAAGAAGGTTGAGGTGACTGCGGCGGGTTATAAATGATCCCGTATGAACCGTGTCAGCAACTCGGCCAATGGTTCCTTCCAACTGGTTGTTTGAAGTTAACCAAATCGCAGTGGCGGCGACTTGTGCGCCTGCCCATTGAGCCATCCAGTGCAGACGGCGGCTGATAATACATGATAAATTGCCTCTAATTTGTTGGAAGAAAACCGGGCTTCCCAAGTAGTGACTTGCTCATACTCAATAAATAACTCATGCAGACAGGTGCGGCCCGATGTGTTGATGTAGACCAGGCCATGAGAGACGGACGAGAAAGACGACCGCAACATCTGAGGCGGCACAGACAAATAAACCGGTTGTGGCGTTGTAAGTCGGTACGGACGGGCAAGTTGTCCTCCTTGTTATAAGCCGGCGTGGTCGCGAGAGACGGCCACGGCGTTGTAAGCCGGCGCGGGAGTCCGTTGAGTAACGACGACCACCTGTGCCAAAAGATGTTTGCGTGCCTCCATCTTTGCGGTGTAATATCACTTTTTGCCATAAATAGTTGCCCTGCATAAAAATGTTGCAAGCCAGAGCAACTGTTCTTTGAAAGAAATTAATATGTAATACCAAATATACTGGACGGATTTCACCTGATATATTGGCCAGAAATTATCCATCGCGGAGTTGATGATCACCATGGTGAAGCTGAAATCAACCACGGACGAGTCGGCCGTAGCGTTGTAAGTCGGTGCAGTCGGGCGAATCGACCGCGGTGTTGTAAGCCGGCGCAGACGGACAAGTCAATTGTAGACGCGTTGAGCCGTGCGGACGGGTGAGTCAATTGCAGGCGCGGTTCCGGTCCTGGCGAGTTGATGTAGACCGGGCCGCAAGGGCAGCGGCTTACATGCGTCCATTCACCGTGTAATATGTCACAGACAAACACCAGATGAAAAGTTGCGAGCGCGTGCTCCGCACCCGTGGCATAAACCATGTTTGTAGTAAGTATTTGTCCTGTATATAAAAATATACAGACCAAAGTAATTGTCTTTTGATAAAAACAAATATGTACTAAATAAAAATATATAGAAAAGATAGCACCTGGTATTTTTTGTCGGACGACCATATGACATAAAAACAACATGTGTACGCCAATCTGACGGGACGTAAAAACAGGTTAGCCGCTCCTTCTCTGTATTTCTTCTGATAGTTTCGGCCAGGTTTACTTTTGCCATGCGTAACGATTGTCATCAGCTGGTAGTTTCATAGAGTTCTCGTATCACCATCCAGTAGTACTAGTGCTTGTCAAACTTTGAGTTTTATGCCAATAAACAATGTAGTGGAGATCTTTTGCATTCTCTATTTTCCATGCATGCGCCTGACCGGAACGTCCCCATCCACGGAGACATATCCCGCCGCACCATATTCCTGTCTCCGACTCACTTTCCTTCTCTTTCTTCTTTCTTTTCTGCTCTGGTAAACAGCCGTAGCAGGAGCGCTCAAAAAATGGCTTGTGCGGACAACTTAGATGTGGCGACTCAGTAGAGGAAAGCAGGGGTAGAGTCCGGCGCAGCAGGTAGCGAGGCCGGCTTGCAGACGGAACCAGGGGTCGTGACCCGGCAGTGCAAAACCGCGCGAGACGGTGCAGGATAGGCAGCGCTACCACATCGCGGGGCGTGGCCGAGGCGGCTCGGAGATGAAGACGACGGCAACTAGCAGCGGTGTGTGGAAGCCAAATGACCCGGAGCGGAGGCGGCTTGAAACCTGTGGTAGAAACTGCGACGGCGGCTTATATATAGGCGGACTATGGTGGGTCTCCCGCGGAGATGAGCCAGCAACCATGACTTTTGCGGTGGAGCACGACTCTGTGAAGACGTCAGTTTCCATGTCGTGGCTGGATTGATGGACCCACACCGTTTCCTTCTCTAAATCGCCCGAGATTCTTCTAGTCTCGATCTGTACGGGTCTTAATAAAAATCTTGTGCTCTTCTTTTTCTTTGGAAACACAAGTAGCCTAACGCAGCAAACGCCTGGCCTTGTCCATGTTAACCATAGGGTAAACCTTCTCTCAGTCTAGGAACAACGAACCGTACTGATGTAGTCCTCTGGTGAATATAGCAATAGCAGCTATAGTTGATAGCCTCAGGGCTTGGGGTGTGCCCAATCAATACAAAGTAATTGCAATATAAAAACAAGATGTAGACGGCTCATGATCTGATATCTTGCAGAAGACGCAGCCTAGGAGATCTCGGTCGGTCTTCCAAATTTCTTTTTCCTTGTATTCGCTTCATGGACTAATCACCATAGTCCATCCGAGGCGACGACAACAGATCCAAACAATACTTTGTCTTGGCCTCAGCAGCCTCGGCGGCTCTAAAAATCGCAAACCTCTTTCCCTTGATCTTAATCTCATACACCCCACCGCCGAACACTTCTTCAATCTTCATTGATGAACTCGTAGTCAATGTGAATTCTTCCACGTCGGCTCTTGTTCAGCCGGAAAAATTGCGAACTTCTTGATCCATGTAAAGATCCCTTCAAGAACTCAACACCATCGTGCGGAGCCCCATGGTGGGCGCCAACTGTGGTGGAATTAACACGTCAGATGTCCTTAGTGTGAGGACTTAGTCGTGAGGCCAACGCATCTATACGGTAGCTTGAGAGGGGTTGGGCGGAATCGAGAGACGCAACACAAGACAAGGATTTCGACAGCTTCGGGCCCCGGGAAACATCATCCGGTAATAACCCTACATGCTGTTTGTGGCTAGGTCTCATTATGATCATGAGCGAGTCGCCGTAAAACGGCTCTTTGTGTCTAGCCCTAGAGATTGTTTCTTGTTTCCTCTCCCCCCTTGGGGAGCCCTGCCCCTCCTTATATAAGTTGAAGGGGTGGCCTACATGTAGAGTCCTATTAGGATTAGAACTAACTTATTCTCTATTACAAGTCGGATACAAGTACGAGTCTTGCTTCGTCATAAAGGAAATATTCCTCATGCCTTCTATCTTAAGCCGGCCCACCATAATATGAGCTGGCCTACTAGGCCTTGGGCCTAATCTTCTATGTGACCCGCCGTCGGGGTCATCCGTGATTCGTCAGGCTCGTGAGTCGTCTGACCACTGAGCCGCCAGACCCGTGAGTCGCCAGTCCTCCGGCGGGTCACGGTGAAGCGCCAAGTCCGGTCGGGTCATACTTCCGGCCGGGTCATACCGCGGGGTATATCCCCGACACAAAGTGTTCCTCTGGTAAACGGGAGTTGCATAATATCATAGTTAAAGGAACTTTGTATAAGTCATGAAGAAAGCAATAGCAACATACTAAACGATCAAGTGCTAAGCTAACGGAATGGGTCAAGTCAATCACATCATTCTCCTAATGATGTGATCCCATTAATCAAATGACAACACATGTCTATGGTTAGGAAACATAACCATCTTTGATCAATGAGCTAGTCAAGTAGAGGCATACTAGTGACATTAAGTTTGTCTATGTATTCACACATGTATCATGTTTCCGGGTAATACAATTATAGCATGACTAATAAACATTTATCATGATATGAGGAAATAAATAATAACTTTATTATTTCCTCTAGGGCATATTTCCTTCAGTCTCCCACTTGCACTAGAGTCAATACTCTAGATTACACAGTAATGATTCTAACACCCATGGAGTCTTGGTGCTGATCATGTTTTGCTCATGCAACATTCAGATCCGTATGTATCTTACAAATCTCTATGTCTCCCACCTCGACTTGGTCTGGGATGGAATTGAAGCGTCTTTTGATATGCTTGGTTCTCTTATGAAATCTGGATTCCTTTGCCAAGGCAATTGCACCAGTATTGTCACAGAAGATCTTCATTGGTCCCGATGCACTAGGTATGACACCTAGATCAGAAATGAACTCCTTCATCCAACTCCTTCATTTGCTGCTTCCGAAGCAGCTATGTACTCCTCTTCGCATGTAGATCCCGCCACGATGCTTTGTTTAGAACTGCACCAACTGACAGCTCCACCGTTCAATATAAACACGTATCCGGTTTGCGATTTAGAATCGTCCGGATCAGTGTCAAAGCTTGCATCGACGTAACCATTTACGACTAGCTCTTTGTCACCTCCATAAACGAGAAACATATCCTTAGTCCTTTTCAGGTATTTCAGGATATTTTTGACCGCTGTCCAGTGATCCACTCCTGGATTACTTTGGTACCTCCCTGCTAAACTTATTGCTAAGCATACATCAGGTCTGGTACACAACATTGCATACATGATAGAGCCTATGGCTGAAGCATAGGGAACATCTTTCATTTTCTCTCTATCTTCTGATGTGGTCAGGCATTGAGTCTGACTCAACTTCACACCTTGTAATACATGCAAGAACCCTTTCTTTGCCTGGTCCATTTTGAACTTTTTCAAAACTTTATCAAGGTATGTGCTTTGTGAAAGTCCAATTAAGCGTCTTGATCTATCTCTATAGATCTTGATGCCCAATATGTAAGCAGCTTCACCGAGGTCTTTCATTGAAAAACTTTTATTCAAGTATCCCTTTATGCTATCCAGAAATTCTATATCATTTCCAATTAACAATATGTCATCTACATATAATATCAGAAATGCTACAGAGCTCCCACTCACTTTCTTGTAAATACAGGCTTCTCCAAAAGTCTGTATAAAACCATATGCTTTGATCACACTATCAAAGCGTTTATTCCAACTTCGAGATGGTTGCACCAGTCCATAAATGGATCGCTGGAGCTTGCACACTTTGTTAGCACCTTTTGGATCGACAAAACCTTCTGGTTGCATCATATACAACTCTTCTTCCAGAAATCCATTCAGGAATGTAGTTTTGACATCCATTTGCCATATTTCATAATCATAAAATGCGGCAATTGCTAACTTGATTCGGACAGACTTAAGCATCGCTACGGGTGAGAAAGTCTCATCGTAGTCAACCTCTTGAACTTGTCAACCTTTTGCAACAAGTCGAGCTTTGTAGATAGTTATATTACCATCAGCGTCAGTCTTCTTCTTGAAAATCCATTTATTCTCGATGGCTTGCCGATCATCGGGAAAGTCAACCAAAGTCCATACTTTGTTCTCATACATGGATCCCATCTCAGATTTCATGGCCTCGAGCCATTTTGCGGAATCTGGGCTCATCATCGCTTCCTCATAGTTCGTAGGTTCGTCAAGGTCAAGTAACATGACTTCCCGAATAGGATTACCGTACCACTCTGGTGCGGGTATTATTCTGGTTGACCTACGAGGTTCGGTAGTAACTTGATCTGAAGTGTCATGATGAATATCATTAGCTTCCTCACTGATTGGTGTAGTTGTCACATGAACGGTTTCTTGTGATGAACTACTTTCCAATAAGGGAGCAGGTACAGTTACCTCATCAAGTTCTACTTTTCTCCCACTCACTTCTTTCGATAGAAACTCCTTCTCTAGAAAGGATCCAAATTTAGCAACAAAAATCTTGCCTTCAGATCTGTGATAGAAGGTGTACCCAATAGTCTCTTTTGGGTATCCTATGAAGACACATTTCTCCGATTTGGGTTCGAGCTTATCTGGGTTTCTTCACATAAGCATTGCATCCCCAAACTTTAAGAAACGACAACTTTGGTTTCTTGCCAAACCATAGTTCATAAGGCGTCATCTCAACGGATTTTGATGGTGCCCTATTTAACGTGAATGCGGCCGTCTCTAAAGCATAACCCCAAAACGATAGTGGTAAATTAGTAAGAGACATCATAGATTGCACCATATCGAGTAAAGTACGATTACGACGTTCGGACACACCATTTCGTTGTGGTGTTCCGGGTGGCGTGAGTTGTGAAACTATTCCGCATTGTTTCAAATGTAAACCAAACTCGTAACTCAAATATTCTCCTCCACGATCAGATCGTAGAAATTTTATTTTCTTGTTATGATGATTTTCCACTTCACTCTGAAATTCTTTGAACTTTTCAAATGTCTCAGACTTGTGTTTCATCAAGTAGATATTCCCATATCTGCTCAAATCATCTGT
This sequence comes from Triticum dicoccoides, assembly GCF_002162155.2. NCBI lineage: Eukaryota > Viridiplantae > Streptophyta > Magnoliopsida > Poales > Poaceae > Triticum > Triticum dicoccoides. Next base: position 435,595,826 of record NC_041381.1, read on the forward strand.
GAAGGTGAGAAAATAACGATACCCGCCGCGAGCTTCAATATTCATTGGACCACATACATCAGTATGTATGATTTCCAATAAATCAGTTGCTCGCTCCATAGTTCCAGAGAACGGCGTTTTAGTCATCTTGCCCATGAGGCACGGTTCACAAGTACCAAGTGATTCATAATCAAGTGATTTCAGAAGTCCATCAGTATGGAGTTTCTTCATGCGCTTTACACCGATATGACCTAAACGGCAGTGCCACAAATAAGCTGCACTATCATTATCAACTCTGCATCTTTTGGCTTCAACATTATGAATATGTGTATCACTACTATCGAGATGCAATAAAAATAGACAACTCTTCAAGGGTGCATGACCATAAAAGATATTACTCATATAAATAGAACAACCATTATTCTCTGATTTAAATGAATAACCGTCTCGCATCAAACAAGATCCATATATAATGTTCATGCTTAACGCTAGCACCAAATAACAATTATTTAGGTCTAAAACTAATCCCGATGGTAGATGTAGAGGCAGCATGCCGACCGCGATCACATCGACTTTGGAACCATTTCCCACGCGCATCGTCACCTCGTCCTTAGCCAATCTTCGCTTAATCCGTAGTCCCTGTTTCGAGTTGCAAATATTAGCAACAGAACCAGTATCAAATACCCAGGTGCTACTGCGAGCATTAGTAAGGTACACATCAATAACATGTATATCACATATACCTTTGTTCACTTTGCCATCCTTCTTATCCGCCAAATACTTGGGGCAGTTCCGCTTCCAGTGTCCAGTCTGCTTGCAGTAGAAGCACTCAGTCTCAGGCTTAGGTCCAGACTTGGGTTTCTTCTCTTGAGCAGCAACTTGTTTGCTGTTCTTCCTGAAGTTCCCCTTCTTCTTCCCTTTGCCCCTTTTCTTGAAACCAGTGGTCTTATTGACCATCAACACTTGATGCTCCTTCTTGATTTCTACCTCCGTAGCCTTTAGCATTGCGAAGAGCTCGGGAATAGTCTTGTCCATCCCTTGCATATTATAGTTCATCACGAAGCTCTTGTAGCTTGGTGGCAGCGATTGGAGAATTTTGTCAATGAAACTATCATCAGGAAGATTAACTCCCAATTGAATCAAGTGATTATTATACCCAGACATTTTGAGTATATGTTCACTGACAGAACTATTCTCCTCCATCTTAGAGCTATAGAACTTATTGGAGACTTCATATCTCTCAATCCGGGCATTTGCTTGAAATATTAACTTCAACTCCTGGAACATCTTATATGCTCCATGATGTTCAAAACGTCCTTGTAGACCCGGTTCCAAGTAAAGCATGGCACACTGAACTATCGAGTAGTCATCAGCTTTGCTCTGCCAGACGTTCTTAACGTTGTCAGTTGCATCTGCAGCAGGCCTGTCACCCAGCGGTGCTTCCAGGACGTAATTCTTCTGTGCAGCAATGAGGATAATCCTCAGGTTACGGACCCAGTCCGTGTAATTGCTACCATCATCTTTCAACTTAGCTTTCTCAAGGAACGTATTAAAATTCAACAGAATAACAACACGAGCCATCTAACTACAATCAACATAGACATGCAAAATACTATCAGGTACTAAGTTCAAGATAAATTTAAGTTCAATTAATCATATTACTAAAGAACTCCCACTTAGATAGACATCTCTCTAGTCATCTAGGTGATCACATGATCCAAATCAACTAAACCATGTCCGATCATCACGTGAGATGGAGTAGTTTCAATGGTGAACATCACTATGTTGATCATATCTACTATATGATTCACGTTTGACCTTTCGGTCTCCGTGTTCTGAGGCCGTATCTGTATATGCTAGGCTCGTCAAGTTTAACCTGAGTATTCCACGTGTGCAACTGTTTTGCACCCGTTGTATTTGAACGTAGAGCCTATCACACCCGATCATCACGTGGTGTCTCAGCACGAAGAACTTTCGCAACAGTGCATACTAATGGAGAACACTTCTTGATAATTAGTGAGAGATCATCTTAAAATGCTACCATCAATCAAAGCAAGATAAGATGCATAAAAGATAAACATCACATCCAATCAATATAAGTGATATGATATGGCCATCATCTTCTTGTGCTTGTGATCTCCATCTCCGAAGCACCATCGTGATCACCATCATCACCGGCGCGACACCTTGATCTCCGTCGTAGCATCATTGTCGTTACGCCATCTATTGCTTCTACGACTATTGCTACCGCTTAGTGATAAAGTAAAGCAATTACAAGGCATTTGCATTTCATACAATAAAGCGACAACCATATGGCTCCTACCAGTTGTCGATAACTTCGGTTACAAAACATGATCATCTCATACAATAGAATATAGCATCACGTCTTGACCATATCACATCAGAACATGCCCTGCAAAAACAAGTTAGACGTCCTCTACGTTGTTGTTGCAAGTTTTACGTGGCTTCTACGGGCTGAGCAAGAACCATTCTTACCTACGCATCAAAACCACAATGATAGTTCGTCAAGTTAGTGTTGTTTTAACCTTCTCAAGGACCGGGCATAGCCACACTCGGTTCAACTAAAGTTGGAGAAACTGACACCCGCCAGCCACCTGTGTGCAAAGCACGTTGGTAGAACCAGTCTCGCGTAAGCGTACGCGTAATGTCGGTCCGGGCCGCTTCATCCAACAATACCGCCGAACCAAAGTATGACATGCTGGTAAGCAGTATGACTTGTATCGCCCACAACTCACTTGTATTCTACTCGCGCATATAACATCAACGCATAAAACCTAGGCTCGGATGCCACTATTGGGGAACGTAGTAATTTCAACAGTTTTCCTACGCACACGCAAGATCATGGTGATGCATAGCAACGAGAGGGGAGAGTGTTGTCCACGTACCCTCGTAGACCGAAAGCAGAAGCGTTATAACAACACGGTTGATGAAGTCGTACGTCTTCACGATCTGACCGATCCAAGTACCGAATGTACGGCACCTCCGAGTTCAGCACACGTTCAGCTCGATGACGATCCCTGGACTCCGATCCAGCAGGGTGTCGGGGAAGAGTTCCGTCAGCACGACGGCGTGGTGACGATGATGATGTTCTACCAATGCAGGGCTTCGCCTAAGCACCGCAACGATATGACCGAGGTGGAATATGGCAGAGGGGGCACCACACACGGCTAAGGAACGATCACGAAGATCAACTTGTGTGTTATGAGGTGCCCCCCTGCCCCCGTATAAAGGAGGGAGGGGGAGGTGCGGCCGGCCCCTAGGGGTGCGCCTGGAGGAGTCCTACTCCCACCGGGAGTAGGACTCCTCCCTCTTGCCTTGTTGGAGAAGGAAGGGGGGAGGGGGGAAGGGGGAAAGAGGAAAGGGGGGCGCCGCCCCCCTTCCTTGTCCTATTAGGACTACGGGGGAGGGGGCGCGTGGCCTGCCCTGGTCGGCCCTCCTCTTCTCCCTTAGGGCCCATGTAGGCCCATTAACCCTCGGGAGGGTTCCGGTAACCCTCGGGTACTCCGGTAAAATCCCGATTTCACCCGGAACGATTCCGATATCAAAATATATGCTTCCAATATATCAATCTTTATGTCTCGGCAATTTCGAGACTCCTCGTCATGTCAGTGATCACATCCGGGACTCCGAACAACCTTCGGTACATCAAAAACTATAAACTCATAATACAACTGTCATCGTAACGTTAAGCGTGCGGACCCTACGGGTTCGAGAACTATGTCGACATGACCTAGAACAGTTTCCGATCAATAACTAATAGCGGAATTTGGATGCTCATATTGGCTCCTACATATTCTACGAAGATCTTTTATCGGTCAAACCGCATAACAACATATGTTGTTCCCTTTGTCATCGGTATGTTACTTGCTCGAGATTCGATCGTCGGTATCCAATACCTAGCTTAATCTCGTTGTCGGCAAGTCTCTTTACTCGTTACGTAATGCATCATTCCGTAACTAACTCATTAGCTACATTGCTTGCAAGGCTTATAGTGATGTGCATTACCGAGAGGGCCCAGAGATACCTCTCCGACAATCGGAGTGACAAAACCCAATCTCGAAATATGCCAACTCAACATGTACCTTTGGAGACACATGTAGAGCTCCTTTATAATCACCCAGTTACGTTGTGACGTTTGGTAGCACACAAAGTGTTCCTCCGGTAAACGGGAGTTGCATAATCTCATAGTTAAAGGAACTTTGTATAAGTCATGAAGAAAGCAATAGCAACATACTAAATGATCAAGTGCTAAGCTAACGGAATGGGTCAAGTCAATCACATCATTCTCCTAATGATGTGATCCCATTAATAAAATGACAACACATGTCCATGGTTAGGAAACATAGCCATCTTTGATCAATGAGCTAGTCAAGTAGAGGCATACTAGTGACATTAAGTTTGTCTATGTATTCACACATGTATCATGTTTCCGGCTAATACAATTATAGCATGAATAATAAACATTTATCATGATATGAGGAAATAAATAATAACTTTATTATTGCCTCTAGGGCATATTTCCTTCACTTTGATCAACGAGCTAGTCAAGTAGAGGCTTACTAGTGACACTATGTTTGTCTATGTATTCACACATGTATTATGTTTCCGGTTAATACAATTCTATCATGAATAATAAACATTTATCATGATATAAGGAAATAAATAATAACTTTATTATTGCCTCTAGGGCATATTTACTTCAGTCTCCCACTTGCACTAGAGTCAATAATCTAGATTACACAGTAATGATTCTAACACCCATGGAGCCTTGGTGCTGATCTTGTTTTTCTCGTGGAAGAGGCTTAGTCAACGGGTCTGCAACATTCAGATCCGTATGTATCTTGCAAATCTCTATGTCTCCCACCTGGACTTGGTCCCGGATGGAATTGAAGCATCTCTTGATGTTCTTGGTTCTCTTGTGAAATATGGATTCCTTTGCCAAGGCAATTGCACCAGTATTGTCTCAAAAGATTTTCATTGGACCCGATGCACTAGGAATGACACCTAGATCGGATATGAACTCCTTCATCCAAACTCCTTCATTTGCTGCTTCCAAAGTAGCTATGTACTCCGTTTCACATGTAGATCCCGCCACGATGCTTTGTTTAGAACTGCACCAACTGAGAGCTCCACCGTTCAATATAAACACGTATCTGGTTTGTGATTTAGAATCGTCCAGATCAGTGTCAAAGCTTGCATCGACGTAACCATTTACGACTAGCTCTTTGTCACCTCCATAAACGAGAAACATATCCTTAGTCCTTTTCAGGTATTTCAGGATATTCTTGACCGCTGTCTAGTGATCCACTCCTGGATTACTTTGGTATCTCCCTGCTAAGCTTATTGCTAAGCATACATCAGGTCTAGTACACAGCATTGCATACATGATAGAGCCTATAGCTGAAGCATAGGGAACATCTTTAATTTTCTCTCTATATTCTGCTGTGGTGAGGCATTGAGTCTGACTCAACTTCACACCTTGTAATACAGGCAAGAACCCTTTTTTTGCTTGATCCATTTTGAACTTTTTCAAAACTTTATCAAGGTATGTGCTTTGTGAAAGTCCAATTAAGCGTATTGATCTATCTCTATAGATCTTGATGCCTAATATATAAGCAGCTTCACTGAGGTCTTTCATTGAAAAACTTTTATTCAAGTATCCTTTTATGCTATCCAGAAATTCTATATCATTTCCAATCAACAATATGTCGTCTACATATAATATCAGAAATGCTACAGAGCTCCCACTCACTTTCTTGTAAATACAGGCTTCTCCAAAAGTCTGTATAAAATCATATGCTTTGATCACACTATCAAAGCATTTATTCCAACTCCGAGAGGCTTGCACCAGTCCATAAATGGATCGCTGGAGCTTGCACACTATGTTAGCACCTTTTGGATTGACAAAACCTTATGGTTGCATCATATACAACTCTTCTTCTAGAAATCCATTCAGGAATGCATTTTTGACATCCGTTTGCCATATTTCATAATCATAAAATACGACAATTGCTAACATGATTCAGACAAACTTAAGCATCGCTACGGGTGAGAAAGTCTCATCGTAGTCAACCCCTTGAATTTGTCGAAAACCTTTCGCAACAAGTCGAGCTTTGTAGATAGTAACATTACCATCAACGTCAGTCTTCTTCTTGAAGATACATTTATTCTTGATGGCTTGCCGATCATCGAGCAAGTCAACCAAAGTCCATACTTTGTTCTCATACATGGATCCCATCTCAGATTTCATCGCCTCAGGCCATTTTGCGTAATCTGGGCTAATCATCGCTTCCTCATAGTTCGTAGGTTCGCCATGGTCAAGTAACATGACTTCCAAAATAGGATTACCATACCACTCTGGTGCGGATCTTACTCTGGTTGACCTACGAGGTTCGGTAGTAACTTGATCTGAAGTTTCATGATCAATATCATTATCTTCCTCACTAATTGGTGTAGTCATCACAGGAACCGGTTTCTGTGATGAACTACTTTCCAATAAGGGAGCAGGTATAGTTACCTCATCAAGTTCTACATTCCTCCCACTCACTTCTTTCGAGAGAAACTCCTTCTCTAGAAAGGATCCAAATTTAGCAAAAAAAGTCTTGCCTTCAGATCTGTGATAGAAGTTGTACCCAATAGTCTCCTATGGGTATCCTATAAAGACACATTTCTTCGATTTGGGTTCGAGCTTATCAGGTTGAAGTTTTCTCACATAAGCATCGCAGCCCCAGACTTTAAGAAACAACAACTTTGGTTTCTTGCCAAACCACAGTTCATAAGGCGTCGTCTCAACGGATTTTGATGGTGCCCTATTTAACGTGAATGCGGCCGTGTCTAAAGCATAACCCCAAAACGATAATGGTAAGTCAGTAAGAGACATCATAGATCGCACCATATCTAGTAAAGTACGATTACGACGTTCGGACACACCATTACGTTGTGGTGTTCCGGGTGGCGTGAGTTGCGAAATTATTCCGCATTATTTCAAAATGTACACTAAACTCGTAACTCAAATATTCTCCTCCACGATCAGATCGTAGAAACTTTATTTTCTTGTTATGATGATTTTCCACTTCACTCTGAAATTCTTTGAACTTTTCAAATGTTTCAGACTTATGTTTCATTAAGTAGATATACCCATATCTGCTCAAATCATCTGTGAAGGTGAGAAAAATAGGATACCTGCCGCGAGCCTCAATGTTCATTGGACCACATACATCAGTATGTATGATTTCCAACAAATCTGTTTCTCGCTCCATAGTTCCGGAGAACGGCGTTTTAGTCATCTTGCCCATGAGGCACGGTTCGCAAGTACCAAGTGATTTATAATCAAGTGATTCCAGAAGTCCACCAGTATGGAGTTTCTTCATGCGCTTTACACCAATATGACCCAAATGGCAGTGCCACAAATAAGTTGCACTATCATTACCACTCTGCATCTTTTGGCATCAACATTATGAATATGTATATCACTACTATCGAGATTCAATAAAAATAGACCGCTCTTCAAGGGTGCATGACCATTAAAGATATTACTCATATAATTAGAACAACCATTATTCTCTGATTTAAATGAATAACCGTCTCGCGTCCAACAAGATCCAGATATAATGTTCATGCTTAACGCTGGCACCAAATAACAATTATTCAGGTCTAAAACTAATCCCGAAGGTAGATGTAGAGGTAGCGTGCCGACCGCGATCACATCGACTTTGGAACCATTTCCCACGCACATTGTCACCTCGTCCTTAGCTAATGTTCGCTTAATCTGTAGTCCCTGTTTCGAGTTGCAAATATTAGCAACAGAACCAGTATCAAATACCTGGGTGCTACTGCGAGCATTAGTAAGGTACACATCAATAACATGTATATCACATATACCTTTGTTCACCTTGCCATCATTCTTATCCGCCAAATACTTGGGGCAGTTCCGCTTCCAATGACCAGTCTGCTTGCAGTAGAAGTACTTAGTTTCAGGCTTAGGTCCAGACTTGGGTTTCTTCTCTTGAGCAGCAACTTGTTTGCCGTTCTTCTTGAAGTTCCCCTTCTTCTTCCCTTTACCCTTTTTCTTGAAACTGGTGGACTTGTTGACTATCAACACTTGATGCTCTTTTTTTTATTTCTACCTCCGCAGCTTTTTAGCATTGCGAAGAGCTCGGGAATAGACTTGTTCATCCCTTGCATATTATAGTTCATCACGAAGCTCTTGTAGCTTGGTGGCAGTGATTGAAGAATTCTGTCAATGACACTATCATCAGGAAGATTAACTCCCAGTTGAATCAAGTGATTATTATACCCAGACATTTTTTAGTATATTTTCACTGACAGAACTATTCTCTTCCATCTTGCAGCTATAGAACTTATTGGAGACTTCATATCTCTCAATTCGGGCATTTGCTTGAAATATTAACTTCAACTCCTGGAACATCTCATATTCTCCCTGACGTTCAAAACGTTACTGAAGTCCCGGTTCTAAGCCATAAAGCATGGCACACTGAACTATCGAGTAGTCATCAGCTTTGCTCTGCTAGACGTTCTTAACGTCGTCAGTTGCATCTGCAGTAGGCCTGGCACCCAGCGGTCCTTCTAGGACGTAATTCTTCTGTGCAGCAATGAGGATAATCCTGAAGTTACGGACCCAGTCCGTGTAATTGCTACCATCATCTTTCAACTTAGCTTTCTCAAGGAACGCATTAAAATTCAACGGAACAACAGCACGAGCCATCTATCTACAACAAACATAGACAAGCAAAATACTATCAGGTACTAAGTTCATGATAAATTTAAGTTCTATTAATCATATTACTTAATAACCCCCACTTAGATAGACATCCCTCTAATCATCTAAGCCATCACGTGATCCAAATCAACTAAACCATGTCCGATCATCATGTGAGATGGAGTAGTTTTCAATGGTGAACATCACTATGTTGATCATATCTACTATATGATTCACGCTCGACCTTTCGGTCTTAGTGTTCCGAGGCCATATTTGTATATGCTAGGCTCGTCAAGTTTAACCTGAGTATTCCGCGTGTGCAACTGTCTTGCACCCGTTGTATTTGAACGTAGAGCCTATCACACCCGATCATCACGTGGTGTCTCAGCATGAAAAACTTTCGCAATGGTGCATACTCAGGGACAACACTTTTACCTTGAAATTTAGTGAGAGATCATCTTATAATGCTACCGTCAATCAAAGCAAAATAAGATGAATAAAGGATAAACATCACAAGCAATCAATATAAGTGATATGATATGGTCATCATCATCTTGTGCTTGTGATCTCCATCTCCAAAGCACCGTCATGATCAGCATCGTCACCGGCGCGACACCTTGATCTCCATCGTAGCATCGTTGTCGTTTCGCCACCTATTGCTTCTACGACTATCGCTACCGCTTAGTGATAAAGTAAAGGAATTACAGGGCGATTGCATTGCATACAATAAAGCAACAACCATATGGCTCCTACCAGTTGCCAATAACTCGGTTACAAAACATGATCATCTCATACAATAAAATATAGCATCACGTCTTGACCATGTCACATCACAACATGCCCTGCAAAAACAAGTTGGACGTTCTCTACTTTGTTGTTGCAAGTTTTACATGGCTGCTACGGGCTGAGCAAGAACCATTCTTACCTATGCATCAAAACCACAAGGATAGTTCGTCAAGTTAGTGTTGTTTTAACCTTCTCAAGGACCGGGCGTAGCCACACTTGGTTCAGCTAAAGTTGGAGAAACTGACACCCGCCAGCCACCTATGTGCAAAGCACGTCGATAGAACCAGTCTCGCGTAAGCGTACGCGTAATGTCAGTCCAGGCTGCTTCATCCAACAATACCGCCAAACTAAAGTATGACATGTTGTTAAGCAGTATGACTTCTATCGCCCACAACTCACTTGTGTTCTACTCGTGCATATAACATCTACGTATAAAACCAGGCTCTGATACCACGGTTGGGGAATGTAGTAATTTCAAAAAAATTCCTACACACACGCAAGATCATTGTGATGCATAGCAACGAGAGGGGAGAGTGTATCTTCATATCCTTGAAGATCACTAAGCGGAAGCGTTTATCAACGCGGTTGATGTAGTCGTACACCTTCACGATCCGCCCCGATCAAGTACCGAACATACGGCACCTCCGCATTCAGCACACGTTCAGATCGATGATGTCCTCTCCTTTTCGATCCAGCAAGACGGGCGAAGTAGTAGATGAGTTCCAGCAGCACGACAGCGTGGTGATGGTGTTGGTGAAGAACAATCTCCGCAGGGTTTCACCTAAGCACTATGGAAACTATGACGGAGGATAAACTAGAGGGGACAGCGTTGCTGGCACACGGCTTGGTGTTTCTTGATGTGTCTTTGGTGCTAGCCCTGCCCCTCTATTTATATGTCGAGCCTTGGGGTCGAAACTTGGAGTAAAATCCTCCACAAAGTCGGTTTCACCCGAAAGGCAAGAGTCCTTCTCGGAGTCCAGGGCCAGACGCCAGGATTCCCGACGTCTGGACCCAGACTCTAGGGACCTTGGCGTCTGGCCCCTGGACTCCGCAAAACTTCCTTTTGCGCTTTCCAAAAACCTTGTGGGCTTTCCCCTTTGGCCCAAATAACGTGTTCTCGTACCCAAACATTTCGAGAAACATCCGGAACACCTTCGGGTGAATTTCGGAACCCTTCGGAGACCAAACAACATTATCCCATATATTAAACTTCATCTCCGGACCATTCCGGAGTTCCTCGTCATGTCTGTGATCTCATCCGGGACTCCGAACAACATTCAGTCACCAACATACATAACTCATATAATACTATATCGTCAACGAACGTTAAGCATGCGGACCCTACGAGTTCGAGAACTATGTAGACATGACCGAGACTTTTCTCTGGTCAATAACCAATAGCGGAACCTGGATGCCCATATTGGCTCCTACATATTCTACGAAGATCTTTAACGGTCGAACCTCATAACAACATACATTTGTTCCCTTTGTCATCGATATGTTACTTGCCTGAGATTCGATCGTCGGTATCTCAATACCTAGTTCAATCTCGTTACCGGAAAGTCTCTTTACTCGTTATGTAATGCATCATCCCGCAACTAACTCATTAGCTACATTTTCTTGCAAGGCTTATAGTGATGTGCATTACCGAGAGGACCCAGAGATACCTCTCCGACAATCGGAGTAAAAAATCCTAATCTCGAAATAGGCCAACTCAACATGTACCTTTGGAGACACCTGTAGAGCTCCTTTATAATCACCCAGTTACGTTGTGACATTTGGTATCACACAAAGTGTTCCTCCGATAAACGGGAGTTGCATAATCTCATAGTCATAGGAACATGTATAAGTCATGAAGAAAGCAATAGTAACATACTAAACAATCAAGTGCTAAGCTAACGGAATGGGTCACGTCAATCACATCATTCTCCTAATGATGTGATCCTATTAATAAAATGATAACTCATGTCTATGGTTAGGAAACATAACCATCTTTGATCAACGAGCTAGTCAAGTAGAGGCTTACTAGTGACACTATGTTTGTCTATGTATTCACACATGTATTATGTTTCCGGTTAATACAATTCTAGCATGAATAAAAACATTTATCATGATATAAGGAAATAAATATTAACTTTATTATTGCCTCTAGGGCATATTTCCTTCACCGGGGTGAGCACCTCCTCTGATTCCTGGCCTTTACTCCGTTGATTCGTGGTCATATCGTCATCCCCACGAGGTCGAGCGCCATGGCCGAAACCTCTCATCCGCGTGTGCGCCCACGTATTCCTGGTCGAGCCCTTGCCAGCCACCCACGCCAGCCACCCACACCCTCGCCCGACGGTGCCTCCGTACCGTCCTGCGCGCTGGCCGCCCTACTGCAGTCGTGCCCGGGTGCTGCTAGCGCCGCCCGCGCATCGCTTTGGTTGCCCGCGCTGCTCTCTACTGCGTCCAACCATCGTGTTGCCATCATCGCCCGCAGTTCCCACGCCGTCCGTGACCCGCGCACCCGCTCCCCGCTCATGCCGCTAGTGGTTGCAACCCACGCCTGCCAATGCCTCGGCCAAGCCCTGCACCGCACCGCCCATGTACCTCCGCACCCTTTCGCCGCCGGCCGTGCTCACCCACCATCGCCTGCGCGTGCGGCCGCCGCGCCTGAGGGAGTCCCGGGTTAGGGGGTCCTCGGACAGCCGGACTATATACTTTGGCCGGACTGTTGGACTATGAAGATACAAGATTGAATACTTCGTCCCGTGTCCGGGTGGGACTCTCCTTTGCGTGGAAGGCAAGCTTGGCGACTCGGATATGTAGATCTCCTTCTCTGTAACCGACTCTGTGTAACCCTATCCCCCTCCGGTGTCTATATAAACCAAAGGGTTTAGTCCGTAGGACAACAACAATCATAATCATAGGCTAGCTTCTAGGGTTTAGCCTCTATGATCTTCTGGTAGATCATCTCTTGTAATACTCATATCATCAAGATCAATCAAGCAGGAAGTAGGGTATTACCTCCATCGAGAGGGCCTGAACATGGGTAAATATCATGTCCCCCGCCTCCTGTTACCATTAGCCTTAGACGCACAGTTCGGGACCCCCTACCCGAGATCCGCCGGTTTTGACACCGACATTGGTGCTTTCATTGAGAGTTCCACTGTGTCGTCACGACAAGGCTTGATGGCTCCTTCAATCATCTGCAATGATGCGGTCCAGGGTAACATTTTCCTTCCCGGACAGATCTTCATATTCGGCGGCTTCGTATTGCGGGCCAACTCGCTTGGCCATCTGGAGCAGATTGACAGCTACGCCCCTGGCCATCAGGTCAGGTTTGGAAACTTGAACTACACTGCCGACATCCGCGGAGACTTGATCTTCGACGGATTCGAGCCCATGTCAGGAGCGCCGAACAGTGATGACGGGCATGACTTAGATATGCCATCGGGCGGTGTTCGGGAGATCGCACATGCGGCTGCCCCGGCCCTTAATCTGGAGCAGATCACGCCATCCGAGGACGGGTGGATGGACCCCGCCATGGAGGCCGCACATTCATCGGTGCTGGAGCCGAACACAGACTTCACCTCCAAAGAGATATGTGTCATCGGACCCTCGGACCCATCTCCGGCCATAGGTTCTGAACCGCGTGTGTCCGTGCCTATCGAATCTGATTGGGCACCGATCATGGAGTTTACCTCCGTGGATACCTTTCAGCACTCACCCTTGGGCGACGTGCTAAATTCATTGAGGTGTCTCTCTCTATCAGGAGACTCTTGGTCGAACTATGTCCAGCTTGAGTGGGAAGCAAACGATGAAGAAATTCGTTCCCCACCCACCACCCACTTAATAGCCATTGTCGATGACTTAACCGACGTGCTTGACTTCGACTCCGAAGACATCGACGGTACGGATGGCGATGCAGGAGAAGAACAGGAACAACCGCCCATAGGGTGCTGGACAGCCACCTCATCACATGATATATACATGGTGGACACCCCCAAAGAAAGCAATGGCGATGAGGCAACGGATGATAATCCCCGTGAGAAGCAACCTAAGCAACGGCGTCATCAGCGCCGCACTAAGCCATGCTAGAGCAAAGATAGCGATACCGGCACAAGAGATGATAGCAATCCGGATGGTGCCGAAGACGAAAACAATCCCGCCCAGCCAAACTTTGAGCAGGAAGAGCGGGAGGATGGGCAAGCTAGCCCTAAGAAATAGGCAACAGATGTAGAATCAGAGGATGACAATTACATGCCCCTCTTCGAAGATGAAGTGAGCCTTGGTGACGAAGAATTCATCGTACCTGAGGACCCCGTCGGGCAGGAGCGCTTCAAGCGTCGACTTATAGCCACTGCAAAGATCCTAAAGAAGAAACAGCAGCAGCTTCAAGTTGATCAAGATCTGCTAACTGATAGATGGACTGAGGTCCTGGCAGCCGAGGAATACGGACTCGAGAGCCCAACCAAAAGTTACCCAAAGCGCAGGTTGCTACCTCAGCTTGAGGAGGAGGCATTAAAGCCCACACTACCAGCGCACGATGCGGCTGACCAGCCACCTTGTGGCCGAGACAAAGCGGCGTATCAGCCCGAACACCAGCCCGCACCCCGCCGCCAATCAAACAAAAACACTAAGGCCCGGGGCTACACGCAGGACCTGCGAGACGTATTGGAAAATAAAGCAGGACAGTCAAGGTCGATCTAAGGATCACGGGGGCGCGCCACAATGCGTGATGATGACCATCATGCCGGATACACTAAAAACAAGTCCGGTCGGGCCGAATGCAACAGACGAGACTCATTTGAACCGCGCCGTGATGTAGCGCAGCATAGAGGCATCGCACACGCCCTATGCTTCACCGACGAAGTAATGGATCATGAATTCCCAGAAGGGTTTAAACCCGTGAACATTGAATCATACGATGGTACAACAGACCCCGCGGTATGGATTGAAGATTTCCTTCTCCACATTCACATGGCCCGCGGTGATGATCTACATGTCATCAAATACCTCCCACTTAAGCTCAAAGGACCGGCTCGGCATTGGCTGAATAGCTTGCCGGCAAACTCCATTGGCAGTTGGGAGAACCTGGAAGACGCATTCCTTGACAACTTCCAGGGCACTTATGTGCGACCATCGGATGCTGATGACTTAAGTCACATAACCCAACAACCCGGAGAGTCAGACAGGAAATTCTGGACTCGGTTCCTAACTAAAAATAAGCAAATCGTCGACTATTCGGATGCCGAAGCCCTAGCAGCCTTTAAGCATAACATCCGCGACAAATGGCTCGCTCGACACCTCGGCCAAGAGAAATCGAAGTACATGGCAGCCCTCACGACACTCATGACCCACTTTAGTGCGGGCGAGGACAGCTGGCTGGCGCGTAGCAATAGCACATCAAGAAATCCTAGCACTTCAGATGCCAGCGATAGCAACGCCAAGCCACGACGCAACAAACACAAGCGTCGCAACAATGGCGACAACACCGAAGACACGACATTCAATGCCGGATTCAGTGGCTCTAAGTCCGATCAACGGAAAAAGGCATTCAAAAGAAACAACCCGGGCCCGTCCAGTCTGGACCGCATACTCGACCGCTCGTGTCAAATTCACGGCACCCCCGATAAACCAGCCAACCACACCAACAGAGAATTCTCGGTGTTCAAATAGGCCGGCAAGTTGAATGCTGAAAATAAGGAAAAGGGGCTGCATAGCGATGACGACGAGGAGCCCCGGCCGCCGAACACAGGAGGACAGAAAAAATTTCCTCCCCAGGTGAAAACGGTGAACATGATATACGCAACCCATATTCCCAAGCTGGAACAGAAGCGTGCACTAAGGGACGTCTATGCGATGGAGCCGGTCACCCAAAATTTAACCCATTGTCTTCTTATCCGATCACTTTCGATCGCATGGACCATCCTACCTGTATCCGTCATGGCGGTACGGACGCATTGTTCCTCGACCCCATCATTGACGGATTCCACCTCACACGAGTCCTTATGGACGGTGGTAGCAGCCTGAACCTACTTTATCAGGATACAGTATGCAAAATGGGAATCGATCCCTCAAGGATCAAACCCGTCAAAACCACCTTTAAAGGTGTCATACCAGGTGTAGAGGCCTATTGTACGGGCTCAATCACACTGAAGTAGTCTTCGGATCTCCGGACAACTTCCGAAGCGAGGAGTTAATCTTCGATACCGTCCCCTTCCGTAGTGGTTATCATGCCCAACTAAAACGAACCGCATTTGCTCGATTCAATGCGGTACCACACTATGCATACCTCAAGCTCAAGATGCCAGGACATTGCGGGGTTATAACAGTCAATGGAAACACAGAATGCTCGCTCCGTACGGAGGAGCACACGGCGGCCCTCGCAGCAGAAGTACAAAGCAGCCTTCTTAGGCAGATCGCCAACTCGGCGATAAAGCCCTTGGACACTGTCAAGCGAGTCCAGAGTACCCTGCAACAGGATCGTCCGGCACGTCCAGAGCTCGACTAGCAATTCAGCCTCCGTCCTAGTCCCAGTCAAGCGGTGAAATTTGTGCCGCGCGTACATAACTATGCACTCAAAATACCATGGGCATAGGCGGAGGCACAACTACGACACTATCCACGATGTGGCTCAACCGCCCCAGGACCCGTATACCTTCGTCATTTCATTTCTTTCAGGACCCTACTTTCTGGAAGCCCTTTCAAATAGCCGAATTATCGGACTCATCACGGGAAGGAAAACCCAAGGAGGCAAGAAGCTTTGACGTATAAGGGAATACCCAAGTGGTCTCTGATAATGATCGTTATACCTGTTTTACATACCCACACGCAGCTTACCCTTTGCTAGGACATGTCAAATAGTCCTACTTTGCTTATCGCACTACTTGTATACATACGCCTTGACGTATTATTTAAATAACAATAGAAAAAATATACATCGTCAGCTTATTATTACATTTTCTTTATCTTTTTCCTTGACTGCTTATTTACTACAAATTGCACCCGTACACTTTGGTACGTTCAATTCGCCAGGGGCTTCAGTGTACCCCATAACACGACAAGAAAAGTCCAAACACTTTTGACAGTGCGGCACCCCGAACTTATAGCATTCTATGCAACAACTCGGAATCATGTATTGGGTCAATAGTTGGGTTTGCCCGGCTCCCATGTTTTGGTGCCTTATGTTCCGCTATATCGGCTAAGGTAGCACAGGGAGAACTGCTGCGATTGTGTCCCGGTTCTTCCGGACGAGCACCTCAGTGGAGAAAGCCGAAAATTGACTGTCATGATGTGGCGAGAGCTGGTCGCTGTTGAGGTCTCAAATCCTTAATGATTTTTTCCGCTTCGGGCGAGGAATCGGCCTTGTCCGATTTAGGCGTGTATATCACCCCAAGTTCAGCCTTCCGAATACTAGGGGCTTCGCCAAAATTTAAAATTGTAGACTTCTATGGCTAAGTGAGAGTGATAAAGCCGTATAGTCCGATTGCCTTGTTTGCTGCGCTAAACACCTCCTTAGAGGACCAAAAATTTGGATAAAGAGTGTTTAGATTTATCCCGAACACCCCAGTACTAGCTACATGGGGGCAGAAGCCGAAGACTGGCCAACTCTCAGATTTTATAAACGGCCGCACAGAAGGTAATATTTTAAATCAACAAGTGTTATATAGTGCACATGAACTCGTTTTCATATTACAGGGCCACAGGAGTACATTCATTCAAATATTACATCCATGGCACATTTCTCCGCCACAAGGCGGGCGCCTTTCATAACACCATCATAATACTTCTCGGGGTGACGGTGCTCCTTGCCCTTCGGTGGCCCCTTCGTCACCAGCTTCTCGACGTCCATCTTCGCCCAGTGCACTTTTGCATGGGCGAAGGCCTTGCGTGCACCCTCAATGCAGACTGACCGCTTTATGACTTTGAGCTGCGGACAAGCAGACACAATCCGCTTCACTAGGCCGAAGTAGCTGCTGGGAGGGGCTCGCCAGGCCACATCTGGACTATAAGGCCCTTCATGGCCAGTTCAGCCGCCTTATGAAGTTCGACCAGTTGCTTCAGCTGGTCGCTCAAGGTCATCGGATGTTTGGCCCCAATATACTGGGACCAGAACAACTTTTTCATTGAGCTCCCTTCTTCAGCTCGGTAGTACTCCGCAGCATCAGATATGTTGCGCGGCAGATCTGCGAATGCTCCTGGAGAGCTCCAAATTTGGGTAAGTAAAAGGAAAGTCTCCATCACATGCTTGCTTTGCATATTGAATGCCTTACCCACCGCAATCTTCTTGGCCGCCTCAATCTCCTAGAGGGCCTTTTGGGCTTCGACCTTGGTGTCTCGTGCACTCTGGAGGGCCTTCGCAAGCTCGGACTCCTGCATCTTTGAGTCACGCTCCAAGGACTCGTATTTCTTGACGAAATCCTGGAGCTCTTGCTGCACCTCGTCGACTCGGGCCTCCTGCTTTTCGCACTCGATGGGCTCCCTGGACGCTTTGTCTTCGGCCTCGGACAATGCCTTCTTCAGGGCTGGCACTTCGGTTGTGGCCCCTATTCAAGTTCATGACGATTCTATGAGCTAAAATCCATTTTTTTTTCCTTATCAATATACAGACGGGGTATCACTTACCTTTGTTTTCCTCGATCTGCCTCTTCACCAGGCCGAGCTCTTCCTCGTTCCGCTCCAGATACCGCTTCAGTCCGGAGACCTCCGCAGTACGAGTGGTAGCGGCCAGCAGCGACGCCTGCTCATTCACATAGGCATATTCTGATTAGACTCCTGCAGATGTTATTTGATCCTCTATTCGGCCTTTCTTTTCGAACACCAAACAGAGCACCAGGGGCTATTGTCTATGCTGTGATATTTCCTCATAATGTGATTACTTACCTCAAAGCCTGTTAGGAGGCTCGTGTAGGCTTCGGTCAATCCGCTTTTGGCGGACCAAACCTTCTCAATCACCAAACTCATAAGAGTACGGTGCTCTTCGTCAATGCAAGCGCCGCAAAGCGCTTGCAGCAAATTGTCCGATGCCTCTGGATGGACAGAGGTCATCGGCACAGGCGGCTCGCCCTCCTTAGTGAGGGGCTGCCTACCTGAATCCGAAACCATTGGAGGTTCCGGCGCAGTACCTGGCTGGGGACCAGACTTGCTGCGGCCCCCGTCATCAGAATCCATGGGGGTCTTTTCCCCCATGTGCCCGGTGTCTGGGATTTCGCCTTGGGGCGTCTCCAGAACCATCTCCCCTGTTCTGATATCCTCTGAGACAACACCTCGGTGTCATCCACGGCCGGGGGGTGGTGGCCGTCGGGAGTGAATAGCTATTCATCTCCGACTGACTCAAAGACCCATTCGAGGAGGATATGTTGATGTGGGCTTTGGACAGACTGCACAATCACATTTGACATGATAAGAAGCAATAAAGCAAAACATACCGGAAGCATTATGAGTGTCCGGTTACTTACGACTTCGCCCGGGGCTTGTCCCTGGGCAACCACTCCTCGTCACTGTAGGCGGCTGTTGTGGAGTGGTCCGGAGGGAGGGTTCTTCCCTTCTAGGACCCTTCAGCCTCCCCAGACGGGGCGGCCTTCCTTTTCT
>NC_041381.1:435615128-435639233 GCF_002162155.2 Triticum dicoccoides
CCTCGTTTTCATTGGAGGAGTGTGTCTTGATGTCTTCGGACGATGAGTCCGACACAACCTTGCACCGAAGACCTTTCCTGGTCCCCATGGCCTTCTTCTTGGCCTTCTTCTCTAGCACCTCATAGGGCGCCGGAAACAGCATCTCCGTCAGGAGAGTAGTTGCTGGATCTTCAGGTAGCGGAGCTGGACAGTCAATCCGCTCCACTGTCTCCACCCAGTCCTGTTAAATTAGTATGGGGGCTTAGATTCCCCTCACGAATATACGGGGGAAAGGAGCATCTTGTGAAATGTAGAGAGCTTACCAGATTGGCGGGGCGCTTTGCGCTGAGTCCACGATCCTCGGTAGTGGGAGGAGGTACTTCAGCGGCCTTGAACAGCACCTTCCAGACATCTTTGTGCGTCGTGTCGAAGAGCTCTCACAGCGTTTGGTGTTTGGCTGAATCAAACTCCCACATATTGAATGCCCGTCTTTGACACGGGAGGATCCGGCGGGAGAGCATGACCTAGACCATGTTGATAAGCTTGATCTTCTTGCTTATCATATTTTTGACACGATTTTGGAGTCCGGTCAACTCCGCCGGTGCACCCCAGGCTAAGCCCTTCTTTTTCCAGGAGGTGAGACGCATGGGAATGCCAGATCGGAATTCAGGGGCCGCCGCCCAGTTGGCGTCGCACGGCTCGGTGATGTAGAACCACCCCGATTGCCACCCCTTCATGGTCTCCACATAGGAGCCTTCGAGCCATATGACGTTGGGCATCTTGCCCACCATGGCGCCTCTGCACTCCGCTTGCTGGACGACCACTATCTTCGGCTTCATGTTGAAGGTCTTTATCCACGGGCCGAAGTGGGGCTTGATGCGGAGGAAAGCCTCGCACACGACGATAAACGCCGAGATATTGAGGATGAAATTGGGGGCCAGATCATGAAAATCTAGCCCATAGTAAAACATAAGCCCGCAGACAAATGGGTGGAGTGGAAATCCCAGTCCAGGGACGAAGTGGGCAAGGAACACAACCCTCTCGTGGGGTTCCGGAGTAGGGATGATCTGCCCTGCGTCCGGGAGCTGGTGCGCAATGTCTGCGGCTAGATATCCGGCCTACCGGAGCTTCGTGATGTCCTCCTTCATAACGGAGGAGACCATCCACTTGCCTCCCGCTCCGGACATGTTTGGAATGGCTTTGCGGAGAAGGTGAGAACTTGGGTGCTGGAGCTCGAGCGTGCGAGAATGGATGAGCGAAGGAAGAAGAAGGCGTGGGTGAAAAGGGGAATCCCTATCTCTTTATAAAGGTGGTAGAAACTGTGCGTCTCCCCACTTGCCCGGTAAAATCGCTTATTCCCCAAGCGCCACGATTGATGGCGCGGTTGGGTTACCCACACCTGTATTGATGAGAATACCGTGATAAGGGGACACGATCTCTGCTTCGACAAGACGTGCCAAGGAAACCGCCTCGCAATATGTGCAGTAGCTGGTTGAGAAAAACGGTTCGAATAATGACCGGGCCGTGGCGTGATGTCACGCTATGAAAAGTTGTCAGCAGATTAAATTTGTAAAATATTAAGCTCTCTACAGTGGTATGCGGAAATTATTTTGCAGAACTGGACACGATCCTATTATTTAAGATCTTCTATGGAGTATTCGGAGAAGGAACCTGCCTTGCAATGCCGGAGATAATCTGCGCGCCGGACTCATCGTCATTGAAGCCTAGTTCAGGGGCTACTAAGGGAGTCCTGTTAGGGGGTTCTCGGACAGCCACACTATATACTTTGGTCGGACTGTTGGACTATGAAGATACAAGATTGAAGACTTCGTCCCCTGTCCGTGTGGGACTCCCCTTTGCGTGGAAGGCAAGCTTGGCAATTCAGATATGTAGATCTCCTTCTCTGTAACCGACTATGTGTAACCCTAGCCCCCTCCGGTGTCTATATAAACCGGAGGGTTTTGTCCGTAGGACAACAATAATCATAATCATAGGCTAGCTTCTAGGGTTTAGCCTCTATGATCTTGTGGTAGATCAACTCTTGTAATACTCATACAATCAAGATCAATCAAGCAGGAAGTAGGGTATTGCTACATCTCGAGCTTGCGTTGGTTTTCCTTGAAGAGGAAAGGGTGATGTAGCACAGTATCATAAGTGCCCTCAGTTTTTGAGAACCAAGGTATCAATCCAGTAGGAGCCTCCTCACAAGTCCCACGAACCTACACAAACAAACAAAGAACTCGCAACCAACGCGATAAAGGGGTTGTCAATCCCTTCACGACCACTTGCGAAAGTGAGATCTAACAGAGATAGTATGATAAGATAAATATATTTTTGGTATTTTATAATATAGATGCAGAAAATAAAGATGCAAATAAAAGTAGATTGAAAAAAAGCTTATATGATAAAGGATAGACCCAGGGGCCATAGGTTTCACTAGTGGCTTCTCTCAAGATAGCATGAGTATTACGGTGGGTGAACAAATTACTGTCGAGCAATTGATAGAAAAGCGAATAATTATGAGATTATCTAGGCATGATCATGTATATAGGCATCACGTCCGCAACTAGTAGACCGCCTCCTGCCTGCATCTACTACTGTTACTCCACACATCAACCGCTATCCAGCATGCATCTAGAGTATTAAGTTCATAAGAACAGAGTAACGCCTTAAGCAAGATGACATGATGTAGAGGGATAAACTCAAGCAATATGATATAAACCCCATCTTTTTATCCTCGATGGAAACAATACAATACGTGCCTTGCAACCCTTTCTGTCACTGGGTAAGGACACCGCAAGATTGAACCCAAAGCTAAGCACTTCTCCCATGGCAAGAAAGATCAATCTAGTAGGCCAAACCAAACCGATAATTCAAAGAGACTTGCAAAGATAACTCAATCATACATAAAAGAATTCAGAGAAGATTCAAATATTATTCATAGATAAACTTGATCATAAACCCAAAATTCATCGGATCTTGACAAACACACCACAAAAAGAGTTTACATCGAATAGATCTCCACAAGAGAGGGGGAGAACATTTTATTGAGATCCAAAAAGAGAGAAGAAGATATCTAGCTAATAACTATGGACCCGAAGGTCTGTGGTAAACTACTCGCAACTCATCGGAGGGGCTATGGTGTTGATGTAGAAGCCCTCCATGGTGGATTCCCCCTCCGGCATAACACCGGCGACGTCTCCAAGATGGGATCTCGCGGATACAGAAGGTTACGGTGGCGGAAATATTTCTTCGGTGGCTCTCTGGATGTTTTCGGGGTATTAGGCTTATATAGGAGGAAGAAGTACGTCGGTGGACGCCCGAGGGGCCCACGAGACAGAGGGGCGCGCCCAAGAGGGGTGGGCGCGCCCTCCTATCTCGTGGCCGCCTCGGCTGCTTCTTGGCTTGCACTCCAAGTTCTCCGGATCACGTTCGTTCCAAAAATCACGCTCCCGAAGGTTTCATTCCCTTTGGACTCTATTTGATATTCCTTTTCTTCGAAATACTGAAATAGGCAAAAAGACAGCAATACGAGCTGGGCCTCTGGTTAGTAGGTTAGTCCCAAAAATGATATAAATGTGTAAAATAAAGCCCATGGACATCCAAAACAGGTAATATAATAGCATGGAACAATCAAAAATTATAGATACGTTGGAGACGTATCAAGCATCCCCAAGTTTAATTCCTGCTCGTCCTCGAGTAGGTAAATGATAAAAACAGAATTTTTGATGTGGAATGCTACCTAGCATAATTCTCAATGTAATTTTCTTTATTGGGGCATGAATGTTCAGATCCAAATGATTCAAGATAAAAGCTTACAAAACATAAAAATAATAATGCTTCAAAGCATACTAACAAATAATCATGTCCTATCAAAATAGCATAGCCAAAGAAATCTTAATCCTACAAAATCATATAGTTAGGCCATGCTTCATTTTCATTACACAAAATACTCCCATCATGCACAACCCCGATGACGAGCCGAGCAATTGTTTCATACTTTTTAACGCGCTTCAGCTTTTTTCAACTCTTACGCAATACATGAGCGCAAGCCATGGACATAGCACTATGGTGGTATATGGTGGTGGTTGTGAGGACAAAAAGAGGGAGAAGATAGTCTCACATCAACTAGGCGTATCAACGGGCTATGGAGATGCCCATCAATAGATATCAATGTGAGTGAGTAGGGATTGCCATGCAACGGATGCACTAGATCTATAAATATATGAAAGCTCAACAAAAAGCACTAAGTGGTTGTGCATCCAACTCGCTTGCTCACGAAGACCTAGGGAATTTTGAGGAAGCCCATCATTGGAATATACAAGCCAAGTTCTATAATGAAAAATTCCCACTAGCATATGAAAGTGACAACATAGGAGACTCTCTATCATGAAGATCATGGTGCTATTTTTCAAGCACAAGTGTGGAAAAAGAGATAGTAGCAATTGTCCCTTCTCTCTTTTTCTCTCATTTTATTTTTCTTCTTTTCTTTCTTTTTCTTTATTTTTTTTCTTTTTTTTCTTTTCTTATTTTTTCTTTCTTTTTGGTGGGCTTCTTTGGCCTCTTTTATTTTTTATAAAGTCTGAAGTCTCATCCCGACTTGTGGGGGAATCATAGTCTTCATCATCCTTTCCTCACTGGGACAATGCTCCAATAATGAAGATCATCACACTTTTATGGATTTACAACTCAAAGCTAGAACAAAATATGACTCTATATGAATGCCTCCGGTGGTGTACCGGGATATCCAATGAATCAAGAGCGACATGTATGAAAATTATGAAGGTGGCCTTGCCACAAATACGATGTCAACTACATGATCATGCAAAGGGCAATATGACAATGATGAAACGTGTCATAATAAACGGAACGGTGGAAAGTTGCATGGCAATATATCTCAGAATGGCTATGGAAATGCCATAATAGGTAGGTATGGTGGCTGTTTTGAGGAAGATAAATAATGGGTGCATGATACCGACGAAAGTTGTGCGGCATAATAGAGGCTAGCAAAGTGGAAGGATGAGTGTGCGTATATCCATGGACTCACATTAGTCATGAAGAACTTATATACTTATTGAAAAAGTCTACTTAGCCCTCGAAGCAAAGTACTACTACGCATGCCCCTAGAGGGATAGATTGGTAGGAAAAGATCAGCGCTCGTCCCCGAATGCCACTCATAAGGAAGACAATCAAAAGAGCACCTCATGCAACAAATTTGTCACACAACTTTTACCATACATGCATGCTACGGGACTTGCCAACTTTAACAAAAGTATTTCTCAATTTCATAATTATCAACTAGCATGACCCTAACATTACTACCTTTATATCTCAAAACAATTATCAAGCAACAAATTGATCATAGCATCCAATTCACTTCTATGATAGTTTTTATTATACCCAACTTGGATGCTCATCATTCTAGGACCAAATTTGTAACCATAGCAAATACCATGCTGTTCTAAAAGACTCTCAAAATAATATAAGTGAAGCATGAGAGACTAAAAGTTTCTTCAAAATTAATCCACCGCCATGCTCTAAAAGATATAAATGAAGCACTAGAGCAAAAACTATCAAGCTCAAAAGATATAAGCGAAGCACATAGCATATTCTAATAAATTTCAATCAAATAGGCTTCTCCCAAAAGGTGTGTGCAGCAAGGATGATTGTGGTAGACTAAAAAGCAAAGACTAATATAATACACGACGCTCCAAGCAAAACACATATCATGTGGCGAATAAAAATATAGCTCCAAGTAAAGTTACCAATGAACGAAGACGAAAGAGGGCATGCCTTCCCGGGGCATCCCCAAGCTTAGGCTTTTGGATATTATTGAATATCTTGGGGTGCCATAAGCATCCCCAAGCTTAGCCTCTTGCCACTCTTTATTCCATAGTCCATAAAAGCTTTACCCAAAACTTGAAAACTTCACAACACAAAACTCAACAGGAAATCTTATAAGCTCCGTTAGTGAAAGAAAACAAAACCACCACATAAGGTACTGTAATGAACTCATTCTTTATTTATTTTGGTGTTAAACCTACTGTATTCCAAGTTCTCTATGGTTCATACCCTTACATACTAGCCATAGATGCATCAAAATAAGCAAACAACACACGAAAAACACAATCTGTCAAAAACAGAACAGTCTGTAGCAATCTGTAGCTAACGCAAACTTCTGGAACCTTAAAAATCCTACAAAAATAGTAAGTCCTAAAACATTTGTTTATTGAACAGAATCGAAAAGAATCAATGCAAAATCTCGTTCCTGTGATTTATTGAATTTTTTCTCGTGAGCGCAAAGTTTCTGTTTTTCAGCAGAATCAAATCAACTATCATCATGGTTATCCTATAGGTTCTACTTGGCACAAACACTAAATAAAACATGAAAACACATCTAAACAGAAAGTAGATGCAGAATTTATTACTAAACAGAAACAAAAACAAAAAACACAAAGAAAATTGGGTTGCCTCCCAACTAGCGCTATCGTTTAACGCACCTAGCTAGGCATAAAAGCGAAGATAGATCTAAGTAGTGCCATCTTTGGCACTTGGTTCATAGGTAGCTCGCATGATAGATTCATAAGGTAATTTGACTTTCTTTCTTGGAAAGTGTTATATGCCTTTCTTTAATGGAAATTGGAATCTAATATTCCCTTCCTTCATATTAATAATCGCACCAATCGTTCTAAGGAAAGGTCTACCAAGAATAATAGGGCAAGAAAGATTGCAATCTATAACAAGAACGATAAAATAAATGGGCACCAAATTTCTATTTGCAACAATTAGAACATCATTGATTCTTCCCATTGGCTTTTTAATGGTGGAATCCGCAAGGTGCAAATTTAATGAGCAATCATCAAGATCATGGAAACCTAGAATATCACATAAAGTTTTCGGAATCGTGGAAACACTAGCACCCAAATCACACAAAGCAAAACACTCATGATTTTTAATTCTAATCTTTATAGTAGGTTCCCACTCACCATTAAGTTTTCTAGGTATAGAAACTTCCAAATTAAGTTTTTCATCAAAAGATTGCATCAAGGCATCAACGATATGTTTGGTAAAAGCTTTATTCTGACTATAAGCATGAGGAGAATTAACAACGGATTGCAACAAGGAAATACAACTTTCTAAAGAACAATTATCATAATCAAATTCCTTAAAATCCGAGATAGTGGGTTCAATACTATTTAAAGTCATGACCTCTCCAATCCCACTTTTACCAAATTTAGCATCAAGATTCGAAAACTCCAAATTATTGGGACGCCTTCTAAATAAAGTTGACTCATCTCCAGTCCCATTATTATCAAGATTCATATTGCAAAACAAAGATCTAATAGGGGACACATCTATAACTTTAAGATCTTCATCATTATTTTCATGGAAACTAGAAGAACACGCCTTTACAAAGCTATCTTTCTTAGCACGCAATCTAGCGGTTCTTTCCTTGCACTCGTCAATGGAAATTCTCATTGCTTTGAGAGACTCATTGATATCATGCTTAGGAGAAGAAGATCTAAGTTTAAGAGAATCAACATCAAGCGAAAGTCTATCAACGTTCCTAGCCAAATCATCAACTTTGAGCAATTTTTCTTCAAGCAAAGCATTAAAATTCTTTTGAGAGACCATAAATTCTTTCACACTATTTTCAAAATCAGAGGGAATCTTATTAAAATTACCATAAGAATTATTGTAGGAATTTCCATAATTACTAGAGGAATTGCTATGGAACGGTCTAGGATTATAGTTTCCTCTATAAGCATTGTTTCCAAAATTATTCCTACCAACAAATTTACATCCATAGATTCATTATTATTCTCAATCAAGGTAGATAAAGGCATATCATTGGGATCAATAGAAGAACTCTTAGTAGCAAACAATCTCATAAGCTCATCCATCTTTCCACTCAAAACATTAATTTCTTCTATAGCTTGCACCTTTTTACTAGTAGATCATTTGGTGTGCCATTGAGAATAATTAGCCATAATATTATCAAGAAGTTTTTTAGCATCTCCTAAAGTGATCTCCATAAACGTGCCTCCGGCGGCCAAATCTAAAAGATTTCTATAAGCATAGTTTAGTCCGGCATAAAAAATTTGTATGATCATCCATAAATTCAAACCATGAGTAGGGCAATTGCGAATCATCAATTTCATTCTTTCCCAAGATTGGGCAACATGCTCATGATCAAGTTGTTTAAAATTCATAATATTGTTCCTAAGCGAGATGATCTTAGCGGGAGGAAAATATTTAGAGATGAAAGCATCTTTGCACTTGTTCCAAGAATCAATGCTATTTTTAGGCAAAGATGAAAACCAAACTTTAGCACAATCTCTAAGTGAAAACGGAAATAACTTCAATTTAACAATATCATTATCCGTATCTTTCTTGTTTTGCATATCACACAAATCAACAAATTGTTTAGATGAGTAGCGACATATTCACTAGGAAGGCCGGCGAATTTCATAACAAGATTCAGCAAAGCAGTATTGATTTCATAAGACTCAACATCATTAAAGAAGCAATCGGAGTACTAAGGAAATCATTATTATTGGTATTGGAGAAATCACACAATTTGGAATTATCTTGCACCATGGCGACAAGTAATCCAACACACAAGCAAACAGAAAAAGGCAAGGAAAGAGAGAGGAAGAAAAAGGCAAGCGGAGGAGAGAGAGATTGGGAAAGAGAGGGCAAATAAAACGGCAAGGGTGAAATGCGGGAGAGCAAAACGAGAGGCAAATGGCAAATAATGTAAATGCAAGGGAGATGAATTTGTGATGGGTACTTGGTATGTCTTGACTTGAGCGAAGACCTCCCCGGCAATGGCGCCAGAAATCCTTCTTGCTACGTCTCGAGCTTGCGTTGGTTTTCCTTGAAGAGGAAAGGGTGATGCAGCACAGTAGCATAAGTATTTCCCTCAGTTTTTGAGAACCAAGGTATCAATCCAGTAGGAGGCTCCTCACAAGTCCCACGAACCTACACAAACAAACAAAGAACTCGCAACCAACGCGATAAAGGGGTTGTCAATCCCTTCACGGCCACTTGCGAAAGTGAGATCTGATAGAGATAGTATGATAAGATAAATATATTTTTGGTATTTTACAATATAGATGCAGAAAATAAAGATGCAAATAAAAGTAGATTGAAAGCTTATATGATAAAGGATAGACCCGGGGGCCATAGGTTTCACTAGTGGCTTCTCTCAAGATAGCATGAGTATTACGGCGGGTGAACAAATTACTGTCTAGCAATTGATAGAAAAGCGAATAATTATGAGATTATCTAGGCATGAACATGTATATAGGCATCACGTACGCAACAAGTAGACCGACTCCTGCCTGCATCTACTACTATTACTCCACACATCGACCGCTATCCAGCATGCATCTAGAGTATTAAGTTCATAAGAACAGAGTAACGCCTTAAGCAAGATGACATGATGTAGAGGGATAAACTCAAGCAATATGATATAAACCCCATCTTTTTATCCTCGATGGCAACAATACAATACGTGCCTTGCAACCCTTTCTGTCATTGGGTAAGGACACCACAGATTGAACCCAAAGCTAAGCACTTCTCCCATGGCAAGAAAGATCAATCTAGTAGGCCAAACCAAACCGATAATTTGAAGAGACTTGCAAAGATAACTCAATCATACATAAAAGAATTCAGAGAAGATTCAAATATTATTCATAGATAAACTTGATCATAAACCCACAATTCATCGGATCTCGACAAACACACCGCAAAAAGAGTTTACATCGAATAGATCTCCACAAGAGAGGGGGAGAACATTGTATTGAGATCCAAAAAGAGAGAAGAAGCCATCTAGCTAATAACTATGGACCCGAAGGTCTGTGGTAAACTACTTGCAACTCATAGGAGGGGCTATGGTGTTGATGTAGAAGCCCTCCATGGTGGATTCCCCCTCCGGCAGAACGCCGGCGACGGCTCCAAGATGGGATCTCGCGGATACAGAAGGTTACGGTGGCGGAAATATTTCTTCAGTGGCTCTCTGGATGTTTTCAGGGTATGTAGGCTTATATAGGAGGAAGAAGTACGTCGATGGACGCCTGAGGGGCCCACAAGACACGGGGGCTCCCAGGAGGGGTGGGCTCCTATCTCGTGGCCGCCTCGGCTGCTTCTTCGCTTGCACTCCAAGTTCTCCAGATCACATTCGTTCCAAAACTCACGCTCCCGAAGGTTTCATTCCGTTTGGACTCCGTTTGATATTCCTTTTCTTTGAAATACTGAAATAGGCAAAAAAAACAGCAATACGGGCTAGGCCTCCGGTTAGTAGGTTAGTCCCAAAAATGATATAAATGTGTAAAATAAAGCCCATGGACATCCAAAACGGGTAATATAATAGCATGAAACAATCAAAAATTATAGATACGTTGGAGACGTATGAGGTATTACCTCCATCGAGAGGGTCCGAACCTGGGTAAACATCATGTCCCCCGCCTCCTGTTACCATTAGCCTTAAACGTATAGTTCGGGACCTCCTACCCGATCCGCCGGTTTTGACACCGACAGCGCCTCGCCCGTCCGCCCGCTCAGTCCCCGCGTTGTACCCCCGCCGCATCCCCTGCTCGCCCGCTGCCGCCCTGCTGCTCCTCGGCGTGCCCGGTCCTGCCGCTGTTGACTGCCGGCGGATGTCGTGGGCGCCGCCATGCCTCTACGCGTGCGCGAGGAAACCCCCCTGCATTGACCGGCTGATTTATTAGCCCATAACTAATTAGTACTAATCCTCCTGCTAATTAAGTTTTAGTTTAGTTTGCTACATTAACATGTGGACCCACTCGTTTAAATTAGTTTAGACTAATCGTTTTACCCCTCTCACACTTACATGTGGGGCCCCTGTCTCGTTTGACCAGTCAAGCTGTTGACTGAGTCTATGACGTGTGGGCCCCGTTTGACCCTGTTGACTAGTCAACAATGAACTAGTCAACTACTGACTAGAACCCGTGGACCCCACCTGTCAGCCTCATGCACACTCTGGTTGGGTACACTTTTGGGTACACATAGCCATTTTTCTATTTAATTTGATTTATTAATTAAATCCAGGAATTTCGTAATATTGTTTTAATCTTTAAAAAATCATATAAAATAATCCGTAACTCGGATGAAAAAGTTTTATACATGAAAGTTGCTCAGAACAACGAGACGGATCTGAGTACGCAGTCCGTTCGACCACCACACGTCCCTAGCATAGCGAACATCGAACCTTTTCCCTCCAGTTTGTTTGTCCGAAAATGCCTAACCTCGGGAAAACTTTCTCGGATGTTTTCCCCCTTCGGCGGTATGACCTAACACTGCGTTAGAACACCCCTAGCACCGCTTATTCTTATGTCATGCATCTATGTGCTTTGTATTTACTGTTTCTTCCCCCTCTTTTTCTCCGTAGATGTCGAGACCATTGCTGATGTCCCTGTGATCGACTACGTCGACGACGACACTTCTTCCCTTTCAGCAGAGCTTCCAGGCAAGCCCCCCTTTAATCATCCCAATATCGCCCATTCCATTCTCTCATGCTTGCATTAGATTTTGCTATTGTAATTCATTGCTCCTATTTTGATGCATAGCCTGTTTTTGGTACCTGCTTTCATACCGTACCTTCTTATTCTAAAATGCTTAGTATAGGTTGGTTAGAGATCCATCAGGGAACCCCCCCCCACCTTGTCCCAGTTGCGCCGCTTTATGTTCGATCACTCGATCAACGTGATTGACGTCCAGGCCCCGACACTGCACATCAGCCCCCTTTGTTGTACGACACTACTGGGTTACTATCGAGTGCCGAGGGTGATACCTCGTCAGCACTTTTGATGTTAATCTTGTAGGTTAGTTCACCGGTTGTGGTCATCGAGGGTGATTCCTCCTTCACCACTCCCGATAACGAAGCTGTCGTACAACTCATCAAGAGTGGACCTCGAGGGTGATTCCTCCTAGGTTCACCTTGACGATTACATCAGGTGGAATTCCATCGAGGGTCATTCCTCAGGGTTCCCCTTCATGTTTTGTACACATGGTTACTATGGCTTTACCACATAACCATGATACTAAAGTTGGGTCGGCCCCGAGGGCTACCCGCGCGAGCATATATGCGAGTGATGTGGAGTCGGGTTGACCTGGAAGGTGCCCGCGAGATAACTACGTGGGGTAGCTGGGAATTCTTAGCCTTTGCCGCAAGTCCACGAGACAGGGCGACGGGGTCACATCGATCATGAGTCTCTGCTCATTACCGCGCGCTCCTAATCCACTAACTGTTTGGATATTTGAGTCGAGGGGCCTCTGGCCTGATAGCACTAACCACCACAAGGGAATAAGTTTGGGCACTCTACATTGTATGTATCGGCCGAAAGCTCACTGACCTCCACGATGGAGCAGCGCGTGCCGGTTTGGACTGTGTAAGCACCTGCCTTATATAAAGGAGGTTGCCAGGTCTGCTCACCGGCCGCCCTTGCAACACGCAGGATTGCAAAGGATGATTGGCCCATGACTCCTTCGCATTTAGGATGTAGACTGGCGTGCTAGCCTCTCTGTTGAGCCTAGGTGGGACTATGGTGTGTTGATCGGCCGAGGCCAGTCATAACACGATGGTGTGTCTGACCGGAGTTGATCGAGCGTGTTGGGTAAGTTGGTGCACCCCTGCAGGGAAGAAAACATATACCGATAGCCTGTCCTATGGTAACGGACACTCGGAGTTGTATCCCGGTCGATGCAACTAGAACTGGATACTGAATGCTGAGGCATGGATGGATATGTGGCTCCGAGATTGCTTTACCACAGGGAGTCGGGGAAGGATCTCTGGGCGTTATTACTACAACATGTTTGTTAAATATAAACTGCTTTTCTATACTCTTTTGGTTGCTGCAAGACGCTTGGAGCCGCTTGAAGATGCTAGTCTTTGATAGGCTAGGCTTTACCCTCCTCTTTTGGCATTCTATAGTTCAGTCCACAAGTACTACCCATTTCATTGATACCGATGCATATCTAGTAAAGATCATTGCTTGGGAGTACTTTGGATGTGTACTCACGGTTGCTTTGCTCCCCTTTTTCCACCTCTTCCCATTCTTCTCGGATGCTGCAACTAGATGATGGAGCCCAGGATCCAGACGCCACCTTCGACGAGGACTACTACTACACTGAGGGTGCCTACTACTACATGGAGGCCGCCGATGACCAGGAGTAGTTAGGAGGCTCCTAGGCAGGAGGCCTTGCCTTTTCGATCGATGTTGCTTCTGTGCTAGCCTTCTTAAGGCAAACTTGTTTAACTCATGTCTGTACTTGTATAATATTGCTTTCTCTGACTCGTTTATTTTCGAGCGTATGTATTCAAGCCCTCGAGGCCCCTGGCTTGTAATATGAAGCTTGTATTATTTTATTTTTTGTCAAGAGTTGTGTTGTGATATCTTCCCATGAGCCCTTGATCTTGATTGTACACATTTGCGTGTATGATTAGTGTACGATTGAATCGAGGGCGTCACAAGTTGGTATCAGAGTCGACTGCCTGTAGGATACCCCTTTCCAATTGCTTGGCCGAAGTTGAGTCTAGAAGCCGAAAATTGTTTTGCTAACTTGGCGGTGTGGCTTACGGGCCCACGTCGCCATTGGGTGTTATTAGGATCTTTTACTCCTCGTCTATACTTTGGGACTCTGATCTCTATTCTATTCAGGTTAAATGATTTTGCAAACTCTAACATTAGGTTCTCATAAACACTTCCTCCTGGAGAGCCGCTCATTCCAGATGATCGCCTGCTTCATCAAAAGATTCTGAAGATACTCTTAGATATTTTCCCGAGACCCTTGTGCCCACCGCCTTTGCAATTGCCTACCACCGATATATCCTTATGGATAACTACATACAGTTGTTGTTCATACCTTCATCCCAACTTGCTCTTGTTTTTACAAGATGCCCCAAAATATTCTTCGTTGTCCTCAGAACCCCTTGTGCAACTGCCTTAAAGTTCTTTATCGCATGAATACCCCTACGAATAATTCCTCACAATTACCGAGGATTCTTCATCCCCAGTTGTTTGAGTGTTTCACAAAAGTCTTCGAAATACTATTCGATTTTCCGAAAACCCTCAACAGCTTATTGCCCTTGAAATTCTTGCGTGCTTGCATTATGGTTAAATCCCATAAGTATAGTAATCTTTTGGCATCCTTTGTCACTATCATTTTGAGTCTATTGATTCAATATGTTGCAGATGCTCGCAACCTTAGTCAAACCCTAGAATTCATTCTTCCGGCTCAGATGTCATTTTGAACAGGAGTTGATTCTCGACCAATCAAATTTTCGTTGATTGTACCCCTAAGTCTATTCAACTTTTACATCCTTAGTCAGAGTGTTTGCTTCTGATCCCTAGATTTAGAAATCATAATTCCCTTGCATTTGAGCTCTGAATTAGTCAGTTGTTTCTATAATCTGATCTCCTTGTGTTCTTTCTTCGTCTGGTTGAGTACCGATGCTCACATCAGATCTCTTGTGGACTACCAGACCCTTTGTTGGATTATTATCCAATAGCGTCCTTCAAATTCAACAACCTTGCGAGTCTTTCCTCGGATACATAATGCCTTTGGTAAATTGTATCCTCTGCTTTTGTCAACCATGCTCTGCTTTTGAGTTGGTGTTATTTACTCTTGAAGATTGTGGTATATGTTCCTAAGATGCCCCTATGTGTTGAACCTATGCCTTCCATAAATCCTGTGAACCCGAAAGATTTCACGGGTCTTACTCATCTGGTATTTTACCAGGTAAAACTTTCAACACTAATGCCTTTCTCAAAAAAAGAAGTGAATGAAAGGTTATGCATTGGAAAAGTGGGAGTCGGCCTTGAACTTTGTGTTCATGCCCATGGACACGATGTAGATCCTATCATGGAAGCTTCTTGTAATAACAACTTTTTCCTTGATATAATATCATCTGGTATCTGTGAATTGATCCTTGGCAATCATGGTTCCGACCATATTTTCTCCTTGATTCCATTTCTTAGACAAGTTAAAGCACTTGTCTTTTGCTGATCAACACATCTTCGTAACCTCTATTTTGATCTTCCTTCGAGTATTACCCTCCAATATCTCAAGAATATCAAAGAACGGTGTTACTTCCTATGAGTCTTCATCTCGTATTGCTTCTCACCGATTTTGGATTTCCCTTGGGCTCTGAGTTATTAGTCACTCGAGAACACCGATAAGTGAATCGATTCCGCACTCTGATTCAATAACTCTAAGTAATATCCATTGCTTATGAGTTTAATAATCCTTCAAGTCATTCCTAGCCTGATCGGCTATATTTTTATCATGCCAATTTTTAAATGTGCTACCTAGTCTATTCCCAGAGCACAACTTTTCGACGATGAGCAAAGCTTATGTCGATATTCCTAATCTTATCATTCCACCTTGAACAACAAGCTAGATTTCGAGCTTGTGTCATATCCATGGTTACGTTGACCTTGAACTTCACTTCATCTGCTTTGACTATCTTACTGATTGATCTCATCTCCTTGAAAACCCTCGACAAAATTTGTCATGATCACCGTCAACACTTTGGCTTCTTCAGAGATAACCATTGAAACCATGATTCTTCCCTCGTCCCTTTATCTAAATGCTTTTGAACTTGTTGTTCCGCCTTGTACATCATGCTCTGCTTTTCCCTGGCTTTTCAATGGTCAGATTAATTCTGGTAATCACAATTTCCTTTCCGTTGGTTTGTTTAACCTTTCTTATGATTTGGATGATATAAGTAGAAATAATTCCCTGCTTATGAAAACACCTCGAGGTACAATTCGGTCAGTACGACCCTGTTACTAATGTTGAAGGCATTCCGGTAACCATCGATGGACGAGGATATTGCCTATTGGTCCGCCTCGTTTCGACGAGCAGGAAAGTGGTTCTCTTCGTCCCTTGCCCTTGGTACCAACATTGTTGCCAACATAACTGATAGTCTATCCTCTGACCTACCTTGTGATACGTCCATTTTGCATCATGCTTTTATATCGATATTTATTGCATTATGGGCTGTTATTACACATTATGTCTCAATACTTATGGCAATTATCCCTTATTTTACAAGGTTTACCATGAAGAGGGGGGATGTCAGTGGCTGGAATTCTGGCTGGAAAAGGAGCAAATATTGGAAACCTATTCTGCACAGCTCCAAAAGTCTTGAAACTCCACGAAAGTCATTTTTGGATTTAATAAGAAATTTTGAGCGAAGAAAGTACTTGAGGGGGCCCACACCCTGGCCAGGAGGGTGGGGGCCGCGCCCACCCCTACTGGGCGCGCCCCCCTGTCTCCTTGGGCCCCTGGTGGCCCTCCGGTGCCCATCTTCTCCTATATGAAGGCTTTTACACTGGAAAAAACCAGAGGCAAGCTTACGGGACGAAACTCCACCGCCACGAAGTGGAACCTTGGTAGAACCAATCTAGGGCTCCGGTAGAGCTGTTCTGCCGGGGAAACTTCCCTCCGGGAGGGGGAAATCATCACCATCGTCATCATGAACGATCCTCTCATCGGGAGGGGGTCAATCTCCATCAACATCTTCACCAGCACCATCTCCTCTCGAACCCTAGTTCATCTCTTGTATCCAATCTTGTATCTGAAACCACAAATTGGTACCTGTGGCTTGCTAGTAGTGTTGATTACTCCTTGTAGTTGATGCTAATTGGTTTACTTGGTGGAAGATCATATGTTCAGATCCTTAATGCATATTATTAATCCTCTCATTATGAACATGAATATGCTTTCTGAGTAGTTACGTTTGTTCCCGAGGACATGGGTGAAGTCTTGCTATTAGTAGTCATGTGAATTTGGTATTCGTTCGATAATTTGATGAGATGTATGTTGTATTTTCCTCTAGTGGTGTTATGTGAACGTCGACTACATGACACTTCACCAATATTTGGGCCTAGAGGAAGGCATTGGGAAGTAATATGTAGATGATGGGTTGCTAGAGTGACAGAAGCTTAAACCCTAGTTTATGCATTGCTTCGTAAGGGGCTGATTTGGATCCATATGTCTAATGTTGTGGTTAGGTTTACCTTAATACTTCTTCTGTAGTTGCGGATGCTTGCAATATGGGTTAATCATAAGTGGGTTGATTGTCCAAGTAAGGGCAGTACCCAAGCACTGGTCCACCCACATATCAAATTATCAAAGTACCGAACACGGATCATATGATCGTGATGAAAACTAGCTTGACGATAATTCCCATGTGTCCTCGGGAGCTCCTTTCTCATTATAAGAAATTGTCCAGGCTTGTCCTTTGCTACAAAAAGGATTGGGCCACCTTTCTGCACCTTATTTACTTTCATTGCTTGTTACTCATTACAATTTATCTTATCAAAAACTATCTGTTACCTACAATTTCAGTGCTTGTAGAGAAAACCTTACTGAAAACCGCTTGTCATTTCCTTCTGCTCCTCGTTGGGTTCGGCACTCTTACTTATCGAAAGGACTACGAGAGATCCCCTACACTTTTGGGTCATCAAGACTCTTTTCTGGCACCGTTGTCGGGGAGTTAAGCGCCTTTGGTGAGTGGAACTCGGTAAGGAAACATTTATATAGTGTGCTGAAATTTTCTGTCACTTGTTACTATGGAAACTAATCCTTTGAGGGGCTTGTTCGGGGTATCTTCACCCCGACCAGTAGAGCAAAGAGTTGCTCCTCAACCTACTGAACCTACTGAAAATATTCACTTTGAGATTCCTTCGGGTATGATAGAGAAATTGCTAGCTAATCCCTTTGCAGGAGATGGAACATTGCATCCTGATTTACACCTTATCTTTGTGGATGAAGTTTGTGGATTATTTAAGCTTGCAGGTATTCCCGATGATGTTGTCAAAAGGAAGGTCTTCCCTTTAACTTTGAAGGGAGATGCATTGACATGGTATAGGCTATGTGATGATACGGGATCTTGGAATTATAAATGATTGAAGTTGGAATTTCACCAGAAGTTCTATCCTATGCATCTTGTTCATCGTGATCGTAATTACATATATAATTTCTGGCCTTGCAAAGGAGAAAGCATCGCTCAAGCTTGGGGGAGGCTTAAGTCAATGTTATATTCATGCCCCAATCATGAGCTATCAAGAGAAATGATTATTCAAATTTTTTATGCTCGGCTTTCTCTCAATGATCGCACCATGCTCGATACTTCCTGTGCTGGTTCTTACATGCTGAAGACTATTTAATTCAAATGGGACCTATTGGAAAGAATTAAACACAACTCTGAAGATTGGGGTTTGGACGATGGTAAGGAGTCAAGTATAACACCTAAGTTTGATTGTGTTAAATCTTTTATGGATACCGATGGTTTCCGTGGATTTAGCGCTAACTATGGACTTGACTCTGAGATAGTAGCTTCTTTGTGAATCTTTTGCTACTCACATTGATCTCCCTAAGGAGAAGTGGTTTAAATATAATCCTCCCATTTAAGTAAAAGTAGTTGCACCTATTACAGTTGAAGAAAAGACTATCAGTTATAATGATCCTATTGTTCCTACTACTTATGTTGAGAAACCACATTTTCCTGTTAGGATAAAGGATCATGCTAAAACTTCAACTGTTGTTCATAAGAGTAATACTAGAACTTTTACACCTCCTGAGCAAATTAAAGGTGAATCTAGTATTGTTATGGTTAAATATCTCTTGGATGATAATATAG
Organism: Triticum dicoccoides; assembly: GCF_002162155.2. Taxonomy (NCBI): domain Eukaryota; kingdom Viridiplantae; phylum Streptophyta; class Magnoliopsida; order Poales; family Poaceae; genus Triticum; species Triticum dicoccoides. The sequence goes on from NC_041381.1 coordinate 435,633,784, forward strand.
ATGGGCATGTTATTTACTTCTGTGGTGAAATTGTTAATATTGTTAGACCCGATACTAAGATACATAGACCTGTTTTAGGCATGCTTGTTATTTCTGTTAAAATAGGAGATCATTGTTATCATGGCTTATGTGATATGGGTGCCAGTGCTAGTGCAATACCTATTTCCTTATACAATGAAATTATGCATGATATTGCACCCGCTAAGTTAGAAGATATTGATGTCACTATTAAGCTTGCCAATAGAGATACTATTACACCATTTGGGATTGTTAGAGATGTTGAAGTCTTGTGTGGGAAAGTTAAATATCCTGCTGATTTTCTTGTTCTTGGTTCCCCACAAGATGACTTTTGTCCCATTATATTTGGTAGACCCTTCTTGAATAATGTTAATGCTAGGATTGATTGTGAAAAGGATATTGTTGAAATTGGCTTAGGGGATATGAAACATGAGTTTAATTTTGCTAAATTTCGTAGACAACCCCGTGATAAAGAATTGCCTAGTAAGGATGAAATAATTGGTCTTGCTTCTATGGCCGTGCCTCCTACTGATCCCTTAGAACAATATTTGCTAGATCATGAAAATGATATGTTTATGGATGAAAGAAGGGAAATAGATGAAGTGTTCCTTCAACAGGAACCTATGCTGAAACACAACTTACCTGTTGAAATCCTAGGGGATCCCCCTCCACCCAAGGGTGATCCCGTGTTTGAACTCAAACCATTACCTGATAATCTTAAGTATGCTTATCTTGATGAAAAGAAAATATATCCTATTATTATTAGTGCTAACCTTTCAGAGCAAGAAGAAGAAAGATTATTGAAAACTCTGAAGAAGCACCTGCTGCTATTGGATATACTCTGGATGATCTTAAGGGCATTAGTCCCACTCTATGCCAACACAAAATAAATGTGGAGAAAGACGCCAAACCAGTTAGAGCTCCTCAACGACGATTGAATCCTAAGATGAAAGAAGTGGTAAGAAAGGAGATACTAAAGCTCCTTGAGGTAGGTATAATTTATCCCGTTGCTAATAGTGATTGGGTAAGCCCTGTCCATTGTGTTCCTAAAAAGGGAGGTATTACTGTCATTCCTAATGATAAAGATGAATTGATCCCGCAAAGAATTATTACAGGTTATAGGATGGTAATTGATTTCCGTAAATTAAATAAAGCTACTAAGAAAGATCATTACCCTTTACCTGTTATTGATCAAATGCTAGAAAGACTGTCCAAACACACAAATTTCTGCTTTCTATATGGTTATTCTGGTTACTCTCAAATACATGTGTCAGCGAAGGATCAATCCAAAACTGCTTTTACTTGCCCTTTTGGTACTTTTGCTTATAGACATATTCCTTTTGGTTTACGTAATGCACCTGCTACCTTTCAAAGATGCATGATGGCTATATTCTCTGGCTTTTGTGAAAAGATTTGTGAGGTATTCATGGACAATTTCTCCGTTTATGGATCCTCTTTTGATGATTGCTTGAGCAACCTTGATCGAGTTTTGCAGAGATGTGAAGACACTAGTCTTGTGTTGAATTGGGAAAAGTGCCACTTTATGGTTAATGAAGGCATTGTCTTGGGGCATACAATTTCCAAGAGAGGTATTGAAGTTGATAAAGCTAAAGTTGATGCTATTGAAAAGATGCCATGTCCCAAGGACATAAAAGGTATAAGAAGTTTCCTTGGTCATGCTGGTTTTTATAGGAGGTTCATTAAGGACTTTTCTAAAATCTCTAGGCCTCTGTCTAATTTATTACAAAAAGATATTCCTTTTGTCTTTGGTGATGATTGTGTAGAAGCATTTGAAATACTTAAGAAATCTTTGATCACTGAACCTATTGTTCAGCCACCTGATTGGAATTTACCTTTTGAAATTATGTGTGATGCTAGTGATTATGCTGTAGGTGTTGTTCTAGGGTAAAGAGTCGATAAGAAATTGAATGTTATCCAGTATGCTAGTAAAACTCTTGATACTGCCCCAGAGAAATTATGCTACTACTAAAAAAGAGTTCTTAGCAGTTGTGTTTGCATGTGATAAGTTAGACCTTATAATGTTGATTCCAAAGTTACTATTCACACTGATCATGCTGCTATTAAATATCTTATGGAAAAGAAAGATGCTAAGCCTAGACTCATAGATGGGTTCTCTTACTCCAAGAATTTGATTTGCATATTATTGATAGAAAGGCAGCTAAGAACCCCGTTGCAGACAACTTGTCTATGTTAGAGAATGTTCTTGATGACCCACTACCTATTGATGATAGCTTTCCTGATGAACGATTAGCGGTCATTAATGCTTTTCGTACTGCTCCTTGGTATGATAATTATGCTAATTACATTGTTGCTAAATTTATACCGCCTAGTTTCACATACCAACAAAAGAAAAAATTCTTTTATGATTTAAGACATTACTTCTGGGATGACCCACACCTATATAAAGGAATAGATGGTGTTATTAGACGTTATGTACCTGAGCATGAACAGGAACATATCCTACGCAAGTGTCACTCTGAATCATATGGAGGACACCACGCTGGAGATAGAACTACACATAAGGTATTGCAATCCGCTTTTTATTGGCCTACTCTCTTCAAAGATGCTCGTAAGTTTGTCTTATCTTGTGATGAATGTCAGAGAATTGGTAATATTAGTAGACGTCAAGAAATGCCTATGAATTATTATCTTGTTATTGAACCGTTTGATGTTTGGGGCTTTGATTATATGGGACCTTTTCTTGCCTCTAATGGTTATACACATATTTTAGTTGATGTTGATTACGTTACTAAGTGGGTAGAAGCTATTCGAACAAGTAGTGCTGATCATAACACTTCTATTAAAATGCTTAAAGAAGTTATTTTCTGAGGTTTGGAGTCCCTAGATATCTTATGACTGATGGTGGTTCACATTTTATTCATGGTGCTTTCCATAAGATGCTTGCTAAGTATGATGTTAGTCATAGAATCACATCTCCTTATCACCCGCAGTCTAGTGCTCAAGTAGAGTTGAGCAATAGAGAGCCCAAATTAATTTTGCAAAAGATTGTGAATAGATCTAGAAAGAACTGGTCCAAAAAACTTGATGATGCATTATGGGCCTATAGAACTGCATATAAAAATCCTATGGGTATGTCTCCGTATAAGATGGTTTATGGAAAAGCATGTCACTTACCTCTTGAACTTGAACATAAAACGTATTGGGCTATTAAAGAGCTCAATTATGACTTCAAACTTTCCGGTGAGAAAAGGTTATTTGATATTAGCTCATTTGATGAATGGAGAACCCAAGCCTATGAGAATGCCAAGCTGTTCAAAGAAAAATTCAAACGCTGGCATGACAAAAGGATACAAAATCGAGAATTCAACGTAGGTGATTATGTGTTATTATTCAACTCTCGCTTAAGATTTTTTGCAGGAAAACTTCTCTCTAAATCGGAAGGCCCTTATGTTATCGAGGAGGTCTATCATTCCGGTGCCATAAAAATCAACAACTTCGAAGGCATAAGTCCGAGGGTGGTGAACGGTCAAAGAATTAAACATTATATCTCAGATAATCCTATCAATGTTGAAACTAATATTATAGAGACCGTAACCCCGGAGGAATACATAAGGGACACTTTCCAGAACGTTCCAGACTCCGAAAAGGAAGAGGTATGTGCTATGGTAAGTAAACCGACTCCAAAACAATTCTAATAGCAATTTTTATCCATTTTGGAATATTTAAGAATTTCGGAAAGAAAGAAGTAGTCCGGGAAGGACACAAGGCCTCCATGAGAGTGGAGGGCGCGCCCACCCTTCCTGGGCGCGCCCCCTGTCCCGTGGACACCTCATGTCCCTCCCAGACTCCGTTTTCTTGCACGTTACGTATTTTGGTCGGTAAAAATTCATTATATAAACTGCCGAAGGTTTTGACCATCGTATCACGCAGAACTCCTATGTTTTTGATTTGAGCTGTTCCTGTTGCAGATTCAGAGCAATATGTCGTCCCAGGATTCGGAAGGGGAAAGCTATGTGGCTGATTATCTTGCAGACCCTAAGGTCTACGGGGACTTTGAGCATGGTGGCTGGACCATGGAAGAAGAGGAAGACTATGAGCCTAAGGGAAAGTAGGAGACGAGTTCAGACGAAGACGAAGCCCCATTACCTCAACCTGGGGACATGCATGTGGAGTTTAAAAAGTCAAGCCTTCCTGATAGAGCAAAGAAGTCAAAGATCGAGTTTATCCCTTTTCGTCTCTTGCAGGAAAATAAACAGGAACTATGCAAAATAATATTAAGTCTTGAGCAAGAGATCGATGATCTAAAGGAGCAGAATATTATCCTTAAGCGTAAATTGAGGAACAAGCTTACATCATCAACAACTCCTACTTCACCACCCCCGAGGACATAATCACATGGGTATGGGCACTCCCCTTGGCAACTGCCAAGCTTGGGGGAGGTGCCCCGATATCGTATCACCATCACACTCTTATCTTTACCATTTTATTTAGTTCGATCCTTCAGTAGTATCTTAATCTAGTAGATTGAAGTTTTAGTATCAAGTAGTTTTTGAGTTTTGCTTTGTGATCTATTTATGTAATCGAGTCCGTGAGCTATCTGTAATAAAGATTAGTGTTGAGTCAAGGGCTTTGCTATCTTGCCATGATCCTGAGAAAATAGAAAGAATAAAAGGAATAAAAGAGTTCGTATTGATCTTATGGATAGTAGCAACTTCACACATAGAAAGTATGAGGCATAAAAGTTGTTGAGAGTTGACAAATGTAGTTTTGGTCATCGTTGCAATTAATAGGAAGTAATAAGGAAAGAGAGGTTTTCATATGCAAATATACTATCTTGGACATCTTTTATGATTGTGAGCACTCATTAAGTATGACATGCTAAAAAGAGTTGATATTGGACATGGAAGACAGCGTAATGGTTTATGTTTTCTCACATCTCAGTTAAAGTATGTTGTCATTGATCTTCCCAACATGTTGAGCTTGCCTTTCCCCCTCGTGCTAGCCAAATTCCTTGCACCAAGTAGAGATACTACTTGTGCTTCCAAATATCCTTATACCCAGTTTTTGCCATGAGAGTCCACCATACCTACCTTTGGATTGAGTAAGATCCTTCAAGTAAGTTGTCATGTTGAAAGCAATAAAAATTGCTCTCTAAATATGTATGACTTATTAGTGCAAAGAAAATAAGCTTTATACAATCTTGTTGTGGAAGCAATAAAAGTGACGGACTGCATAATAAAGGTCCATATACAAGTGGCAATATAAAGTGACGTTCTTTTGCATTAAGATTTTGTGCATCCAACCCTGAAAGCACATGACAACCTCTCCTTCCCTCTGCGAAGGGCCTATCTTTTACTTTATGTTTTTACTTTATGCTTGAGTCAAGGTGATCTTCACCTTTCCCTTTTTCATATTATCCTTCGGCAAGCTCCTAGTGTTTCAAAGATCTT
>NC_041381.1:435639564-435670968 GCF_002162155.2 Triticum dicoccoides
GACACCTCTATTTCTAAACATGTGGACATATTTTTCAATATCGGCTTCCGCTTGAGGACAAGGGAGTTGATATGTCCATTTTGCATCATGCTTTTATATCGATATTTATTGCATTATGAGCTGTTATTACACATTATGTATCAATACTTATGGCTATTCTCCCTTATTTTACAAGGTTTACCATGAATAGTGGGGATGCCGGTAGCTGGAATTCTGGCTGGAAAAGGAGCAAATATTGGAAACCTATTCTACCCAGCTCCAAAAGTCCTGAAACTCCACGATAGTCATTTTTGGATTTAATAAGAATTTTTGAGCCAAGAAAGTACTTGAGGGGGCCCACACCCTGGCCAGGAGGGTGGGGGCGCGCCCACCCCTACTTGGCGCGCCCCCTATCTCCTGGGCCCACTGGTGGCCCTCCGGTGCCCATCTTCTGCTATATGAAGGCCTTTACCCTGGAAAAAACCAGAGGCAAGCTTACGGGACGAAACTCCGCCGCCACGAAGTGGAACCTTGGCGGAACCAATCTAGGGCTCCGGCAGAGCTGTTCTGCCGGGGAAACTTCCCTCCGGGAGGGGGAAATCATCACCATCGTCATCACCAACGATCCTCTCATCCGGAGGGGGTCAATCTCCATCAACATATTCACCAACACCATATCCTCTCAAACCCTAGTTCATCTCTTGTATCCAATCTTGTATCTAAAACCACAAATTGGTACATGTGGGTTGCTAGTAGTGTTGATTACTCCTTGTAGTTGATGCTAATTGGTTTACTTGGTGGAAGATCATATGTTCAGATCCTTAATGCATATTATTACTCCTCTCATTATGAACATGAATATGCTTTGTGAGTAGTTACATTTGTTCCTGAGGACATGGGTGAAGTCTTGCTATTAGTAGTCATGTGAATTTGGTATTCGTTCTATATTTTGATGAGATGTATGTTGTCTTTTCCTCTAGTGGTGTTATGTGAACATCGACTACATGACACTTCACCATTATTTGGGCCTAGAGGAAGGCATTGGGAAGTAATATGTAGATGATGGGTTGCTAGAGTGACAGAAGCTTAAACCCTAGTTTATGCGGTTCTTCGTAAGAGGCTGATTTGGATCCATATGTCTAATGTTGTGGTTAGGTTTACCTTAATACTTCTTTTGTAGTTGCGGATGCTTGCAATAGGGGTTAATCATAAGTGGGTTGCTTGTCCAAGTAAGGGCAGTACCCAAGCACTGGTCCACCCACATATCAAATTATCAAAGTACCGAACGCGAATCATATGAGCGTGATGAAAACTAGCTTGACGATAATTCCCATGTGTCCTTGGGAACTCCTTTATCATTATAAGAAATTGTCTAGGCTTGTCCTTTGCTACAAAAAGGATTGGGCCACCTTGCTGCACCTTATTTACTTTCATTGCTTGTTACTCGTTACAATTTATCTTATCACAAAACTATCTGTTACCTACAATTTCAGTGCTTGCAGAGAAAACCTTACTGAAAACTGCTTGTCATTTCCTTCTGCTCCTTGTTGGGTTCGACACTCTTACTTATTGAAAGGACTACGATAGATCCCCTACACTTCTGGGTCATCACCTTGCTATCATGACCATGCGAGCTGTCAGTGCCCTTCCTACTTTTAACCCACATGGTGGGCCCATAACGCAGAGTTCCACAAGATCAAAACCTGACTCTCCTGTACACCCCCTGTTTCTAGAGTTGTTCCTCGTGCTTGGATTCGTGTGTAGATCACGAGCCACCTTCCTAGAGATGATCTACTCTAGTGTCAAACACATTTTTTCTCGCTGCTCTGAAACCCTTTCACCTTCTGATTAAGCATCGAACGATTGTCTGCCCGCTTGCAACTTCTCATGATACCTTCTTACCTTGCCCTTGATATTTTCTTAAGTTTCGATTCGAGAGATACTTTCTACCACCTTCCCTGAGTTATATCTACCAGATAAGCAACCGGGTAGAGTTCCGTTCTTTTGAAGTTTTCCCCTTATCTTTTTCGTAAGTACGTTGGAGATCCTGAAGGAAGAATGATAACTTCGTCACAATGCCCTGAAGCGGAGAACTAAAGACATACACGAATATGGTCGACTACTTTGGGAAGAGCAACCAAGACCAAGAAGACCCGTCGAATTTCGTAACCAGAACTTTCCCCCTTACTCCACCTCTTAAATCTCGGGACGAGATTTCTAGTAGTGGAGGAGATTTGTAACACCCCGGTAGTTCAACTATAGTAATCTCCCCCTAATGGTGGCCATGTCATCATAATTACTTTGCAAGTTGCCACTTGTCAAAAATCAAATTCATAATTCACTTCATAATGCATGTCAAATTTTACATTTTCAAAAGTGCAAACAAAATAGTTCATAATTTCGCAAATAATCCCTAGGTATTTATCATGTATAAGCCAAACTCATTTGGATTCCCAAAATGCCCCTGAGAATTATTTAAGTGCATTAACAGAAAATCACTTGAACTTTCATTTTCTAAAAATGTTTAAAGTTTTCCAAATGTCCCCAAACTCTACGAGCCACTCCACAATATTGTCCTTGATTTATTTGCCAAACATCATGGGCAAAAGAAATGTTTTGCTAACTAGTTTAATATGCAAACAAAGGAGAAAAACAAAAGTAGAAAAGATAAAAGGAAAATACTAATACAAAGAAAAACAACCTGATCTACTGGGCTTTGGCCCAAGTGGCTGGGGAGGCCCAGCCCACCCCTGCCATCCCTTCCCTCTCGCTACAGGAACAGGAGGGGGCGTGGTAGCCATCCACGGCGCCATGGCCGCCATCCACGTCCCCCCACCCCTACAAGTCCCCGACGCCCCTCCACTTGAACCCTAGGGCGCCATAACCTTATCACTCCCTCCCTCGCGCTGCCATCTTCTTCGTCACGCACTGCCGAGCTGCCGATGCCATGGATTCCCTCGTCCCCATGCTCCTCGTCGTCCCCGCCGATCGAGACTGTGTCTAACATCTTCGACACGCTCCTCTACTTCGTCTACGCTCAAGCACGCGAGCCAGAATACTTAACATCACTAGATCGGCCTGTCTTCCTCGTCTTCGTCTACGGCCGCCACATCTCGTCGTCGGGCTCGTCGCGCCCGGCCACCCTCGCACCTCCGGACCTCATCCACGAGCACCTGGGTGAGCACCTCCTCCGATTTCCGGCCATTACTCCATTGATTCGTTGCCGTATCGTCATCCCACGAGCTTGAGCGCCATGGCAGAAACCTCTCGTCTGCGTATGTGTCGGTGTCAAAATCGGAGGATCTCGGGTAGGGGGTCCCGAACTGTGTGTCTAAGGCTAATGGTAACAGGAGGCGGGGGACACAATGTTTACCCAGGTTCGGGCCCTCTCTATGGAGGTAATACCTGCTACGTCTTGAGCTTGCGTTGGTTTTCGTTGAAGAGGAAAGGGTGATGCAACTCAGTAGCGTAAGTATTTCCCTCAATTTTTGAGAACCAAGGTATCAATCCAGTAGGAGGCTCCTCACAAGTCCCACGAACCTACACAAACAAACAAAGAACTCGCAACCAACGTGATAAAGGGGTTGTCAATCCCTTCACGACCACTTGCGAAAGTGAGATCTGATAGAGATAGTATGATAAGATAAATATATATTTGGTATTTTATAATATAGATGCATAAAATAAAGATGCAAATAAAAGTAGATTGAAAGCTTATATGATAAAGGATAGACCCGGGGGCCATAGGTTTCACTAGTGGCTTCTCTCAAGATAGCATGAGTATTATGGTGGGTGAACAAATTACTGTCGAGCAATTGATAGAAAAGCGAATAATTATGAGATTATCTAGGCATGATTATGTATATAGGCATCGCGTCCGCAACAAGTAGACCGACTCTTGCCTCCATCTACTACTATTACTCCACACATCGACCGCTATCCAGCATGCATCTAGAGTATTAAGTTCATAAGAACAGAGTAACGCATTAAGCAAGATGACATGATGTAGAGGGATAAACTCAAGCAATATGATATAAACCTCATCTTTTTATCCTCGATGGCAACAATACAATACGTGCTTTGCAACCCTTTCTGTCAGTGGGTAAGGACACCGCAAGATTGAACCCAAAGCTAAGCACTTCTCCCATGGCAAGAAAGATCAATCTAGTAGGCCAAACCAAACCGATAATTCGAAGAGACTTGCAAAGATAACTCAATCATACATAAAAGAATTCAGAGAAGATTCAAATATTATTCATAGATAAACTTGATCATAAACCCACAATTCATTGGATCTCGACAAACACACCGCAAAAAGAGTTTACATCGAATAGATCTCCACAAGAGAGGGGGAGAACATTGTATTGAGATCCAAAAAGAGAGAAGAAGCCATCTAGTTAATAACTATGGACCCGTAGGTCTGTGGTAAACTACTCACAACTCATCGGAGCGGCTATGGTGTTGATGTAGAAGCCCTCCGTGGTGGATTCCCCCTCCGGTAGAATGTCGGCGATGGCTCCAAGATGGGATCTCGCGGATACAGAAGGTACGGTGGCAGAAATATTTCTTCGGTGGCTCCCTGGATGTTTTCGAGGTATGTAGGCTTATATAGGAGGAAGAAGTACGTCGGTGGATGCCCGAGGGGCCCACGAGACAGGGGGCGCGCTCTCCTATCTCGTGGCCACCTCGGCTGCTTCTTGGCTTGCACTCCAAGTTCTTCGGATCACGTTCGTTCCAAAAATCACGCTCCTGAAGGTTTCATTCCATTTGGACTCCGTTTGATATTCCTTTTCTACGAAATACTAAAATAGGCAAAAAAACAGCAATGTGGGCTGGGCCTCCGGTTAGTAGGTTAGTCCCAAAAATGATATAAATGTGTAAAATAAAGCCCATGGACATCCAAAATAGGTAATATAATAGCATGGAAAAATCAAAAATTATAGATACGTTGGAGACGTATCAAGCATCCCGAAGTTTAATTCCTGCTCGTCCTCCAGTAGGTAAATGATAGAAACAGAATTTTTGATGTGGAATGCTACATAGCATAATTCTCAATGTAATTTTCTTTATTGGGGCATGAATGTTCAGATCCAAATGATTCAAGATAAAAGCTTACAAAACATAAAAATAATAATGCTTCAAAGCATACTAACAAATAATCATGTCCTATCAAAATAGCATAGCCAAAGAAAGCTTATCCCTACAAAATCATATAGTTAGGCCATGCTTCATTTTCATTACACAAAATACTCCCATCATGCACAACCCCGATGACGAGCCGAGCAATTGTTTCATACTTTTTAATGCGCTTCAGTTTTTTCAACTCGTACGCAATACATGAGCGCAAGCCATGGACATAGCACTATGGTGGTATATGGTGGTGGTTGTGAGGACAAAAAGAGGGAGACGATAGTCTCACATCAACTAGGCGTATCAACGGGCTATGGAGATGCCCATCAATGATATCAATGTGAGTGAGTAGGGATTGCCATGCAACGGATGCACTAGAGCTATAAATATATGAAAGCTCAACAAAAAGCACTAAGTGGGTGTGCATCCAACTCGCTTGCTCACGAAGACCTAGGGCATTTTGAGGAAGCCCATCATTGGAATATACAAGCCAAGTTCTATAATGAAAAATTCCCACTAGCATATGAAAGTGACAACATAGGAGACTCTCTATCATGAAGATCATGGTGCTATTTTCGAAGCACAAGTGTGGAAAAAGAGATAGTAGAAATTGTCCCTTCTCTCTTTTTCTCTCATTATATTCTTTTTTCTTTTCTTTTTTCTTCTTTTTCTTTCTTTTTTTTTCTTTTTTCTTTTTTTCTTTCTTTTTGGTGGGCTTCTTTGGCCTCTTTTATTTTTATAAAGTCTGAAGTCTCATCCCAACTTGTGGGGGAATCATAGTCTTCATCATCCTTTCCTCACTGGGACAATGCTCTAATAATGAAGATCATCACACTTTTATGGATTTACAACTCAAAGCTAGAACAAAATATGACTCTATATGAATGACTCCGGCATTGTATCGGGATATGCAATGAATCAAGAGTGACATGTATGAAAATTATGAAGGTGGCCTTGCCACAAATACGATGTCAACTACATGGTCATGCAAAGAGCAATATGACAATGATGAAACGTGTCATAATAAACGGAACGATGGAAAGTTGCATGGCAATATATCTCGGAATGGCTATGGAAATGCCATAATAGGTAGGTATGGTGGCTGTTTTGAGGAAGGTAAATAATGGGTGCATGGTACCGGCGAAAGTTGCACGGCATAATAGAGGCTAGCAAAGTGGAAGGATGAGTGTGTGTATATCCATGGACTCACATTAGTCATAAAGAACTCATATACTTATTGCAAAAGTCTACTTAGCCCTCGAAGCAAAGTACTACTACGCATGCCCCTAGAGGGATAGATTGGTAGGAAAATATCATCGCTCGTCCCCGACTGCCACTCATAAGGAAGACAATCAAAAGAGCACCTCATGCAACAAATTTGTCACACAACTTTTACCATACGTGCATGCTACGGGACTTGCCAACTTTAACAAAAGTATTTCTCAATTTCATAATTATCAACTAGCATGACCCTAACATTACTACCTTTATATATCAAAACAATTATCTAGCAACAAATTGATCATAGCATCCAATTCACTTCTATGATAGTTTTTATTATACCCAACTTGGATGCTCATCATTCTAGGACCAAATTTGTAACCGTAGCAAATACCATGCTGTTCTAAAAGACTCTAAAAGTAATATAAGTGAAGCATGAGAGACTAAAAGTTTCTTCAAAATTAATCCACCGCCATTCTCTAAAAGATATAAGTGAAGCACTAGAGCAAAAACTATCAAGCTCAAAAGATATAAGCGAAGCACATAGCATATTCTAATAAATTTCAATCAAATAGGCTTCTCCCAAAAGGTGTGTACAGCAAGGATGATTGTGGTAGACTAAAAAGCAAAGACTAATATAATACACGACGCTCCAAGCAAAACACATATCATGTGGCGAATAAAAATATAGCTCCAAGTAAAGTTACCAATGAACGAAGACGAAAGAGGGGATGCCTTCCCGGGGCATCCCCAAGATTAGGCTTTTGGCTATTATTGAATATCTTGGGGTTCTATAAGAATCCCCAAGCTTAGGCTCTTGCCACTCTTTATTCCATAGTCCATAAAAGCTTTACCCAAAACTTGAAAACTTCACAACACAAAACTCAACAGGAAATCTTATAAGCTCCGTTAGTGAAAGAAAACAAAACCACCACATAAGGTACTGTAATGAACTCATTCTTTATTTATTTTGGTGTTAAACCTACTGTGTTCCAAGTTCTCTATGGTTCATACCCTTACATACTAGCCATAGATGCATCAAAATAAGCAAACAACACACGGAAAACAGAATCTGTCAAAAACAGAACAGTCTGTAGCAATATGTAACTACCGCAAATTTTTGGAACTCTAAAACTCCTACCAAAATAGGACATACTGGAAAATTTGTTTATTGATCAGCAGCAAAAAGAATCAATTCAAAAGCACGTTTCTGTAATTTATTGATTTTTTTCTCGTGAGCGCAAAGTTTCTGTTTTTCAGCAGAATCAAATCAACTATCATCATAGGTTATCCTATAGGTTCTACTTGGCACAAACACTAAATAAAACATGAAAACACATCTAAATATAAAGCAGATGCAAAATTTATTACTAAATAGAAACAAAAACAAAAAACACAAAGAAAATTGGGTTGCCTCCCAACTAGCGCTATCGTTTAACGCCCCTAGCTAGGCATAAAAGCGAAGATAGATCTAAGTAGTGCCATCTTTGGCACTTGACTTTTTAATGGGGTTATGCTCGGATCTGGGAGGTTCCTTGTGTTTCCCTTCATGCTCGGATATCTTTTGATCTAAGTCATCCAACCGCTTATTACAAAGTGCAATCAAGTTATTCATGCGGTTGATATTTCCACCAATATTCTTAAGTGGTTCAACAAATTTTTGCAATTCACATAGTTTCTCTAAAATTTGAGTTTCTTCATGAGATAAGGGTGATCCCTTTTGTAGGGGAAGTACTCCTACTATCCCTTCTATAATTTCATACGCAAAACTAGGATCAACTTCAATAAAACACCCTTTTGCAGTAAAATCAAGGAGTTGTCTATGGGGTAGGGTTAACCCAACATAAAAATTGCGAATTAAAATCTTGAAATCTCCTTCCACAGCTCAACTACGATAAGATTCTAGCATCCTGAACCAAGCATCTTTTAAATTTTCTCCTTGTCTTTGTTTGAAGTGAAGAACTTCAAAGTCGGGAGACGAAGGGATAAAAACAGAGCTAGCCATAACGACAAGGTAAGCGACCTAACACACGAGCAAACAGAAAAAGGCAAGCGAAAGAGAGAGGAGATTGGGAAAGAGAGGGCGAATAAAACGGCAAGGGTGAAGTGGGGGAGAGGAAAACAAGAGGCAAATGGCAAATAATGTAAATGCGAGGGAGATGAGTTTGTGATGGGTACTTGGTATGTCTTGACTTGAGCGAAGATCTCCCCGGCAACGGCGCCAGAAATCCTTCTTGCTATGTCTCGAGCTTGCGTTGGTTTTCCTTGAAGAGGACAGGGTGATGCAGCACAGTAGTGTAAGTATTTCCCTCAGTTTTTGAGAACCAAGGTATCAATCTAGTAGGAGGCTCCTAACAAGTCCCACGAACCTACACAAACAAACAAAGAACTCGCAACCAACGCGATAAAGGGGTTGTCAATCCCTTCACGACCACTTGCGAAAGTGAGATCTGATAGAGATAGTATGATAAGATAAATATATTTTTGGTATTTTATAATATAGATGCAGAAAATAAAGATGCAAATAAAAGTAGATTGAAATCTTATATGATAAAGGATAGACACGGGGGCCATAGGTTTCACTAGTGGCTTCTCTCAAGATAGCATGAGTATTACAGTGGGTGAACAAATTACTGTCGAGCAATTGATAGAAAAGCGAATAATTATGAGATTATCTAGGCATGATCATGTATATAGGCATCGCGTCCGCAACAAGTAGACTGACTCCTGCCTGCATCTACTACTGTTACTCCACACATCGACTGCTATCCAGCATGCATCTAGAGTATTAAGTTCATAAGAACAGAGTAACGCATTAAGCAAGATGACATGATGTAGAGGGATAAACTCAAGCAATATGATATAAACCCCATCTTTTTATCCTCGATGGCAACAATACAATACGTGCCTTGCAACCCTTTCTGTCACTGGGTAAGAACACCGCAAGATTGAACCCAAAGCTAAGCACTTCTCCTATGGCAAGAAAGGTCAATCTAGTAGGCCAAACCAAACCGATAATTCGAAGAGACTTGCGAAGATAACTCAATCATACATAAAAGAATTCAGAGAAGATTCAAATATTATTCATGGATAAACTTGATCATAAACCCACAATTCATTGGATCTCGACAAACACACTGCAAAAAGAGTTTACATCAAATAGATATCCACAAGAGAGGGGGAGAACATTGTATTGAGATCCAAAAAGAGAGAAGAAGCCATCTAGCTAATAACTATGGACCCTAAGGTCTGTGGTAAACTACTCACAACTCATCGGAGGGGCTATGGTGTTGATGTATAAGCCCTCCATGGTGGATTCCCCCTTTGGCAGAAAGCCGGCGACGGCTCCAAGATGGGATCTCGCGGATACAGAAGGTTACGGTAGCAGAAATATTTCTTCGGTGACTCCATGGATGTTTTCAGGGTATGTAGGCTTATATAGGAGGAGGAAGTACGTCGATGGACGCCCGAGGGGCCCACGAGACAGGGGGCGCCCAGGAGGGGTGGGCGCGCCCTCCTATCTCATGGCCGCCTCGACTGCTTCTTGGCTTGCACTCCAAGTTCTACGGATCACGTTCGTTCCGAAAATCACGCTCCCGAAGGTTTCATTCCGTTTGTACTCCGTTTGGTTTTCCTTTTCTTCAAAATACTAAAATAGGCAAAAAAAACAGCAATACGGGCTGGGCCTCCGGTTAGTAGGTTAGTCCCAAAAATGATATAAATGTGTAAAATAAAGCCCATGGACATCCAAAACAGGTAATATAATAGCATGGAACAATCAAAAATTATAGATACGTTGGAGATGTATCAATACCCTACTTCCTGCTTGATTGGTCTTCATGATATGAGTATTACAAGAGTAGATCTACCATGAGATCGTAGAGGATAAACCCTAGAAGCTAGCCTATGACTCTGATTGTTGTCATCCTACGGACTAAACCCTCCGATTTATATAGACATTGGAGGGGGCTAGGGTTACATAGAGTCGGTTACAGAGAAGGGAATTTACATATCCGAATTGCCAAGCTTGCCTTCACGCAAAGGAGAGTCCCACCCGGACACAGGACGAAGTCTTCAATCTTGTATCTTCATAGTCCAACAGTCCGACATAAGCACATAGTCCGGCTGTTCGAGGACCCCCTAATCCAGGACTCCCTCAGTAGCCCCTGAACCAGGCTTCAATGACGATGAGCCCGGCGTGCAGATTGTCTTCGGCATTGCAAGGCAAGTTCCTTCTCTGAATACTCCAAAGAAGATCTTGAACACAAGAATCATGTCCGGCTCTGCAGAACAAATTCCACATACCACCGTAGAGAGTACAATATTCCACGAGTCTAATTAGCTGACAACTTTTTCATAGCGTGACATCACGCCGCGGCCCGGTCATTATTAGAACCATTTTCTCAACCTGCTACTGCACGCCTTGCGAGGTGGTTTTATTGGCACGTCTTGTCGAAGCAGAGATCGTGTCCCCCTTATCACGGGATTCTCATCAATACGGGCGTGGGTAACCCAACCGCTCCATTAATATGACTCCTTGGTTTAGGCAAGTTCCAAACGGCTGCGCCGAGGACGCTTGACATTCTCCCTCTATATAAAGAGGTCAAGACCCGTCCTTTTCTTTCTGCGCCCGATCCTTCCCTTCCCCTACCTCTAGTTTCAACACCCAAGGTTCAGTCCAAGCGCCCCGGATCTTCAATCATGCCCAGATCCAACCTTCAAGGCCGGTGGATGGCCTCTTCTTTCACAGAGGAGGACATCAAGAAGCTTAGGGAGGCTAGGTATCTGACCGCCCAAATCCTTCACAGGCTTTGTGCTCAAGGGCAGGTTATTCCTACTCCCAAATCTAACGAGAACATCGTATTCGTCTCCCACTTCCTCTGAGGGCTAGGTTTCGGCCTTCATCCCTATGTTAGGGGGCTCATGCTCTATTATGGGCTAGATTTTCATGATCTAGCTCCAGATTCCTTCCTTCACATCTCAGTGTTCATCGTCGTGTGTGAGGCCTTCCTCTGCATTACCCCACACTTCGGCTTATGGCTTGAGACCTTCAATGTGAAGCTGACGATGATCGATGGGCGACATGTGGAGTGCTGAGGCGCTATAATAAGCAAAGGTGTCGATGCTTTATGGCCAAAGGGTTCTTTCCTGGAAGTTTCTGATCTATGGCAACGGGAGTGGTTTTACATCACAACACCTCGAGGGAGGAAGTGGGCGGCTGCCCTAGCCTTCCGCTCTGCCCCTCCGCCACAGCTTGCATCATGGGTCAACAAGGGGCTGGACTGGGGATCGGTTGATGATGTGCGGACATTGCAATGCCGCATTCGGGATCTCCTCAAGAAGGATATCAGCCTTGTCAAAGTAATTCAAGTAATTCTAGTTCGTCGGGCCTTGTCGTGCCAACATTGACCTCTCCGTATGTGGGAGTTCAACCCGGAAGGACCGCGAACTGTTCAGCACTTCCTCGACTGTACGCTCGAAGGAATGTATCAATTATACTTCGGATCACGAATAAAGTGTCCGGTCACCACAGAGGATGTCGGCCTCGACTGCAACCATCTGGATACCCAGGTAAGTAATTCCGCGACCGAACATGTTGTCATTATATTTGTCACAACATTATTCTAAAAAACCACCCTCGGCCAGGGCTGGATAAGAAAGGCGGAGAGGATCGGGTGTTCGGCCCCTCTTCCCAAAGATTCGCCGGATCCTGTACTAACCAGGATGTTGGCTTGTGCACCTTATCAAGTGCCATCAGGGGAGGACAGGGAGAGGAATGGGGAAGCCAAAAGTGGACTTAATGCTGGAGGTAGGTTGCGCATCCTAACCGGGGAAATTAGCACCCCCGTGACGGAGGATGAACGGGGAGGAGAATCTAGCACCCCTTCCCCCACGGGAAGAAAACGACCGCCCCTGAAGACTTGGAAGCAGAGGTCTCCAATTTAGGGAAGAAACCTTCATAAGAAGGCCCTGCCCCGGAGGGCAACATTGCTGCCCAACACCCATAGGGGGGCCAGCCGTTGACCGAGCTGTAAGTGAACAAAGGTGCTTAGTAAGCATACCCTATTCTTTTCCTGAGAATAACGACCGAGACATATGTTTTGCAGTTCGGCTCATAACCTCCCTCCACAATGTTTGTCCTCGGGGGATCTTCTTCCGGAGATGATGGAGAGTGAAACGCCTCCTCATACTTCTCCGCCTCATGAGGCGGACGATCCTGAGGTGTCGTCCCGGAGGATCTCTCCCGATCCGCAAAGGCCAGAAGGTAAATCTTCGGCCGCCCGAAGTCCGGGGTTCTCCGCTCCTAGAGAGACCAACAAAGAAAGCCCCGGACTGTCCGACAAACAACCGGACACATTGACGAGTGTTCTGCGGCAAGCGGCTATCTCAGAGGCACATCGTAACTTAATGGGTACGGTGGTTGAGAGGATTTCATCCGTGAAAAGCGGGTTGGATGAAGCTTTTACGAGCCTGCTAAAAGGCTTTGAGGTACGTAAAGTGATTTTCTTTGATTGTACCATAAATGCAAGGTGCACTTTGTATAGATAGTAGCTCCTGAGACTCTGGTTGCCATTCGGATGAGGCGAGCAGAGGATCATAGTCTCTGGTAATGATTGTGCCAATTTTGTGTGCAGGCGTCTGCAGCTCCGGCGGCTGACCAGATTGCTGAATTCGCCAAACTGAGGCGGCAACTTGACGTGGCGGATGTTGGCATCACGCTTGTGAACAAGAGGCTTGACGAGGCACAGGGTATGTATATTTGGGTGGTCAGCAAATATTAACAAGAGCATGATGCTAGGATTTATAATATGCTTTGACTGCAGATGGTGCTACCGCCGTGGAGACCCTTCGGGCAGAGCTTGCCCGGGCGAAGGAGCAAGCCAGGCGAAGCAATGCGGCCGCCGTGAAGGCAGCTGATGAATTAAAAGCCGAACAGGCTGCTCATCGCCAAAGTGAGGATAAAATAGCCAACATGGCTCTTGAGCTACAAAGTGCCGCCAGCCGATATGAGCTTCTCGAAAGGGAAAACCAAACGAAAATGGCTGACCTAGAGAAGGTCTTACAAGCAGCAAAGGAAACTCACTTTGGGATCAGAGCGGCTCGGGAGGAGCTTCGGCAAGCCGGTGATATCGCGGCTGGGAAGCCCTTTTTATTGCGAACGAAATTTGGTGATCCGAAGTATGCCCCTCTTGACCAATTGTGGAGTTCTTCAGACGCATACTTGGATTTGGCAAAGAGTGCTATTGACGCGACGCAGTATTTCAAAGATCGAGAAGATCATGAGGTGGAAAGATTGTTCTGGTCGCAGTTCAGTACTCCAAGGCGTCCGCTGCTGTTGAATGAGCAAATGGCCGGATGGGCCGAGCTCCATAGGTTATCCGGGCTTGCTATGAAGGCCGTCGTGGATCACCTGTGGCCGAAGGAACCAAGTCCGGATAGTTATTTTGGTTTGGTGCAACGATTTATTCATGTTGTGCCGCATATCAACACTGTCAAGAGGTCTGCGTGCATAGAGGGTGCACGGATGGCCCTTGCCCGTGTTAAGACATATTGGGCGAAGATGGAGGCCACCGATGTTGCAACCAGGGGTCCGCCCGGGGGCCAAGACTCGCCCGAGCACTATTTTGAAGAAGTCTTAGAAGGTGCCCGTTTAATAGAGGCTCAGTGCTCAAAGAATACCATGTTCGAATGACATTTATCTTGATTGTAAAAACAATGCTTTTAATAATAAAGGCTATATTTATACTTTTGCCCGTAAAGTATTTAGTGCCTCCTGTGCGGCCGCTTATGTATATATGTATATAACCTGAAAGTTTGTAGTCGTCGGCTTTAGCCCCCTCGCATATAATGACACTTGATCCAACGTCTTGGTCCGTTAAGGAGGTGGTAGCGTGGCGAACGAGGCAAAGCGCGTAATGACACTTGATCCAACGTCTTGGTCCGTTAAGGAGGTGGTAGCGTGGCGAACGAGGCAATCGGACTATATAGCTTTAACATTTCACTTATCCATAGGAGTTTGACGGTGGGGCTACTATATAGTCCCTGGTATGTCTGCGTTTATCCGAATAAGGTGCATGCACATACGTGACCGGGAAACCGGTCCTTCGTTAATGCGGGGGAATCGCGAAGATTCCGCTGGGTCGTCGAGTGGTTGACTAGTCTCTCGCTTTATCATGACAGTCAGTTTTCGGCTTTCTCTACTGAGGTGCTCATCTAGATTAACCAGGGCACAATCACAGTAGTTCTCCCAGTGCCACCTTAGCCGATAGAGCGGAACGTAAGCTAGCAAAACACGGGAGCCGGGCAAACCCAACTATTGACCAAAGACATGGTTCGGAGCTGATGCATATAAGGCCAAACTCGCGACGCCGAACACTCCCGAAGGTATTCGGACATTACGACATATATTGGGCTGAGTAACGCCCTCGATAATGAGCCCTGAATTTCCAGGTACGTGTATTATTCCGGCGTGACGAAAGAGCGGCTGTGGTGAGGGCATAGATCCCAAAAACACATTGGTTGCTGCCCCTGTAACGTCTATTTTAGATCGGCGAATCATAAGCTTGCCAATAACGCCGGTATCCCTCTTGGTTATTTTAAGTGCCAGGAGGGTGTGAGGCAACAAGAGACAATAAAAAAAGGTTTACACAGGGTCTTGATCTAAAAAGAAACCTTTGAACGGGACCCTGCTGCACGTCTGCGCCTTTGTCTCCGTTGTGCCGTATTCTGGAAGGGTGTAGTACGATGGTCATATGTAAAAAAAGAAAAACCAGGTGAAAGAATCTGGTGTGCCATTCGAAAAGTCGATTATTCTTAATGAACCGTGAGAATTCAATATATTGAGTGTTAATAGGGTCAAGCCGAACTATGGACCTTTTACATGCGGCAGCCCCTAGCACCACATATGGGGGCATATCCGTTGATCAAGCTCAGGTTTATCTGGGCTGCCACAACTAGGTGTGCGCCGAACGCGTCTAGCCGTGTCCGTGGTCTCGAAGACCGATGTGTTACTCGGGTTGGAGAGGCCGTTTAGTGGTTCGGCTGCTAGAGCCGCCACGTGATCTTCCGCACATAGAGAATGCTCTGTGTTTCCGCTGATTGTGATGACCCCACGTGGACCAGGCATCTTGAGTTTGAGATAAGTGTAATGCGGTACTGCATTGAAACGAGCGAAGGCCATTCTTCCGAGTAGTGTGTGGTAGCCGCTTTGGAACGGGGCAATGTCAAAGATTAGTTCTTCGCTTCGAAAGTTGTCGGGAGAACCGAATACAACCTCTAATGTTAAAGAGCCCGTGCAGCGGGCCTCTACGCCTGATATGACTCCTTTACAGGTAGTACTGCATTGGTTGATTCTTGACGGGTCTATCCCCATCTTGCGGACAGTGTCCTGATATATCAGATTAAGACTACTGCCGCCGTCCATGAGGACTCGAGTGAGATGGTATCCGTCAATTATTGGGTCAAGCACCAAGGCGGCCGAACCTCCATGCCGGATACTAGTCGGATGATCCCTGCGATCGAAGGTGATTTGGAAGTCCGACCATGGGTTGAATTTGGGGGCGACGGGTTCTATAGCGTATACGTCTCGGAGTGCATGTTTGCGCTTCCTCTTTGGTATGTGGGTGGCGTAAATCATGTTCACTATTTTAACCTCTGGTGGAAAATTTTTCTGTCCCCCAGTGCTCGGCTGGTGAGGTTCATCCTCATCTTCACTTGGCGGCTCCCTCCCCTTGTGTTCGGCGTTTAACTTGCTGGCCTGCTTGAAGACCCAACATTGTCTATTGATGTGATTCGCAGGTTTCTCGGGGGTGCCGTGAATTTGACAGGACCTGTCTAAAATTTTATTTAGGCTGGACGGACCATCTCTACTGCCTTTGAATGGCTTTTTCCGTTGACCGGGTCTGGAGCCCCTGGATCCGGCGTTTACCGTTGTATTGTCTGGGTTGTCTTCATTATTTCGATGCTTGTTTTTATTGCGTCGCGGTTTTCCATTGCCATCCCTGATTTCGGATGTGCCTGGATCGCTGGTGCCGCTGCAGGCCAACCAACTGTCTTCGCCCACGCAAAAGCGGGTCATAAGAGTTGTTAGGGCTGCCATTGTCCTTGGCTTTTGCTGGCCGAGGTGTCTGGCGAGCCATTCGTCCCGGACACTATGTTTGAAAGCTGCTAGGGCTTGGGCATCCCGACAGTTAACAATTTGGTTCTTCTTGGTGAGAAATCCGTTCCAAAGCTTACGGGTTGACTCTCCGGGTTTTTGAATTATGTGACTTAAATCGTCTGCATTCGGAGGTCGGACATATGTCCCTTGAAAATTAGCCCTGAAAGTTTCCTCGAGTTCCTCCCAGCTTCCAATGGAATTTTCGGGGAGGCTTTTCAACCAGTGCCGAGCTGGTCCTTTCAACTTGAGGGCAGGTATTTGATGGTGTGGAGATCATCTCCGCGAGCCATATGGATGTGAAGAATAAAGTCCTCAATCCAGACTGCAGGGTTTGTTTTTCCGTCGTATGCCTCGATGTTTACGGGTTTAAACCCCTCTGGAAATTCATGGTCCAGCACCTCATCGGTGAAGCACAGGGGGTGTGTGGCGCCCCTGTACCCGAACGTGTCATGGCATGGGTCCGATGGCTGTAGTGTTCGGTGTTGATTTTGAGCTGGTAGTCGATCAGTATAGCCGGTTTGGTGGTCGTGATCCCGCGTAGGAACATGTTTCCTAGATCCATAGATGGACCTGGTCATACCAGCTTTTTTGTCCATGTGCTCACGTAGATCGTGTGCTGACTTGTGTGTGGCATCATTAGCCGCTCTGTCTCGGCCACGGGGTGGTCGGTCTGGCAGATCGGCCATATTGTTTTTTGATGGAATGGGCGCGATAGCTTCGTCGTTGAATTCGGGCAGTAGCTTACGTTTTGTGTAGCTTTTTGTCTGGCGATCACCGCCGTATGTTTCATCAGTGTCGAGCACTTTGTTCCATCTGTGATTGAGCGTATCCTGCATGGCTTTAAGTCGTTGCTTCTGCTTCTTCAAGCTCCTCACAGTGGCAATAAATCTTTTATGGAGGTGCTCTTGTTCCAAGTACTTATCCGGGATGATGTGTGCATCATCATCCGGACTGTTCTCCTCTCCGCAGACAGGTTTATAAGTTTTGTCTTCGGCATCGCTGTGATCGGACAGCGGCCCCGGACTATGTTTGGCGTCCCCTGGCTCGCCCTACTCCATCGCTGGGTCTACGGGGTCGTCGTTGTCTTTAGCGTCATCCGGGGTATTATTCTTTCTTGTGCCGGTATCACTGTTTTTGCTATGGCGGGGTTTAGAGCGGCACCGCTGACATCGGCGCTTTGTTTGCTTCTCAAGGGGATTATCCTTCATTGCATCATCGCCATTGCTTTCTTTGGGTGTGTCCACCATATATATATATATCATATGATGAGGTGGTTGTCCAGCGCCCTGGGGGAGGTGGTTCCCTTTCTTCTCCGGCATCATCGTCCATACCGTTGATGTCTTCGAGTCGAGATCAAGCATATCGGTTAAGTCGTCGATGGTGGCTATTAAGTGGGTGGTGGGTGGGTAACGAAATCCTTTGTCGTCCGCTTCCCACTCAAGCCGGACATAGTTCGGCTCAGAGTCTCCTGACAGGGAGAGAGATTTTAATGAGTTTAGCACGTCGCCCAAGGGTGAGTGGTGAAAGATATCCGCGGAGCTAAACTCCATGATCGGTGCCTAGTTAGATCCGATGGGCATGGATGTACGCGGTTCGGAGCCTATGGCCAGAGACGAGTCCGAGGGTCCGATGACGCAGACCTCATTGGAAGTGAAATCTGTGTTTGGCTCTATCGCCGCTAAGTGTGCGGCCTCCATGGCGGGGTCCATCCTCCCGTCCTCGGATGGCGCAATCTGCACCGGATTTAAGGCCGGGGCAGCTGCAGGTGAGGTTTCCCGAACACCGTTTGATGGCAGATCTAGGTCACGCTCATCGTGGCTGTAGGGTGCACCTGTCAGGGGCTCGAACTTGTCGAACATCAAGTCTCCATGGATGTTGGCAGTGTAGTTCAGGCTTCCAAACCTGACCTGATGGCCAGGGGCGTAGCTATCGATCTGCTCCAGGTGGCCAAGCGAGTTGGCCCGTAGTGCGAAGCCACCGAATACGAAGATCTGTCCGGGGAGGAAAACCTCGCCCGGGACCGCATCGTTGTAGACGGTCGAAGGAGCCATCAAGCCTTATGGTGATGACACAGTGGAACTCTCAACAAAAGCACCAATGTCGGTGTCAAAATTGGCGGATCTCGGGTACGGGGTCCTGAACTATGCGTCTAAGGCTAATGGTAACAGGAGGCGGGGACACAATGTTTACCCAGGTTCGGGGCATCTCTATGGAGGTAATACCCTACTTCCTGCTTGATTGATCTTGATGATATGAGTATTACAAGAGTAGATCTACCATGAGATCGTAGAGGCTAAACCCTAGAGGCTAGCCTATGACTCTGATTGTTGTCGTCCTACGGACTAAACCCTCCGGTTTATATAGACACCGGAGAGGGCTAGGGTTACACAGAGTCGGTTGCAGAGAAGGGAATCTGCATATCCGAATTGCCAAGCTTGCCTTCCACGCAAAGGAGAGTCCCACCCGGACACGGGACGAAGTCTTCAATCTTGTATCTTCATAGTCAACCAGTCCGGCATAAGCACATAGTCCGGTTGTCCGAGGACCCCCCTAATCCAGGACTCCCTTGCACCCACGTATTCTTGGTCGAGCCCTTGCCAGCTACCCACGCGCCCGCCCGCTGGTAGCTCCGCCTCGTGCCCGCGCGCCGGCCGCTCTGCTGCAGCCGCGCCCGGGTGCTGCTAGCGCCGCCCGCACGTCGCTTCGTCCGCTCGCTGCCTCCCGCTGGCGCCCGCTGCTGCTCTCTACTGTGTCCGCCCACTATGATACCGTCATCGCCCGCAGCCCCCGCGCCGTCCGTGGCCCACGTGCCCGCTCCCCGCTCCTGCCGCTAGTGGCCGCACCCTACGCTGGCCTGGGCCTCGGTCAAGCCCTGCACCGCATCGCCCATGTACCGCCGCGCTCATGCGCCGCTGGCCGTGCTCACCCAACATCGCCTGCGCTTGTGGCCGCCGCGCCTCGCCCGTCGGCCCGCTCAGTCCCCGCGATGTACCCCACCACATCCCCTACTTGCCCGCTGCCGCCTTGCTGCTCCCCGGCATGCCAGCTCCTTCCGCCACTGACTACCGGTGGAGCGCCGTGGCCGCCGCCCCGCCTCTATGCGCGCTTGAAGAAACCCCCCTGCGTTGACCGATAGATTTATTAGCCCAAAACTAATTAGTACTTATCATCCTGCTAATTAAGCCTTTAATTTAGTTTGCTACATTGACATGTGGACCCACTCGTTTAAATTAGTTTAGACTAATTGTTTTACCCCTCTGACACTTACATGTGGGCCCCCTGTCCCGTTTGACCAATTAAACTATTGAATGGGTTGACCCAGTCTATGACAGGTGGGCCCTGTTTGACCCTGTTGACCAGTCAACAATTGGTTGGTCAACTACTAAGTAGAACCCATGGACCCCACCTGTCAGCCTCATGCACACTCTGGCTGGGTACACTTTTGGGTACCCATGGCCATTTTGCAATTTAATTCGATTTATTAATTAAATCCAGGAATTTCATAATATTGTTTTAATCTTTGAAAAATCATATAAAATAATCCGTAACTCGGATGAAAATAGTTTATACTGAAAGTTGCTCAGAGGACGAGACGAATCCGAATACGCAGTCTGTTCGACTGCCACACGTCCCTAGCATAGCGAACATCGAACCTTTACCCCCTCAGTTCGTTTGTCCGAAAATGCCTAACCCCGGGAAAACTTTCCCGGATGTTTTTTCCCTTCGCTGATATTACCTAACACTGCGTTAGGACACCCCAAGCACCGCTTATTGTTATGTCATGCATCTATGTGCTTTGTATTTACTGTTTCTTCCCCCTCTTTTTCTCTTGTAGACCCTGAGACCATTGTTGATGTCCCTGTGGTCGACTACGTCGACGACGACACTTCTTCCCTTTCAGCAGCGCTTCCAGGAAGCCCCCACTTTGATCATCCCGATATCTCCCATTCCATTCTATCATGCTTGCATTAGATTTTGCCATTGTAATTGATTGCTCCTATTTTGATGCATAGCCTGTTTTTGTTACTTGCTTTCATATGTACCTGCTTATTCTAAACTGGTTAGTATAGGTTGGTTAGAGATCCATCAGTGACTCTCCTACCTTGTCCCAGTTTCCCCGCTTTATGTTTGATGAGTCGATCAACGTGATCGACATCCAGGCCCCGACACCGCACACCACCCCCCTTTGTTGTAGGACACTACTGGGTTACTATCGAGTGCCGAGCGTGATACCTTGTCAGCACTTCTGATGTTAACCTTGTAGGTTAGTTCACCGGTTGTGGTCATTGAGGGTGATTCCTCCTTCACCACTCCCGATAACGAAGCTGTCGTGCAACTCCTCAAGAGTGACCTCGAGGGTGATTCCTCCTAGGTTCACCTTAATGATTACATCAGGTGGAATTCCATCGAGGGTGATTCCTTAGGGTTCCCCCTTGGTGTTTTGGGCACACGGTTAGTATGACTTTACCACATAACCATGATACTAAAGTCGGGTCGGCCCTGAGGGGTACCCGCGCGAGCATATATGCGAGGGATGTGGAGTCGGGTTGACCTGGAAGGTGCCTACGAGATAACTACGTGGCGTAGCCGAGCATTCTTAGCCCTTGTCGCAAGTCCACGAGACGGGGTGACAGGGTCACATCGATCGTGAGTCTTTGCTTGTTACCGCGCGCTCGTAATCCACTAACGGTTTGGATATTTGATCCAAGGGGCCTCTAGCCTGATAGCACTAACCACCACACAGGAGTAAGTATGGGCACTCTACATCGTATGTATCAGCCGAAAGCTCACTGACGTCAGCGATGGAGCGGCGCGCGCCGGGTTGGAATGCATAAGCACCTGCCTTATATAACGGAGGTTGCCAAGTCTGCTCACCGGCCTCCCTCGCAACGCGTAGGATTGCAAAGGACAATTCACCCATGACTCCTTCGCATTTAGGATGTAGACCGGTGTGCTGGCCTCTCTGTTGAGCCCAGGTAGGACTATGGTGTGTTGATCGACCGAGTCCGGTCATGACCTGATGGTGTGTCCGCCCGGAGTTGATCGAGCGTGTTGGGTAAGTTGGTGCATCCCTGCAGGGAAGAAAACATCTAGTGATAGCCTGTCCTACGATAACGGACACTCGGAGTTGTATCCCGATTGATACAACTAGAATTGGATACTGAATGCTGAGGCATGAATGGATAGGTGGCTCCGAGATTCCTTTCCCACAGGGAGTAGGGGAAGGATCTCTGGGTGTTATTACTACAGCATGTTTGTTAAATATAAACTGCTTTTCTATACTCTTCTGGTTGCTGCAAGACGCTTGAAGATGCTAATCTTCGATAGGCTAGGTTTTCCCCTCCTCTTCTGGCATTCTGCAGTTCAGTCCACAGATACTACCCATTTCATTGATACCGATGTATATGTAGTATAGATCCTTGCTTGCGAGTACTTTGGATGTGTACTCATGGTTGCTTTGCTCCCCTTTTTCCACCTCTTTACATTCTTCTCGGATGCTGCAACCAGATGATGGAGCCCAGGATCCAGACGCCACCTTCGACGACGACTACTACTACACTGAGGGTGCCTACTACTACGTGGAGGCCGCTGACGACCAGGAGTAGTTAGGAGGCTTCAGGTAGGAGGCCTTGCCTTTTCGATCGATGTTGCTTTTGTGCTAGCCTTCTTTAGGAAAACTTGTTTAACTCGTGTCTGTACTCAGGTAATATTGCTTTCGCTGACTCGTTTGTTTTCGAGCTTATGTATTCGAACCCTCTGGCTTGTAATATAAAGGTTGTGTTATTTTAATTTTTGTCTAGAGTTGTGTTGTTATATCTTCCCATGAGTCTTTGATCTTGATCGTACACATTTGCGTGTATGATTAGTGTACGATTGAATCGAGGGCGTCACAAGTGCGCTCGGGCGGGATGGGGGAGGAGGAGGAGGAGGGGGTCATGCGGGGAGGAGTGCGCTCGAGAGGGGAGGAGGAAGGGGTCATGCCGGGAGAAGTGCGCTCGAGGAGAAGAGGAGGGAACGGTACCGCAATTACTGGTGGGGGTGGGCGGTATCTATCAATAACTTGGTTGGACCCTTGTACGGGGGGAAGTGTTTACAGTGTGGATTAAACAAGCGCAAGCAACATTTTCTCTTTACAACGTAAAGGGACGATGGGTAAAATTTTCTGAAACAAACACCTCCTTATTGATTGCGTTCTCTCATGTACCACACAGTGGGATACCGTCCTGTGGGCGGGTGTTTCTGGCAACTTACAAGGTCTCTAGTACCCTTTAACGACACTCCACAACTGCTTGTGACTCTTGTGGTGATACTTTTGTGTAAAATCAGTTGGTTGTTCTTCGTCATGGGCACCCATTCACTGATTTCCCCTCATTCCGTGGTAATCTATCGACGCATGCATAGTAAGATTAAAATGTTTCTTTTGGTATATACTCCCTCCGTTCCTAAATATTTATTTTTCTAGAGATTTCAACAAATGACTATATACGAAGCAAAATGAGTGAATCTACACTCTAAAGTATCTCTATAGACATCTGTATGTAATAGTCCATTTGAAATCTCTAAAAAAACAAATATTTAGGAACAAATGGAGTAGTTGGGAGTGCTCCTTGTGACAGTTTGAAAACATGCGCCCTTTTGTAGGGCCACTTGTGCCCGCCTATATGTGAAGAGGGATATGTTATACTCGGACCATTCTAAAATACAAGGTCTTTTATTATTTTTAAGTTAAAACTATGCATGTTTGATCAAGTTTTTAGAAGAAAGTGTTAATACCTACAATACCAAAATTGCAATGCTACATGCATCAATAAAAGTATTTTCATATTTTATTTAATTTATAAAGTGAATGATGATATTTTATTTCATAATTTTGGTCAAACAGATTTACGTTTGACTTTCACTAAAATGATTGCACCTTATATTTTCCAAGGGGGGAGTAACTTCGTGACAAAAATAGAAATAAAATCTGCCATAATAAGCTACTCCCTCTATCCCATAATATAAGACCGTTTTTTATACTAGTTTAGTATCAAAAATGCTCTTATATTATAGGACGGAGATAGTAACAATGTAGAAAGGCAACTAAAAAAATTTAGTGTCAAAAACGCTTTTATATTATGGGACGGAGATAATAATAATGTAGAAAGGCAACTAAAAAATGCAGAAAGGGCCACAGGCCTGCCAAGGTACCAATAAACTACCTGTCCAGCCCAGAACAATATTGTGAGCTCCAGTTGAACCGCCAGGGCTATGTGTCGCTCATACTGACGACATTTCCTAACGGGCGCCTTAAGCGCTCATTTCTTCTGTTGCCGCAAACGGGCGCATACCCCCGCGCCGCGATGGGCTGGCCCGTTTCCTTCTTTTTTCTTCTGTTAAAGAACTGAAGAAAAAACCTTATTTCCAATGTGAGCGCTCGAACTCGCGATCTCTCCGTTGAAACAGCAGCACACTAACCAACAGACCACTGTACCAATTGTGTCCTTTTACTTATATTCATTCTTTTATTTACGCAGGCCGCGAGAGCCCACCAAACCAGCTTTCACTGCTCCCTTATTTCTGGGCGTTTTTTTTCTGGTTTGTTTTTTCTTTTTCTTTTTTCATTTTCCTTTTTTATTCTATTTTTAAATTTTGTGAAATTTTTAAAATTGATTGAACTTTTATCAAATCGATGAACTTTTTTAAAATTTGATGAAAATTTTAAAATTCCATGAACTTTTTAAGACGTGAACAATTATTGAGAACATGAACAAAAATTTATATACGACTAGAGATTTTCAAATATACACTGAACATTTTTTCGGTGTACGATGAACAATTTTTAACTACACAGCGAACATTTTTGTGATATACATTGAAATAATTTAAAACATTTTATACTTTTTTTTGATATAATATGAACAAATTTTATACATTTAACATTTTTGTAATATAATCTGAACAATTTTTAACTACACATTGAACAATTTTGTGATATGCGCTGAAAAACCATTTAAATACCCATTGAACATTTTTTATGTACACTGAACAATAAAAAAATTGAACAAAATTTGAAAAAGTGAATAAATTTGAAAACTATGAACATGTTTTGTAATCATGAACAAAAAACGAAAAATACATTAAAACTTTTAATAATTCGCAAATCTAATAAATAGCGCTGATGCATTGGTCTTAAATAGTTCACGTTCCTTGTTGTCGCTGGTGCTAACAGGTTGTAGTGGTTAGCAAAACGGTTCTCGTGTTGTAGTCGTAAGGCGTGAATTCGAGTGGCTGTATCCGCACGTTTTGTGTGTTTTTTTCGCGAGACCTTTTATCCTTCTACTGTGCGCGGTGGGCCGGCCCATGGGGTGCGGAATCGTGAGCGCCAGCTGCCTGAACCGGCTCTTAGCTCCCCATACTGACATACAAAACGGTTCTCGTGTTGTAGCCGTAAGGCGTGAGTTCGAGTGGCTGTATCCACATGTTTTGTGTGTTCTTTTCGCGAGACCTTTTTTCCTTCTACTGCACGCGGTGGGCCGGCCCATGGGGTGCGGAATCGTGAGCGCCAGCTGCCTGAACCGGCGCTTAGCTCCGGGAGCTCCTACTCCGCGCCTTCAGCGCCAACTAACCCATCGGGCGCTTGCAGCAGCGCCTTGCTGGGCCGGCCCGCCAACGCGTAACGATAAAGGACAAAAAATCCTAAAAACGTTGCAGCACCAGGATTCGAACGCACGCCTTTGCTTTCTATACCCGCTTGGCTATCCAGTAGAACTACCTAACACTTGTGTTGGCTAGTCCCTCGACAGTAATTAAGACTATATGGGCTGCGTGGTTCCAAAACATGAAAGTTCATAGACTAATAAAAAGTTTGCGAATTTTTTCAAAATAGAAAAGGCTCACGTATTCATAAAAGTTCACAAATAATGAAATTTGTTTACGAAATTTCAAAAGGATCACTAATTTAAGAAAAATCGTGAGTTTGAAAAAAGTTCACAGATTTGAAAAAGTTCACATGAAACAAAAAAAGTTCAAGAAAAATGAATAAACTTCACAGATTTGAGAAAAAAGTTCATCAATTTGAATACAATTTCATCAATATTTAAAAAAGTTCATCACTTGAAAAAAGTTCACCGTTTTCAGAAAAAGTTCATCGAATTTGAAAAAATGTTCATCAAATATGAAAAAAGTTCATGGGTTTTGAAAAAAGTTCACCAATTTGGAAAAAAGTACATCGAATTTGAAAAAGTTCATGGAATTTGAAAAATGTTCATGGATTTTGGAAAAAGTTCATCGATTTGGAAAAAAAAGTACATCAAATTTGAAAAAAGTTCATCGAATTTCAAAAAAAGTTCATCCAATTACAAAGAAGTTCATCGAATTTGAAAATAAGTTCATCGATTCTGAAAAATTTCAGCAAATTTATAAAAAACCGTGCACTAAAGAAACCAATGAAAGATGAAAAAAAAAGAGGAAAAAGAGTAAGAATAAAAAAACAAACTGTGGAAGCAAGTAAAAAAGGAGAAAAATGAGCCAACTATAGTTGTGCCCTGGTGGCTATAGCTGTGAAGTTGCAACAGGTAGTGCGCGTGTTCGAATCCCCGTCGGCGCTCATTTTTTGCGCTTTAAAAGTAGGAAAAAGCAACGGAACGGGCCCGCCCGATAAGAAACGCCTGCAGGCGTCCGTTGGTGGCGCATAAGCGCCAAATAAGAATGCCCTAAAAAAAGGCGTCAAATAGGAAATGCCCTTAGCTCCGCATACTGACATATAATATGTCTCGTCTGAAGACTTTTTCCTCGCCTGATTACTGGACCAGCCCGCTTCATTAGTTCTTTTTTTTGTTTGCTTGCTGGTTCTTTTGGGTTTCGTTACACTCGCTCGCTCGTTTAGAGTTTTGATGGTTTCTTCTTCTTCTTTGTGACTATTGGTTGCACTGGTCCAGTTTTCATTGGTTTATTTCATTCTTTGTTTTAGTTTACACTCAGTTTTCCTTTTCTTTCTTTGTGTTTTTACCCTTTTTACTGTTTTCCCAGTTTTTTCTTTTTGTGTGTTTTCTAGTTTCCTTTGTTTTTTATTTCATTTTTTTGTTTTTTCCTTACGGTTTTCATCATTTTTACGGTATTCTATGGTTTTGTTCAGTTTTATTGTCATTCTTTGGTTTTCTTTGTTTTCCTTTGTGTTTTTTTTGTTTTCACCGATCTTTTTCTTTTTTATGTTTGTCTACCAGTTTTCTGTTCATTTACTTTTCGTTTTTCAGCTTTATTTTGTTTACACCCTTTTCTTTTTTTTCATTTTTCTCTACCATTTTCGTGGTTTTCATTGCTTTTTTTTCTTTCCTTCAACATATATCTACTTTCTTTCATTCATATTGTATATGTATTTGAGCATATTTTTATAAATGTTTAACTAATCCATGATTAACAATTTAAAAAAATACATGTTTTGATGTCCCGTATTTTCATAGACATTGTACATTTTTCATATACATTTTTAAATACGCTCCAGTGCATGGCAGACGGTTAAAGTGTACGGAGAATGTTAAGAGAGGGCGGGGTAGCCCGAATTTGACATGAGAAGAGTCCGTTAAGAGAGACCTAGAGGATTGGAGAATTACCAAAAAGCTAGCTATGGACAGGGAAGCGTGCAAGCTTGCTATCCATGTGCCAGAGCTATGAGTTGGTTGCGAGATCTTATGGGTTTCACCTCTAGCCTACCCTAACTTGTTTGGGACTAAAGGCATTGTTGTTGTTGTTGTTGTTGTTGTTGTTAATATTTTAAATACATGATTACATTTTTCAAACACATGTTAAACTTTTCAAAAATACATGTTGAACCATTTTTTTATGATATGCTACTTTTTTCTAAACGACATGAACTTTGTTTTCCAGTGTATAAACATATTTGTATGTCATGGAATATTGTTTTTAAATGTGTGGACATTTGATTAAATGCAACATACATTTTTTGAATTATACAAAACATTTTTTTCAATTTTCGTGAAAATTTTATTTTACATTGTTTAATTGTTTTAAATGTTCACGTACATTTTTTGAAACATGTATGCTTTTCAAATGTCACAAGCATATTTTTGAATGCTATCAATATTTTTTTAAATAACAATAACAACTTTTTTACACTACCTTAATGCTTGAAAAATTAAAACAATTTAATTTCTGAACTATATGTATTTAGAAATTTTTTGAAAAGCTCACAAAAAATAATATTTTTGAAAGTATAAACAAATGTAAGAAAGAAAAAAGAGCAAACAAAGGAACGACATATTGAAAGAAACGAAAGAGAAGCTATGCTCGGTTCGTTACAGGGCCGGTGCGTCCTTTTCTTTTATGATAATACGTGTCTCATTAATATTACAAAGATCAAAATACAAGTCATGTAATGAACGACACAACAAAACTGAAAGGATAGTAGAACATCTCTGAGTTTGCTACCAACACCCGTCACCTGTCACCGGCACCACCATAGCAGCCACCGAAGAAAAGAATGACGAATCACCTTCTCGCCCGAGCTCGACACGCTTCCATCGCTGATATGCAGCTTTGGGGACCTCCAAGGTGGCTCACCAAAAGTGAAGCCCTTGCCATTGAACGAATCAGACCTGGGCAACACCCCGGACACGCCATCGAACTCCAGATCTGGCACCCCACCACGACTAAGACGCCGAAGGAGGAAACCATACCTGCAATTGACGAACCACCAACCCAGCACACGTTTCGTCTTTCAAATGTCATCGATGCAGACCACAATCTGCATCGGCTCCTGGACTACCTCCCAAGCTCCGCACTGACGTTGGAGCAAACGCCATCGCAACGACGGAGCCCGAGGTTACAGGTCCTCGCGAGGATGACGCCGCCACCATTCCATCCTTGCTTGAACAGACTGGTTTCCAAATTCATCCCCAACCATAGGACCGATTGCCTTGTTAGGAATGGTTTCCAAATTCAGCGCCCCCTTCGTCGCCGCCGCAGCCAAGACGATGAGCAACCTAAAAACCTAAACTACAAGAGAGTAAAAATGACCCACGCGCGTGGATCCGGCGCCCCCTCACCACCGACAATCAAGGTTGCCGGCCGAGGGGAGCCGCCGGAGGACTGCGCTAGCAGATTGGCCTCCTGGTTGCGGTTCCAACCGCCTGGACGCGAGAGGAATAACGATCTGGGCCCTTACTACTTTTTGGGCCGGTGCATCCTTGACGCGAGGCTAAACACACCGCATTCGGTCCGGTTGTGTACGTCTGAGTCTAAACGCATAAAAAGACCAGCTCAATGCAGATACACATTTTTTATTTGTGTCTGTCTTATGTCTGTTCGGATCAATTTCCGTCCCAAATTAGCTACTACTATTTGTTGAGCTTGCTTTGGTTTTTCCTTGAAGAGGAAAGGGTGATGCAGCAAAATAGAGATAAGTATTTCCCTTAGTTTGAGAATCAAGGTATCAATCAAGTAGGAGACAACGCACAAATCACCGAATACCTGCAAAAACAATCAAACAAACTTGCACCCAACGCGATAAAGGGGTTGTCAATCCCTTCACGGATACTTGCAAAAGTGAGATCTGAAAGAGGTAGACAAACGATAAAGTAAATATTTTTTGTATTTTTGGTTTATAGGTTGGAAAGTAAAAGATTGCAAGAATAGTAGATCGGAAACTAAAATTGTAGATCGGAAACTTATATGATGGAAAAGAGACCCGTGCCATAGGTTTCACTAGAGGCTTCTATCAAGATAGAAAATAATACGATGGTTGAACAAATTACTGCCAAGCAATTGATAGAAGAGCGCAAGGTTATGATGATATCTAAGGCAATGATCATGAATATAGGCATCACGTCCATGTCAAATAGACAGACTCTTGCCTGCATCTACTAATATTACTCCACACATCGACCACTATCCAGCATGCATCTAGAGTATTAAGTTCATAAAGAACGCAATAATGCATTAAGTAAGATGACATGATGTAGAGGAATTAACTCAAGCAATATGATAAAAAACCCATCTTTTTATCCTCGATGGCAACAATACAATACATGCCTTGCTACCCCTGCTGTCACTAGGAAAGGACACCGCAAGATTGAACCCAACGCTAAGCACTTCTCCCATTGCAAGAAGAACCAATCTAGTTGGCGAAACCAAACCGATTATTCAAAGAGACTTGCAAAGATATCAAATCATGCATATAAGAATTCAAAGAAGATTCAAATAATATTCATAGATAAGCTGATCATAAATCCACAATTCATCGGATCTCGGCAAACACACCGCAAAAAGTATTACATCAAATAGATCTCCAAGAACATCGAGGGGAACATGGTATTGAGAATAAAAGAGAGAGAAGAAGTCATCTAGCTACTAGTCATGGACCCGTAGGTCTGTGGTAAACTACTCACGCTTCATGGGAAGGGCAATGGTGCTGATGTAGAAGCCCTCCATGATCGAATCCCCCTCCGATAGGACGCCGAAAAAGGTCCCTAGATGGGATCTCACGGTTACATAAGGTTGCCGTGGTGGAAAAGTGTTTTCGTGGATGCCTCTGTTGGTTTGGGTATATATGGGAATATATAGGCGAAGGAATTAGGTCAGGAGGTGCATGAGGGGCCCACAAGGGTGGGGCGCGCCCTACCCCCCTGGGCGCACCCTCCGTCCTTGTGGCCGCCTCGTGGCTCTTCCGACTTCATCTCCAAGTCTCTTGGTTGTCTTCTGGTCCAAGAAAAATCATCGCGAAAGTTTTATTCCGTTTGGACTCCGTTTGGTATTCCTTTTCTGCGAAATTCAAAAACAGGGAAAAAACAAGAACTGGCACTGGGCTCTAGGTTAATAGGTTAGTCCCAAAAATAATATAAAATAGCATATTAATGCATATAAAACATCCAAAACAGATATAATAGCATGGAACAATAAAAAATTATAAATACGTTAGAGACGTATCAAGCATCCCCAAGCTTAATTTCTGCTCGTCCTCGAGTAGGTAAATGATAAAACAGAAATTTTGATGTGGAATGCTACCTAACATATTTATACATGTAATTTCCTTTATTGTGGCATGAATTTTCATATCTGTAAGATTCAAAACAAAAATTTAATATTGACATAAAACAATAATACTTGAAGCATACTAATAAAGCAATCATGTCTTCTCAAAATAACATTGCCAAAGAAAGTTATCCCTACAAAATCATATAGTCTGGCTCTGCTCCATCTTCATCACACAAAATATTTAAATCATGCACAACCCCGGTTTCAGCCAAGCAATAGTTTCATACTTTTGATGTTCTCAAACTTTTTCCAACTTTCACGCAATACATGAGCGTGAGCCATGGACATAGCACTATAGGTAGAATAGAATATGGTGGTTGTGGAGAAGATAAAAAGAGGGAGATAGTCTCATATCAACTAGGCATGCATCCAACTCGCTTGCTCACGAAGACCTAGGGCAATTTGAGGAAGCCCATCATTGGAATATACAAGCCAAGTTCTATAATGAAAAATTCCCACTAGTATATGAAAGTGATATCATAGGAGACTCTCTATCATGAAGATCATGGTGCTACTTTGAAGCACAAGTGTGAAAAAATGATAGTAACATTGCCCCTTCTCTCTTTCTCTCATATATATATATATATAGACGGTCTATTCTGCTAATATTAGCAGAATAACTATTCTACACACCACTTCCGCACTGCACGCTCAACGCAAGTGCACGTCATTGTTTGAACAAAGTGTGATGCACAACTCAAGCGAGTGAACTTCGTGTCGCAAAAAACTGCACGCGTTATTTATTCGGTACTATTTTCGCTTATGATAACACCCCCTTAAGACTTATTCTGCACATCGGTTTATTATTCTGATAACACCCCCACCTAATCGGCCCACCCCACCCACTTTTCCTCTCCTCCCACGACCTCACTTTTCTCCACTTT
>NC_041381.1:435671680-435676617 GCF_002162155.2 Triticum dicoccoides
GCCACCCAACCTCCTCCCCCGAGCCGCCGCCCCACCTCCGCGACTCACCCTTCCCTCCCCGGCCCCCTTCTACCTCCGTCATCGCGTCGGCCGGCCCAGCCCCGCCGCCATCCTCGAGAAGTGCGTCGTGAGCCTTGGAGCAGTGCACCTCCACCCATCCACCTTCTACCGCGGAGCGGCACCATGGGTTCCTCCCCCAATCATCACCCCATCCTCGCGCCGGCCCGTGGGCAGCCAGATCCAGTCCGCCCCGTCCCTTCTCTGCAGCAACAAAACATGGGATGCCCAACAAGTCGACAAGGGCTATCCCCCGGGTCAAACGTGATTCTGCCTCTACTGCCGCCTGCAGTGCCCACCTCGCCGCGTTGCAGTCCGCCGCCTGCTCATAGAGACGACATCTTGGGAACACGAGTTGCCGCCGATGCAGTTCGCAAAAGGCGTTTTTTCTCTTTGTTCTTGCAGATTTTGGATGTGCACTTCATCTTGTGCCCAAATTTTGGATGTGCGGTTGCCCAATGCAGTGCGCTTCCGATTTGCGCCGCTTGCTGGATGAATGGAAGAAGTCATACTGTTATTGATTTGAGAAAAAAATGCAGA
This sequence comes from Triticum dicoccoides, assembly GCF_002162155.2. Lineage (NCBI taxonomy): Eukaryota > Viridiplantae > Streptophyta > Magnoliopsida > Poales > Poaceae > Triticum > Triticum dicoccoides. The sequence goes on from NC_041381.1 coordinate 435,672,278, forward strand.
ACAAATTCGGTGGTTGCCCAGGGCGAGGGAGCCCTCTCCGCGGCTCAGTGAAGTTTGCTTTTGCAGCTCACTGAAGTTTGTTTTGCAGCTCGCTTGCCGAGTGAAGTACGTCCGGCGACTGCGTGCGGTTCGGCAACGCAAAGCATTTGCATTCTCGCTATGTTGATGTGTGCAGTACATTTTATAAAAAGTTGCAGTTGGGTTGTATTTTGTGGGTGATTGTAATGTGGAGACAGAAAAAAGGACTTTGTGTGGATTACTTAGTTTGTAAAAGAAAAAACTTGGTAAAAGCAGTGCGCTCGGTGAACCGAAGAAGTACATTTTTTTCAAATTGTTGTACTTCATTGTTAAAATCTTTGTGGTTCCCCTATTGCAGTGCACACGAAAGTAAAAAATTCATTGGGAGCTGCAGTGCACTTCGTTGTTGCATACGCACGATGATTTTTAGTCTATTTGATGCAGTGCAGTTTCGATCTGAAGAGTGCACTGATCTATCTGATGCAGCGCACTTCATTGTCGCGTAGACACGATGATTTTCAATCCGTTTCGATGCAGTGCGGCTTCGGTCTGAAGTAGTGCACTCATCTGTCTGAAGCAGTGCACTTCGTTCGTCGCGTATGCATGACAATTTTCAGTCTATCAGATGCAGTGCGGTTTTCAGTCTAAAGCAGTGCACTATCTGTCTGATGCAGTGCACACGACGATTTGGGTGTCGCAAAAAACAGAGTGTCCGCATTTTTGTAAAATCAAAACTGCTCTTAAACCATAAGGAATTAGCGGAAGTGTTCTACGTAAAAAAGTTGCACCTCGTCGATATCTTTCCAACAACGTATAATTTGAATCTTTTCGACCAGCGGTTTGTGAAAAATTCACAAAAAACGGCCGCTGCCACTCGTCGTCCACTGCACGATTTTCAAAATTAACTTAAAACCGTAAGGAATTTCAAAACTATTTCAACATATTAAAGTTGCGCCTCGTTCGTAGCTTTCGAACGGCGTATCACACGCCTTGTTTCGACAAACGGTTCAAAAACTAGAGTGAAAACAGTACCGAAAATTTGAAAAAAAAATGAAAAACAGAATTCCGCGATTTTGTAAATTTGAAACTACTCATATACCGTAAGGAATTAGAGAAAACTTTATATATGAAAAAGATGCACCTCGATGATATCTATCCAACAGCGTACCATTTGCTTCATTGCGACAAACGTTTAGAAAAAAAACGCGAAAAAACGCTCGCTGCCACTCGTCATCCGCCGCACCATTTTCAGAACTGCTCTTAAACCGTGTGGAATCTCGAAAAGTGTTCAACATGTCGAAGTTGCGCCTAATCCATAGCTTTTCAAAAACTGGAGCGTTATATATACAGACGATCTATTCTGTTAATATTAACAGAATAACTATTCTGCACACCACTTCCGCACTGCATGCTGAACGCAAGTGCACGTCATTCTTTGAACCAAGTGTGCTGCAGTACTCACACGAGTGAACTTCTCGTTGAAAAAAACTGCATGCGTTATTTTTTCGGTACTGTTTTCGCTTTAATTTTTTAACCGTTTATCGGAATGAGGCGTGTAATATACCATTGAAAAGCTATGGATTAGGCGCAACTTCGACATGTTGAACACTTTTCGAGATTCCACACGGTTTAAGAGCAGTTTTGAAATTGGCGCGTCCCATGACGAGTGGCAGCGAGCGTTTTTTGGCGATTTCTTCTAAACCACTTGTCGAAATGAAGCAAACGATACGCCCTTGGATAGATATCGTTGAGGCGCATCTTTTTCATATATAAATTTTTCTCTCATTTGTTACGGTTTAAGAGAAGTTTCAAATTTACTAAATCATGGAACTTTGTTTTTCAAATTTTTTGAAATTTTCGGTACTGTGTTCGCTCCAGTTTTGGAACCGTTTGTCGAAACACGACATGTGATACACCGTTGGAAAGCTATGGACAAGGCGCAACTTTCATATGTTCAAATGGTTTTGAGATTCCTTACGGTTTTTAGTTAATTTTGAAAATCGTGCGGCTGACTTTGAGAGGCAGCGGCTGTTTTTTCGTGAATTTTTTGCAAACCGCTGGTCGGAATGATTCAAACGATACGTCGTTGGAAAGATATCGACAAGATGGAACTTTTTCATGTAGAACACACTCTCTAATTCTTTACAGTTTAAGAGCAGTTTTAAAATTAGTGAAAAGCGGACACTGTTTTTTCGTGACGCCAAAATCATCGTGGGACAGAAAAACGCACTGCTTCAAACGGAAAACCGCGCTGCATCAGACAGTCATGTGAACTGCATCGTTTCTTTTGTCGAACGCAAATTTTTCTCATACGAGTTTTGTTGTCTTTTTTTTCAAACTTTTTGTGAATGAGAGTGGACTGCAGAGAGGAGGCAAGTGACACGTGGCATATATCGAAGTGAACCTCATCACTTTTTTTATTGTTGCGCTAAATTTTTAGCACTTTCATTTTGGGCACAAGTGAACAACATCACTCTAAAAAATGAACCACATTCGATGACCAAAAGCACTGCATGCGTTGATGTAGTCGACTGATTTTTAAAGCACACGAAACAAATTGCACTTCATACATAGGGGTGATGAGCTGCTACACAAATTGGAGTAACTACTTCAACCTTTTTTGTTGTATCTTTGTTCCATTTTTCAAAAAAAATGGTGATACCGACCTGCATGAACTTGTCAAGCGCACTGCTTTTAGAAAGAAAAGATTGAGTAATCCACACAAATAGTCATTTTTCTGTCTCCACATTACAATCACACACAAAATACAACCCAACTACACTTTTTGTATAATGCAATGAACTGCACGCATTAACATTGCAAGATTGCAAATGCTTTGCGCTGCCGCCGTACTGCACGCACGCGATTGCTTGAAATGCACAGAGGCGTTGCCCATGCACTATACGAGCAAGCGAGCTACAAACAAACTTTAAGTGAGCTGCAAAACAAAGTTCAGTGAGCTGCAGAGAGGTCCCCCCCGCGCTGGGCAACCGGAGACATCGCCAACCTGGACCCATCATCCGTCCACTCCGGCGTCGTTGAGGAGCCCACGAAAAGGATCACGGCAAGGAGCTCATCGCACTTGTTACATTGGCACCACCACCGTACTGCACGAACGTGTGCACTGCACTCCACGTCACATGCCGGAGACTGTGAGGGCTCACTCTCAACAAACTGCATCAACGCACTAGAAAATATACTCAACGGAAGCTTCTGAACTGCACTGCACCCAATTCACTCATCAGTTTTTCTGAAAAACACTAGAAAAAAATAAAATAAACAATAGCATCTTTGTCGACAAATATTTTTAGAAATGTGGCTATAGCAGGGCACATTGGACCTAGGCATATGAACGTGCTCTAGTCAAAAAGACCAGACACAGGTTAAGAGGAACACAGGATTTGCCAACGCTGGCCGCCGTCGGAATAGGAGTGCAAGCCGGCATGCTGCCATACTTCTCCGGCGAGGAGAGAGCAGCGAGGGGTGCTTAGGCTAAACGCACAGTGCATTGCAAGAAAGGAAAAGGGATCAGAGGAGGAGGGACCACGTGAATGGAAACACCATGCTGCAGTGCAAGGTGGGCAGCTCCACCTGCCATCCGCTCGGAATCCTGGCGCCAGTGACAGAGACCGCGCGAGGTGGCCATGGATGAGAACCACATCGCGGCGCGCAACACACTGCTCGTGGGATCTAGCTGAACTGCACAAGCAAAATCCAGAAAATAGAAAGAAAAAAACTCTTCCTAACAGCACTCGCATGGTGAGGTGCACTGCACCATGCGTCTCCAGTGCACGCCACCGCCTGCAGTGCACGCTGCTACTGCCTGAAGTGCACGCCGCCGCCGCCTGCAGTGCACACCGCTGCTGCCTGCAGTGCACGCCGGCAAAAGGTAGCTGGAAGAGGGGTCACCACCCTCTGTCGATGTTGGATGTGCTGCCGGACCTGCAAAACAGAGAGGAGGGGGATGGATGAGTAGCAGGGGGCAAAAGATGGCAAAACGACCCGGAGCTGGCCACCGGAGAGGACGAGGAGAAGGACCAGGGAGATGGCCACTGCCGGATCTGGCCATGGAAGCAGCCTGCTGGCGTGCCATGGGAAAGGAGGTGAGGAGGGCGAGGCAAGACGGCGGATCTGGTCGGGGGAGAAGGTCACCGGGTGGGGGCACGGAGGAGGCACGAGATCGAGCGGGGACGGTGCCGGTCGCGCCCGTCAGCGGCAAGTCATGGTCGCCCGCACCTCGATCTGGACTGAGCCATCATTGGGGGAGGTGGTCGCCCACTGCTGGATCCGGCGCGGGGAGGGAGATTGGGGGAGGAGGTCGG
>NC_041381.1:435676953-435682237 GCF_002162155.2 Triticum dicoccoides
GGCCTCTTTTTCTCCTTTTTTTTATTTTTCGTCCGAAGTCTCATCCCGACTTGTGGGGGAATCATAGTCTCTATCATCCATTCCTCGCTGGGGCAATGCTCCAATAATGAAGATCATCACACTTTTATTTACTTACAACTCAAGAATTACAACTCGATACTTAGAACAAAATATGACTCTATATTAATGCCTCCGGGCGGTGTGTCGGGATGTTCAATGAATCAAGAGTGACATGTATGAAAGAATTATGAAAGGTGGCTTTGCCACAAATACGATGTCAACTACATGATCATGCAAAGCAATATGACAATGATGAAGCATGTCATAACAAACGGAACAATGGAAGTTGCATGGCAATATATCTCGGAATGGCTATGGAAATGCCATAATAGGTAGGTATGGTGGCTGTTTTGAGGAAGGTATATGGTGGGTGTATGGTACCGGCGAGAGTTGCAGGGTACAAGAGAGGCTAGCAATGGTGGAAGGGTGAGAGTGCGTATAATCCATGGACTCAACATTAGTCATAAAAAACTCACATAATTATTGCAAAAATCTATTAGTTATCGAAACGAGGTACTACGCGCATGCTCCTAGGGGAATAGATTGGTAGGAAAAGACCATCGCTTGTCCCCGACCGCCACTCATAAGGAAGACAATCAAAAAATAAATCATGCTGCGACTTCATCACATAACGGTTCACCATACATGCATGATACGGGAATCTTGGGGTTGTCCTTGAATATTACCTTGGGGTGCCTTGGGCATCCCCAAGCTTAGGTTGTTGCCACTCCTTATTCCATAGTCCATCAAATCCTTACCAAAATCTTGAAAACTTCACAACACAAAACTCAACAGAAAATCTCATAAGCTCCGTTAGTATAAGAAAATAAATCCCCACTTTATGGTACTGTTGCAAACTCATAATTTATTTATATTGGTGTAATATCTACTGTATTCCAGCTTCTCCAAGGTTCATACCCCCCCCTCCCCCGATACTACCCATAAATTCATCAAATAAGCAAACAACACATAGAAAACAGAATCTGTCAAAAATAGAACAGTCTGTAGCAATCTGTAACACTCGAATACTTCTGTAACTCCAAATATTCTGAACAATTAGGAAAAATTGGGTAATTTGTGCGCCAATCCAGAGAAAAATTAATCAGATCAAAAGCACGTTTCAGTAAAATCCAAAAAAAATATTTATTGGGTGCAAAAGTTTATGTTTTTCAGCAGGATCAAAACAACTATCACCGTAAGTTATCCCAAAGGTCTTACTTGGCAGTTGGCACAAACACTAATTAAAATACAAAACCACATCTAACCAGAGTCTAGATGAATTATTCAAAGAAAAATAGGAAAAAAGCAAAGAACAAAAATAAACTTGGATTGCCTCCCAACAAGCGCTATTGTTTAACGCCCTTAGCTAGGCATAAAACACGAATAGATCTAGGTATTCTCATCTTTGGTATGCAATCCATAAGTGGCTCTCATAATAGATTCATATGGCAATTTAATTTTCTTTGTAGGAAAGTGTTCCATGCCATTCCTTCACGGAAATTGAAATCTAATGTTTCCTTCTTTCATAGCAATAATTGCACCAATCGTTCTAAGGAAAGGTCTACCAAGAATAATAGGACATGTAGGATTGCAATCTATATCAAGAACAATGAAATCTACGGGCACATAATTCCTATTTGTAACAATAAGAACGTCATTAATCCTTCCCATAGGTTTCTTAATAGTGGAATCTGCAAGGTGCAAATTCAAAGAACAATCATCAAATTCACGGAAATCTAACACATCACATAAATTTTTTGGAATTGTGGAAACGCTAGCACCCAAATCACACAAAGCATGGCACTCATAATCTTTAATTTTTATCTTAATAGTAGATTCCCACTCATCAAAAAGTTTTCTAGGGATAGGAACTTCCAATTCAAGCTTTTCTTAAAAAGATTGCATCATAGCATCAATGATATGTTTAGTAAAAGCTTTGTTTTGATTATAAGCATTAGGAGAATTCAACATGGATTGCAACAAGGAAATAAAATCTATTAAAGAAAAATTATCTTAATTAAATCCTTGAAATCCAAAAGAGTGGGTTCATTGCTACTTAATGTCTTGACCTCTCCAACCATACTTTTATCAATTTTTGCATCTAGATCTAAAAACTCCGAATCATTGGGACACCTTTTAACTAAAGTTGACTCATCTCCAGTCCCATACTTATCAAGATTTATATTAGAAAACAAAGATTCAATAGGAGTCACATCAATCATTTTAAGATCTTCATCATTATTTTCACGAAAACTAGAAGAACACACTTTTTCAAACAAATCTCGTTTAGCACGCATCTTAGCGGTTCTTTCTTTGCACTCATCAATGGAAATTCTCATGTCTTTGAGAGACTCATTAATATCATGCTTGGGTGGAATAGATCTAAGTTTCAAAGAATCAACATCAAGAGAAATTCTATCCACGTTCCTAGCCAAATCATCAATCTTGAGAAATTTTTCTTCAACAAAGCATTGAAATTCTTTTGTGAACTCATAAATTCTTTATCACTATTCTCAAAATCATAGGGCATCTTATTAAAATTTCCATATGAATTGTTGTGGGAATTACCATAATTATTAGAGGAATTACTAGGAAACAGCCTATGTTTAAAATTACCTCTATACGCGTTATTACCAAAATTGTGCCTACCAACAAAATTCACATCCATAGATTCATTATTGTTCTAAATCAAAATGGACAAATGCATATCATTAGGATCAATATAAGCACTCTTACTAGCAAATAATTTCATAAGTTCATCCATCTTTCCACTCAAAACATTAATTTCTTCAACTGCATGCACTTTTTTACTAGTGGAAGATCTTTCAGTGTGCCATTAAGAATAATTAACCATAATATTATCTAGGAGCTTAGTAGCCTCTCCTAAGGTAATTTCCATAAAAGTGCCCCCCCCACGGCCGAATCTAAAAGGTTTCTAGAAGCAAAATTCAATCCGGCATAATTTTTTTGTATAATCATCCACAAATTCAAACCACGAGTAGGGCAATTTCGTATCATCAATTTCATCCTCTCCCAAGATTATGCAACATGTTCATGATCAAGTTGCTTAAAATTCATAATATCGTTCCTAACGGAGATGATCTTAGCGGGAGGAAAATACTTAGAGATGAAAGCATCTTTACACTTGCTCCACGAATCAATACTATTTTTAGGCATAGGCGAAAACCAAGTTTTAGCACAATCTCTAAGTGAAAACGGAAATAGCTTCAATTTAACAACATCATTATCCACATCCTTTTTCTTTTGCATATCACACAAATCAATGAAATTGTTTAGATGGGATGCGGTATGTTCACTAGGAAGGCCAGAAAATTGATCTTTCATAACAAGATTCAGCAAAGCGGCATTGATTTCACAAGATTCCGCATTAGTAGTGGGAGCAAATGGAGTACTAATAAAATCATTATTATTGGTGGAGTCACACAATTTGGTATTCTCTTGAGCCATCGTGAAAAATCAAGCAATCCAACACACGAGTACACAAAAAGCACGTGAGAAAGACGAACAGAAGAGGGGCGAAGAAAAGGCAAATCTTTTGAAAAATTGTTTTAGAAGTGGGGGATAGGAAAACGAGAGGTGAATGGCGAATAATGTAATGCAAGAGATGAGAATTTATGATGGGTACTTGGTATGTCTTGACTTGGCGTAGATCTCCCCGGCAACGGAGCCAGAAATTCTTCCTGCTACTTCTTGAGCTTGCGTTGGTTTTTCCCTTGAAGAGAAAAGGGTGATGCGGCAAAGTAGAAATAAGTATTTCCCTTAGTTGGCAGCCAATGTATCAATCCAGTAGGAGACAATGCACAAATCTCCGAATACCTGCAGAAGCAATCAAATAAACTTGCACCCAACGCGATAAAGGGGTTGTCAATCCCTTCACGATTACTTGCAAAAGTGAGATCTGAAAGAGATAGATAAACAAAAAAGTAAATATTTTTGGCATTTTTGGTTTATAGATCGGAAAGTAAAAGATGAAGGAAATATGCCCTAGAGGCAATAATAAAGTTGTTATTTTATATTTCCTTATATCATGATAAATGTCTATTATTCATGTTAGAATTGTATTAACCGGAAACTTGATACATGTGTGGATACATAGACAAAACACCATGTCCCTAGTATGCCTCTACTTGACTATCTCGTTAATCAAAGATGGTAAAGTTTCCTAGCCATAGACATGTATTGTCATTTGATGAATGGGATCACATCACTAGGAGAATGATGTGATGGACAAGACCCATCAGTTAGCTTAGTATAATGACCGTTCAGTTTTATTGCTACTTCTTTCTTCATGTCAAATACATATCCCTCCAACTAAGAGATTATGCAACTCCCAGATACCAGAGGAATACCTTGTGTGCTATCAAACGTCACAACGTAACTGGGTGATTATAAAGATACTATACAGGTATCTCTGAAGGTGTTTGTTGGGTTGGCATATTTCGAGATTAGGATTTGTCACTCTGAGTATCGGAGAGGTATCTCTGGGCCCTCTTAGTAATGCACATCATAAGAAGCCTTTTTAGCAATGTGACTAATCAGTTAGTTACGAGATGATGCATTATGGAACGAGTAAAGAGACTTGCCGGTAACAAGATTGAACTAGGTATGAAGCTACCGATGGTCGAATCTCGGGCAAGTAACATACCGATGACAAAGGGAATAACATATCACTACAAAAAAAAGACACATCCGTGACATTTTGGGCCGAACGAAATTTTTTCATGTCATACTTATGACACTTCTATGACGATAATTGTGACAAAACCTGGTATCATCATAGATGTGGTGGGCTCCTACTTCTATGACAAAAAATCATGACAGAAAATGGGCTTTCCGTCCTGTGCGGGCTAGAGACGCAGTTGCATGACATTCTTTGGGCCGTCCATGACAGAAAAAACCATGGTAGAAGCGAGGGCGAGGAAAATTTCGGCGAGTTCCCGGTTATGGTGGAGGTCGAGGGCCAAGTGATGCACGTTTCTCTTGTACACGTACGCGCGTGTGTGTGAGGCGTTGTCTCTAACTGAACCTGAGCGAGGCGTTGGGCTCTAACTAAACCCGAGAGATTGCAGTGCAAGCTACGCGTTACTGAACCTGAGCGATCGATCGATGGTTGTTAACAGAACCCGATCGAGCGATTCCTTCGCTACTGCTGCTAACTGAAGCCGATCGATGCTGCCTCTGGATGAACAGAGAGCGTTGTGGG
>NC_041381.1:435682475-435694958 GCF_002162155.2 Triticum dicoccoides
GTGGGGGTGGATGAACAAGACCCCGTGGCGTTGTCTCTGGATGAACAGGACCCTGATTGATCGAACCGGCTGGGGCTGGATGAACAGGACCCCGTGGAGGGCTGGATGAACAGGACGACCCCGTGGAGGGCTGGATGAACAGTAGATGGTGGAGGGGTGGATGAACAGTAGCCTGTGGAGGGGTGGTTGAACATGAGCCCATGGAGAGGGGTGGTTGAACAATAGCCGGTGGAGTAGCGCGCGGTGGAGGCTGGATGAACAGGAGCCCGTGGAGGCTGGAGGAGGTCGACGGTGGATGAACAGTAGCCCGTGGAGGCTAGAGGAGGTCGACGGTGGAGATGAACAGTATCCCGTGGAGTCCCGTTTTGCGGTAGGCCACACCCCTCCCGATGAACAGGACCCCCGTTTTGACCGTAGCACTCCAACACAAGTCCGTTTCGTCCGTTTTGCGGTACGCCACACCCCTCCTGATCAATAGGACCCCGTTTCGACCGTAGGAGGTCCAACACAAGTCTGTTTCCTCCGTTTTGTGGTACGCCAGACCCCTCCCGGTGAACAGGATCCCGTTTCGAACGTGGTCGGTCGAACACAAGGACGTTTCCTCCGTTCTGCGGTACGCCAGGCCTCGTTTCCATCGCCTGTTCCGTCCAAGCCGGTTGGCTCCCACGTGTTCCGTTGCCTCCTGATGAACATGACGCATTATGTTGCCTGCCGATGAACACGACGCATTCCGTTGCCTCCCCATGAACACGACGACGATGCAGTTTCTCTGTTTTGACCCAGCCATGTACACGAGCCCTGACCGTACGTATGCGCGAGTAGGCGTTCGAGACCCCGCCCGTATGTACGTACGTGGCCGTATTTTCTTTCTTGCACCCTGGTCATTGTACATACGTGTACATCCTACGTGCGCACCTCTACTACGACACGTGCGCGCCTCTACTAAGACACGTGCGCACCTCTACATCGACCAGTATGTACATACATGTTCACGACCAGAATGACAACGCTACGTACGCTTCGACCAGGTGGGTCCCGACTGTCAGGCACTTCCTTGCGTGCGAAGATGTAGCTGGTGGGTCCCAGCAGTCAGGGGGGTGAATCATTTTTTTTGCTCGGACGCACTTCCTTGCGTGCGAAGATGTAGCTGGTGGTTCCTAGCAGTCAGGGGGGAAACATTTTTTTCGTGAAATATGGTGGCCCGTTCGGTGGGTCCCTGCTGTTAGGTGGAGGAATAATTATTTTGTGCGTAATAAGGAGGCATTTCCTTGTGGCCGCCGTGGACCCAGCTATCGGTCTTTCCACGCATAGTACTCTTCCGATGGAAGTCGTTCCTTGACCATGTTCACCACGCCACGCCGAGAGCACCAGGGCGGTGGACGACGGCGAGGCCTAGGAAGGGGATGACGTGGAGCCAGGGAAGACACGGCAGTGGAAACCCGCGCGGAGAGGAGTACGAGGGTTCACTGGTTTGGCTGCGGTGTGAGGCTGCCATCGCCGCAGAATAACAGGGGGTGTGGGTGAGTAGTGGGATGGCCTGGCCAGCGGTGGGAGTAGTAGGGGACGGTGAGGCCTCTGCGGCATCATAGCCGGCCACAGGAGGCAGGAGCACGCGACACAACCGACGCTGGTTTGGGTGGCTGGAGCAAGAAGACCAGAGGTTGAAGAACCACTACGGCCGTTGGATGGACATCGCACGGTCACTGGAGCTAGAATCGTTCATATTGACTAAGTTGACAAAGCCCTCCGTCCCCGTCAACTTAGTTGGCCCACAAGTCATCCTCCCACTATGGTGGGTCCCAGCTAGTAGGGGGTATTCATTTTTTTGTGCATAATAAGGAGGCACTTCCTTGCGTGCGAAGATATAGCTGGCGGGTCCGACCTGTCAGCGGGGGGAACATATTTTTCGTGAAATCAGAGGCCCTTCTGATGGGTCCCAGCTGTCAGGTGGAGGAATCATTATTTTGTGCATAACAAGGAGGCATTTCCTTGTGTGTGGCCGTGGACCCAGCTGTCAGCCTCTCCACGTACAGTCCATGTCCGATGGATGTCGTTCGTTGACCATGTTGACCAGGCCACGCCGAGAGCACCATGGCGGTGGACGACGGTGAGGCCTAGGAAGGGAATGACACGGAGCTGGGGAAGACTCGGTAATGGTTGCCCACGCGGTGGGGAGTACGAGGGTTTACTGGTCCGGCTGCCGTCGCCGGAAAATAACAGGAGGTGTGGATGAGTAGAGGAATGGCCTGGCCAGCAATGAAGTAGGGTAGGGCGGTGTGGCCTGTGCGGCAGCACAGCCGGCCATGGGAGGCAGGAGCAGGCAGTCCCACCGGAGCTGGTTTGGGCTGCTGGAGCAAGAAGATCAGATATTGAAGAAGTAGCACGGCCGTTGGATTAACATCCAATGGTCATTCCTCCTAGAATCGTTTGTGGACTAAGTTGACAAAGCCAAAGTACACGTCAACCTAGTAGACCCACAAGTCAGCCTCCAAATCTGTCCCAAATAGCATACAACCCGAAATTTCTAGCCAGATTCAAATTAATTTTAAATCTAAATATACCTTAATTTAAATTCAATGAAAATTTATCCGCACAAAAACAATGAAATGTAAAATATCAAAATCCGAAAGAAAACAGTATTTTGGAACTAATTGCCTGTTTGTTGTATTTTTTCATTTTACAGCCCATTTATTATTACTTATAGCCCATTCATTTTCTGGGCAAAATTCATCCCTCCTCGTCTTGAAAGATTTCCAGCCCAGCAGGGCGTAGAAAAGCAATTAGGCCTACGTTGGTTATTCTGCAAAAAACAAAATAGCTGGCTAGCCATTTTCATAAAGGAAAAAAACAAACTGGACTGGTCATGTGCTAAACATATGAAATAAAAGCCTGGGCTAGACAGGCCACGGGTCCCACACAACCCAATTGATACCCTTCTCTGTCCCGAAAAAACAAAATTACTGTGTGCGCTGCTGGGTCCCTACTGTCATCCTCACCATGTACAATCATCTCCTTATTCCTCTCGGTTGTTGACCATGTTGACAACACCGAAGGGCGGCTCAGCGGTGACGAACTAAGGCGGAGGATGATGGTGAGGCCTTGGACGGGAACGAACAGGAGCCGGGGAAGATGCGCAGAGTTTTAGGGTGCGATGTGGCCATGATGCGTGCGCGGCAGCACAGCCAGCCGTGGGAGGCGGGAGCATGCGGTCCCGCCGGTGCTGGTTTGGCTTTGGCGGCTTGCGGAAGAAGAGACTGAAGAAACACGACAGACGTTGGATGTCAATCCAACGGTCAAGGTTGGCACAATCGTTTGTTGACTAAGCCGACACCAAGTAGCATACTTTTTTATATATAGGAAGAAAAGAAAAACTGGGCTCGTTGGCTTGATAACATTCCCAAAACTACGACTGTTCGATCTTGTGTCGCAACTAAAACTGCGAGGAAAATGCGTTCGTCTGCCGTCCTCCTCACAGGGAACGTTTGCCACATAAGTCACTAGCACCCTTGGTTTTCAACTGAGAGGTCTTGGGTTCGAGTCCCAGGAACTCTCAATTTTGTCCTCCTTCCTTCCTCGCAAAAAAGGGAAAGAAAATCAAAGACTTGGGAAGGCGTATAGAACAAGCTAGTGTACCAGTAAAGAGAAGTTGCCGAGTTTTAGAAAAAGGAGAGGCATGCTCCTATAGCTAGTTCGAATCCAAACCTAGACTATGACTATATATGGTGCTATGCTACTCTGCAAGTAATGAAACTGACATATCCAACATTCGCTTCTCCTCTTCTCTACTTACTTTGCCTAGCATCAGAAGCTCTAGCCGCAACAACCATGTCCGCTGGCTGCTCGTCCACCTGCTCTTCAGCAAGCAACAACCAGATATGCGCCAAGTCGCCACTCGTACCATTGCTTGTGGGTCTCATCACACCCTCGCCAGCACGCGCACCGCAACCGATTGCTCATCGCAACCCGCTACCGTTGGTGTGGTGCCACTGCTGCAAATCACACAGAGTCATCCATCGCGTCTCAACCACAATCCTCAACCCTAGTCGAGTCTTCTACAAATGCCCGAATGATGGGGTAATAATATGTTTAAGTGTTGTTCTGCTGCTTTCAGTTGCTGATTTTTTTAATAGTTTAGTTGATGATCTTCCAATTTGATTCATGCAGAAAAGGGAAGATTCGTGTGATTTGTATTTCTGGGAAGTTGCTGATGTGGGGGAATGCAACTACGTTGATTATTTGGTTAGCTGAGGAATCCCAATACCAGCAGGTTGGGGTGTTGGACAAGTAACTGAAGGAGCGACAGAAGAGGAAGATGCAGAGCAGAAGGTTAAAGATGCAGTTCCTCTAATCATGGCCAAGCAACAGCTGTTGAATGGCCTTGACAGCAATGAGGAGATGAAAGAGCTTATGAAGATAATGGGCAAAATCGATGTGCTTTGTAGGATGATTGTCTCTTTATTTGCAGTGTATGTAACACTTGTGATGTATTCAGTGGCTATGACATGAGCACTTTGCTGAAACTAGTAATGAATGAAACCTGTGTAGCAGGCTAGGCGTAGTATTGTGAACATCTAATGATTTCTATTAACGAAAATCAGGGGGTATCCCCTTTTGCTCATAAATAAATAAATAGCAGAGGCCCTGTCGGGTCAGCTTTGTTCTCATTCGAAGATGTCAAGCAAATTGCAGTCCAACAGCAAACTATGTCATCAAATTCAAGTTTCACAGCCAAATATGAGTACAACTAAACAACAATGTCATCATGTTTTAGTTCTCATACAATCACCAAACACAAATCAGCATACATAACAAGTGATGTTCTCACAGCAAAATACTAAACAATATGTTCATCAGGTTTCAGTTGTCATAGCAAACACAATTTCACATAGTAGATAAAAAATGTCTTCTGACAGGCAAATACGACAAAAGCAATGTAATCATCATCCGCAGCAGTAGCATCAACATCTTCGCCATGTGTATCAATCTGAATCGTAATTCCCCACGGTGTCATCTTCTTCTTCGTCCTCAACATCCTCGAGCGTTGGCTTCTTCTTGATCAACTCTTGTATGTCCACAGCACGACAGGCAGTCTTTTTGCCGGCATCATTGACGTGATGGTTCTCAAAGATATTAGGAACATCTGTGTTATCTTGTACATCAGGAGCAGTGTAAGCATCATCTTGTTGTGCAACTTCATTAAACGAATTCCTCTGCTCAAACCTTTGCAATACTCTCTAGTCATCGCTACGTGTGTCTTCCAAGAAAAATATATGTGTTGCTTGATTTGCCAAAATAAAAGGTTGTTGGTCTGGTACGCCGCCTTGACATTGATGGATTTGAAATAATCATCAGCTCTGGGTTTTGTGATCCTGGAAAACAGGTTATACCAACGACAGCACAACAGAACCACACACCGATCATCCTTAAAATTGGAGATATACTGCAACTGAACAATGTCTGTTATGTTAGCATACATTTTAGTTGTCTCTTTGTCATACGTATGCGTGCTCATGATGGCACTGTTTTGTGTATTCCTGCCTTCGTCTCGTGCAAGGGTGTTGTAGTGCACATCTCCAACAACGCAAGATTCATAATGTCTTACCCGAGTATTAGGACCCATTGCTAGTGAGTAAAGGGCATCATCAACTGCCTGCCCATCCCCCCGCATCTTCTTAACCTATGGTTAGAAAATAGACAAGCTGGTCGTCTTATGTACTCAATATATTAAAAAAACTAACAGTGTAATTCAAAAGCTTACATGGCTCTTGAACCATTTTGCAAATCCTGCCATAACCAGTTTGTCAATGTTTCTTGGATTTTGCGGCAGTAACTCCTTTTTGTAGATGCTGCACAACATAGTGATCGCGTCAAACATCTAAATATATAAGAATGTGCTGCAAGTTTAGTTGATTATGATGTATAAGCTGCAGTACTGCACTTACTTGATATAAGGTAGTATCTCAGGACAGTTATTCAACACATACCAAACCATTTTGTCCAAATCTTTAGGTTTGTCCTCTTGTCGACTCTTCCCTATAACTCGAACAGAATAATTGAAAACATTGAGCCCGGGATTGTCTTCACCCACCTCTTTGCTAAGCTGATCAGCTGTTTCAATGTATTTTGAGCAGAATGTCAACGCTTCTGTAGCAATGTAGGCCTCTGCAATGGTCTAGCTCTATTCCTAACATAGCCCTTGAAAGTGCCTAGCCGCCTTTCAATAGGGTACATCCAGCCATACTGTACTGGACCTCTAAGTAGTACCTCCTCAGGTAGATGAACAGCCAAATGCACCATCACATCAAAGAAGGCTGGAGGATATATCTTCTCAAGGTTGCATAGGATAGTTGGAATTTTGTCTCTAAGACGCTCCAAAGCATCTATCCTGATATTTCTACTGCAGAGTTCCCTGAAGAATTGTCCCAACTCTGCAACTGCTCTGTATAAGTCAGGGCGACCCAATCCTCTAAGGATAACTGTCGTGGTCCTTAGACTGATAGTAGAAAGGGGGGATAGGTATGGAGAGGCAAGATCTTAGCTATGGTGAAGGTGTACACACGAGGTTTACGAGTTCAGGCCCTTCTCGGAGGAAGTAACAGCCCTACGTCTTGGTGCCTAGAGGCGGTCGATTGGATTATGTGTGTTGTATTACAGGGGGTGCGAACCCTTGTGCCAGAGGAGGAGGGTGGCTTATATAGAGTGCGTCAGGGCCCTCGCCGACCTCCATTACAAGGGACTTAATGTACATAAACTATAGGCGTTACTGGTAACGTCTGCCTTAAGTGCTATAAATGATCTTAAAGACTACGGAGTGAATCCCTGACCGTTACAGCGTTGAGTGACTCCTAGTTGTCAGTATGGTCGAGTGACTCTCCATATGATCGAGTGACGGCAGGGAGGAGGACCTCCATGTGATGTGGCCGTCGAGTGGTTTTCACTCAACGTGTACAACAGGGGCTCTCCTGTTGTCTCTTGGTCCTTTATCTTCCAGGGTAGTGACCTTGGGTAGGGCGTATAGGTCAGGCCTATGACCCTACCCCAGGTCTGTATCCTCATCAGTAGCCCCCGAATGGATCAAGGTGCGAGTGGAAAGTAGGTCGAAGTTGAACCTGCTCCGAGCTTCGCGTCTTCACGAGTGTTTTCTACAAGTCTGAACGCCTGCGTCGGTACTTTGGTGTTGACTCAATCGCCTTGATCCATTCAGTGAGCTATCGAATGAATTGGTGACCTCATGCGTCGAGTGCTATGTCGGGGAGCGGGATCTTGGGCGCGATTGTCTGTAGTGTATCCCGGATTTCGCGGGATATGAAATTTTACGGAAGCGCGCGAGACGGGGAATGCCGAAGCGGGCAGAGCGGATAAACAGTGATGCCTCGATTTCTGTGCCGCCTTTTTCGCCACGTACGCTGCGTACGACTGTTGCGGGATTTGATAGGATCGCCTGGTCCCACGCGACAGTCACTCAGAAGCGACCCTTTATAAGGTGACAGGACCGAGGTGTCTGCACTGTGCACACCCTTTCCTCCTTCTTCCTTCTCCGCTCCTTCGTCGCACCCTGCTCTTCCGTTCCGACGCCGCCGCTCCGTCTCCATGGTGAAGGACAAGATGGCGGCGCTAGAATGCGTGAAGAAGACGAAGGGGTGGCGAAGGGCAAGAAGCAGCAACGTGGGTCGTCGTCGCGCGCGGGGCTACCGTCAGGCTGGATCCAGGGCGATTGGATTCGGTCTTTGATTCGGCAGGCGGATCTGGACGAGCTGGCAGAGTCTGGTCTAATCGCCAAGGGAGCGGCAAGGCTGCCGGAGGGGAAGATGAGTCCCCAGCCTTGACCGGGTGAGTGCGTTCTGCTTGCCACCCACGTCGACCGCGGTTTTTCGCTTCCTCCACATCCTTCATTCCGGGGGTTCTTGAACTTTTTCGGTGCTCGGCTCCACCATTTTTCTCCCAACAGCATCACATATCTAGCTGCATTTGTATCGATGTGCGAGAACTTCTTAGGGTGTTGACCGCACTGGGGTCTATTCAAACATATCTTCACCATTCGTTCCAGTCGGTAAAAAAGGCGAAGTCGAGTGACTCGAAAACCCAAGTCATCCAGATGTGTGGGGGTTTAGGTATCCAAAAGAGGAATAGGAGTGCCTTTCCCGCCATGACTCTCCCTGACTCCGTTAGAGGCTGGCAGTCGACCTGGTTCTACTGCCAGGATGTCGCAGCTCCAGGTCAGTCGACTGGTCTTCCCAACTTCTCTTTTGACCATGTTCAAACCCCTGCCCCACTGAAAGTAACCGCTGCTGAGACCATGGAGACGAGGATGTTGGTGGATAGAGTGGTCCAGCCCATCAATGACGGCGTTACTGGCCTAGACTTGCTGGAAGTGTTCCTCAGTCGATGTATCCAACCTCTCTAGGCCCGCGATCACCTGATGTGGCTGTATTCCGGACCGGACGACAACACTCGGGTCCATCCAGAAGAAGTGCCATCCGAAACTGTAGCTTTGTGGCTGAGGAGCATCACAGGCAACCAGGACAACCCCAGAGGATCCAGGCGAGCCGTCCCCTTCAGCGACGGAAACCCGCCTGACAAGGTATACTTTTACATTCCGACTGCTTCCCGCTCATGTTCCGACTGTACTTGATGTTGACTGACCCTGACTCGACCAATTGGTTCTGCAGGTATTCACTGAGATGCATTCGATGCCCAACGGTGAACAAGCTTTGGAGCAGGACCAGGAGGGAGGGGATAGTGCGGAGGAGAGTGGTGAGTGGGAGTCTTCGGGAGAAGAAGAGGAGGAGGAGAGCGAGGAGTCGGACGAGGAGGAAGAAGTCGACTCGCCGCCACGCTCCAAACGCCGGTCCAAACAGCAGCATGATCCGTCTGGCGGGCGCGGGAAAAGCATGGCCCCGAGTGCCAGTACTCAGAAGCGCACTCGGACGTCGACCCCGGAGCCGACGGAGAATGTGGCCAAGCAACCTAAAGTTGCTCCTCCAAAGGTTCAGAAGACATTGCCACGGATTAAGATGGACGTCCCCGTTGCTTTGGGGTGAGTATCTCGCTTGCGATTTTGTAGGTCGACTGAAGATTTTCTTGTTCTGACCGACCGATTCATGTGCCTTTCCAGTCCCACCTCTGCTGCCACTAACATGGACATTGACAAGGCATCGGGAGACGAAGAGGCTACCTCATGAGTCGGTAAGTCTGATCGACCAAGCTTCATTAAGTTGAGTAGTTCGTCAATCAGCAGAATTTTTGACATTTCTCTCTTTTTGTAGTTCCGCAAGAAGTTGTTGTGCTTCCTGACGATGAAGAAGAAGCACCTCTATAGGAGAGGAAGAGGAGGAGTGGGAGCGCTGGCAGGAGGAGGCTTGAGGTTCAGGTTCCTCAGTCGATGCCGGCGCTTGAGGCGGTGGTCGAACGTTCCGGAGATCCTGTTCGGACCAGCATCACATTCGCCAGCCCGCAGATGATTGATCGTCCGGTGGGCTTGACTACACCGACTCCTGCTGCTCCAGTGCAACCCCACGCCTCCGACCCAGTAACTACCTCGACTGCTCTACAGCCATCACTTTTTGCTGCGTATCAGACTCCGGATGACTCACCGAGTGCCGCTAGGGAAGCTCTTCGCCAAGTAAACCTTGTCATGGAGCAGGTGAAGGTGGTGCACGAGGCTAGCCAAGTGGCTTACAACGTCAGTACTGCCCTTTAGGCTAATGTTAAGGCCAGCAAGACTCCGACTGAACTTTCGAATGTTATCTTATATCTGATCACCCACTGGGGTGTTTCTTTGCTTAGAGCTTGGGAAATATTCCATGTCACTCGACTTGGGTTGAACTTTAGCAGACTTTCTGAACCAGTGCAGGCACGCCGAGTGCACCCACTGGGTGTAGTCCCCGAGACCACGGTCGACTGCTGGCAGTCGACTGAGGTCTTAGAATGTATCTCTTTCTTTCCCTTTTTTTTGAACTCACGCTGGGCAGACCCTGCTAAGTATTGATCTGAACCAGTGGGGGCACACTAAGTGCACCCACTGGGTGTAGTCCCCGAAACTACTTGTTGGATATTTGATTTGACAGTAGTCTTAGAGTAACTTTTCTCCGTCGATGCCCTTTATTTCTGTCGACTGACATATCACTTTTGTTGACTGTAGAGGTCTTGTGATTTGGAGCTCGTGTTTCCGAGTTAAAGAAGAAGCATATCAGCGTTGAACTTGACCTTGAACTTGCCAAGAAGAATCTCAAGACTGCTCAAGAAGAGACGACCATCATGGGAGGTAATCATTCGACCGTTTCGTCTGCTTAGTAGACTTTCCACTGCTTTTCATACAGTCTCTTTGAACCGAGTGACTTCACATAAGCAGATGTGCATAGTGAAAACCGCCAACTTCAGGCTTGTCTGAAGAGTGTTGTTTCTTTAGAGAGAATGAAGGAGGCGTTGGAGAAGAAGGACCTGGACCTTGCTGCTGCTCAAAAAGAAGCTCGCGAGAAGACAACACTTGCGGACCAGAAGCTGGCTTCAGTCGGCAAGTTGGAGGATGAGAGCGCAAAGTTGAAGACGGCCGTCTCGGACACCAATCGGGAAGTCGAGCAACTGAGGAAGGACAAGGAGAACCTGACCACTGAAGTCGGCAGCCTTAGGGCCAAGACGGGCAAGCTAGAGTCCCATTTGGAACAACTTGCGGCGAAGCTTGTCTTGAAGCTTGAAGGTATGATCGTTCAGTTAGATATCTATCGTCGGCTGAAATTTGTAATACTGTCGACTCATTGTTTTTTGTGATGGAACAGAACTCTGTCAGGACTTTGAAGCTGAAACTAGACGGGTCGAGACAGGTCTCGACCCCATCAACTGTCCCCTGAAGGATGAAGTTGCGATGAACTTGCTTCAATTGGAATCATGCTTGGACGACGCAGTCGACTATCTGGCTCGGCTGAAGGCCGCGATGACCCGAGTGGACGCCGAACTCTGGCCTCAGGTAGAACTTCCTCAAAGTCTCGAGTAGTTGATGACTCGACTCAACCAAATCCTTGACCGAGTGCAAGAGTGGAAGAAGTCTTTTGCCCGCTGTGGCACTGACGTCGCCTTGTCACTGGTTTGCGTGCACTGCAAGGAGGCTAAAGAAGAGAAGCTGGCGGCCCTCAAGGTGGCGAATACGAAGAAGCACTCTTTCCAGGACTTCATGGACACCTTCCTCGAGGCAGCTACCCACATTGCCGACAACATTGATCTTGAAAGCTTCTACGATCCGTCCAGCCCTTCTCCCGTCGAGTGACGGAAAAAAACATTATGCCTCACTTTTATTTGCCTCGGAATGCCGAGTGATTCTGTAATCGTTAAAAATCCTTCAGGACTAACGCCCGAGCAGTTTTAATCTGCGGTTAGGAACCTCTGGATTTATCTTTGAATATGTTGGTTTATCTTTGAGTGAAATCCGTTCTTTTCTTGGATCGGTCTCTCTTTGTTTGGCGCAGGTGCTGGAGAGGGATCAGCAGTCGAATCAGCTGGACGAGCCTTGGGCAGCATTGATCAGCTCATCAGCAACTTACTCAGCAATGGTCTTGACGTTCCTGTCATTAGCAAGGGGCCAACCGTTGGATGGGTGCACACAATCTCGTCCTTCTTCTTGACGGTGCAACCTCCGTGGGGGTGGTGGTGGTGGTGTCGTGGTCGACCTGCAACCCCGCTCACCAGTCGGTAGGGTTTTTCGGACTTAGGTGAGTATTGAACTGCGGCTAAGCCTCCGAGTGGGAGGGCTGCTCACTACTTGGAAGGATTTTTCAAACTTAGGTGAGCACTGGACTGCAGCTAAGTCCCCGAGCGGGAGGGCTGCTCACCACTTGGTAGGATTTTTCAAACTTAGGCGAGTACTAGACTGCAGCTAAGCCCTCGAGTGGGAGGATTGCTCACCACTCGGTAGGATTTTTCAAACTTAGGCGAGTACTGGACTGCAGCTAAGCCCCCGAGTGGGAGGATTGCTCACCACTCGGTAGGATTTTTCAAACTTAGGCGAGTACGGGACTGCAACTAAGCCCCCGAGTGGGAGGATTGCTCACCACTCAGTAGGATTTTTCAAACTTAGGTGAGTATTAGACTACAGCTAAGCCCCCGAGTGGGAGGATTGCTCACCACTCGGTAGGATTTTTCAAACTTAGGCGAGTACGAGACTGCAGCTAAGCCCCCGAGTGGGAGGATTGCTCACCACTCGGTAGGATTTCTCAAACTTAGGCGAGTACCGGACTGCAGCTAAGCCCCCGAGTGGGAGGATTGCTCACCACTCGGTAGGATTTTTCAAACTGAGGCGAGTGTTGCTCACCACAATCTCGTCCTTCTCATTGACGGTGCAACCCCCGAGGGGATAAAGGGTCGAGACCGACCCATACCGTTTGGGAGGACTTTTTATTACTTAGGCGAGTACTGGACCGCAGCTAAGCCTCCTAGTGAGAGGCAGACTCACCACTCGGTAGGATTTTCATCACTTAGGCGAGTACTGGACTG
>NC_041381.1:435695229-435713922 GCF_002162155.2 Triticum dicoccoides
CCCGAGTGAGAGGCAGACTCACTACTCGGTAGGATTTTTATCACTTAGGCGAGTACTGGACTGCAGCTAAGCCTCCGAGTGATAGGCAGACTAACCACTCGGTAGGATTTTTATCACTTGATCTTAGGCAAAACAGATTCGCAGCTAAGCCCCCGAGTGAGAGGCAGACTCACCACTCGGTAGGATTTTTATCACTTCATCTTAGGCGAAACAGATTTGTAGCTAAGGCAACACATACAAAAGAAATAAACAACAGTCATTCAGAAGACTGTAAAATTATGTCTTTTGATAATCAAACTAAGAGGTACTTCTTATTACATCTCATTAGTCTAAATACTTAAGAGTAAAAAGGGCGGAGCAGTTCCGCATTCCAGGCGCGTGGTTCATCTTCGTTGTGCTCGACGTTGAAGAGACGATATGCTCCATTGTGGAGCACATTGGTGACGACGAAAGGCCTTCACAAGTGGGGGCGAGCTTATGTGGCTTCTACTGATCCACTCGGAGAACCAAGTCCCCTTCCTGGAACCCTCGACCCCTTACGTTCCTAGCATGGAATCGACGCAAGTCTTGTTGATAAATGGCCGACTGGATCAAGGCCATCTCTCTTTCTTCCTCCAGGAGGTCGACTGCATCTTATCGAGCTTGCTCTGCTTCTCTTCTGAGAAGATTTCGACCCGAGGAGCGTTGTGGAGCAAATCGCTTGGCAAAACAGCTTCGGCCCCGTAGACTAAAAAGAATGGAGTCCGTCCAATCGACCGATTGGGAGTTGTCCTCAGCCCCCAAAGCACTGATGGGAGCTCATCGACCCAAGCTCCTGCCGCGTGCTTGAGGTCATGCATCAACCGAGGCTTCAGTCCTTTGAGAATCAATCCATTCGCTTGCTCAGTCTGCCCATTCGACTGAGGATGGGCGATCGAAGCGTAATCAACCCTCGTGCCTTGGGAAGCACAAAAGTCCCTGAATTCATCAGAGTCGAAGTTTGATCCATTGTCAGTGATGATGTTGTGCGGTATGCCATATCTGAATATAAATTCTCTGATGAAACTCACAGCAGTACTTGCTTCAAGGTTTTTAATGGGCTTGGCTTTGATCCACTTGGTAAACTTGTCGACCGCTACTAGCACATGGGTAAACCTGCTCCTGCCGGTCCTCAGGGGTCCAACCATGTCCAATCCCCAAACGGCGAAAGGCTAGACGAGTGGAATGGTCTTCAAAGCTGATGAGGGTTTATGGGACATGTTGGAGTAAAAATGACAGCCTTCACACTTGTCCACTATTTCTTTTGCCATCTCGTTAGCATGTGGCCAGTAAAACCCGGCTCGGTATGCTTTGGCCACGATGGTCGGAGAGGACGCGTGGTGACCACAGGTCCCCGAGTGAATATCATTGAGGATCAATCGGCCTTCTTCTGGCATGATGCACTTCTAGCAGACTCCAGTTACACTTTCTCTGAACAACTGACCTTTTATCACAGTAAAGGCTTTAGACCGTCGGACGATCTGTCGAGCCTCTTCTTCATCCTCTGGGAGTTCTTTCCTAAGAATGTATGCAATGTATGGCACTGTCCAATCGGGAGTGATGACCAAAACCTCCATGACTAAGTCGACCATGGCTGGGATTTCGACTTCAGTCAGATCTGTGGCACTCTTGGGCTGTGGTGATTCTTCGGTGAAAGGATCTTCCTGAACTGAAGGTGAATGAATATGTTCCAAAAACACATTTTGGGGAATGGCCTCTCTCTTTGATCCTATCTTTGCCAACTCATCTGCAGCTTGAATTTTCAGTCGGGGTATATGGTGAAGCTCCAAACCTTCAAACTTCTTTTCCAGCTTTTTCACTGCATTACAATAACCAGTCATGGCTGGGCTCCTGACATCCCATTCCTTCATCACTTGATTAACCACCAAATCTGAGTCACCGTAGACCATAAGGCGATGGACACCGAGTGAAATGGCCATACGCAACCTGTATGATAGTGCTTCATATTCGGCTTCATTATTGGAGGAATCAAAATGATTCTGGAGAACATAACTAAGCTTGTCTTCACGGGGGGATACCAATACTACCCCAGCACCTGAACCATTCAGCATCTTGGATCCATCAAAGAACATAGTCCAATGCTCCGAGCGAACTTGAGTCGGCAATTGCTGCTTAATCCACTCGGCAAGGAAATCTGCAATTGCTTGGGACTTGATAGCCTTCTTTGCCTCAAACTTGATATCCAATTGAAGGAGTTCAATCGCCCATTTTGCCACTCGACCAGTTGCATCTCTGTTGTTCAGGATTTCAGATAATGGTGCGTCGCTGACGACTGTAATGGAGTGATCAGAGAAATAATGTGCAACCTTCTTCATGGTCATGTATATTCCATAGACAAGCTTCTGATAATGTGGATATTGTTGCTTGGATGGAGTCAAAACTTCAGAGAGATAATAAACTAGGCGTTGAACCTTGTAAGCTTTTCCTTCCTCTTCTCGCTCGACCGTGAGTACTGTACTAACAACTTGTCCAGTGGCTACAATGTAAAACAGTAAAGGCTCTTTGCTGATTGGCACAGCGAGCACCGACTGGGTGGAAAGCAGGGTTTTGAGCTCTACAAACGCTGCATCAGCTTCTTCAGTCCACTCGAACTTATCAGATTTCTTCATGAGTCGGTAAAGAGGCAAGGCCTTTTAGTCGAGACGAGAAATTAATCAACTCAGGGCGGCCAAACAACCAATCAGCTTCTGAACGTCATGCACTCGCACGGGGCGTTTCATTCGGAGCATGGTATCAACTTTTTCTGGGTTGGCGTCGATCCCTCATTCGGAAACGAGAAAACCAAGTAACTTTCCTCCTAGAACTCTGAATGTGAACTTTCATGGATTAACCTTGATATTGTACCTCCTCAGGTTGGCAAAGGTTTCTGCAAGGTTAGTTAATAGGTCAGAACCTTTGCGAGACTTAACCACAATGTCATCCATGTATGCTTCCACATTCTGACTGATTTGAGTGAGCAGGCACTTCTGAATCATTTTCATGAATGTGGCTCCGGCAGTTTTCAAACCAAAAGGCATGCTGACATAGCAAAAGCACCTGAATGGGGTGATGAAGGCTGTTTTTATTTCATCGGGACCATACAGTTGGATATGATGATATCCGAAATATGCATCTAAGAAAGACAAGTGCTCGCACCCCACAGTCGAGTCAACAATCCGATCGATGCGAGGGAGAGGGAAGTGATCTTTCGGGCAGGCCCGATTGATATGCTTGAAATCAATGCAATACAAAGTGAATCATCCTTCTTAGGAACCATGACTACATTGTCTAACCACTCGGAGTGGTAGATTTCACGGATGAACTCTGCTGCCAACAGTCGAGCCACTTCCTCGCCAATTGCTTTCCTCTTCTGCATGGCGGACCGCCGAAGGTGCTCTTTGACGAGTTTTACCTTAGGGTCGACATGCAAACAGTGCTCGGCTAGTCCCCTGGGTACACCCGCATGTCAGAAGGTTTCCATGCAAAGATGTCCCAGTTCTCGGAGGAACTGGACGAGTGCTTCTTCCTGTTTGCTGTCGAGTGTTGTCGATATATGAGTCGGTGCAGCATTGGATCTGTCGGGTGAATATGAACTGGCTTCGTCTCACCAGTCGACTGAAATGCGGAATCTGTGGCAGGCTTCTTGGCTCGGAGCAAGTCACTCGGATCTGCATTCTTCTGATACTCTTGGAATTCAACTGTTGTCATCTGTGCATCGGCGATTTTGGAACCTTTTTGGAAACATTCCTCAGCCTTCTGCCGATTGCCAGTAACTGTGATCACACCTTTGGGGCCAGGCATCTTTAGTTTGAGGTACACATAACATGGTTGAGCCATGAAACGTGCATAGGCTGGCCTACCCAGAATGGCATGATAGGCACTCTGGAAATCCATGACTTCAAATGTCAACTTCTCCTTACGGTAATGCTTGGAATTACTGAAAACCATGTCAAGGGCGATCTGGCCGAGTGATTCGGCATTCTTTCCAAGGATAACACCATGAAAACTCATGTTGCTCTCGCTAAGTTTGGACATAGGAATGCCAATCCCCTTCAAGGTTTCAGCGTAAAGGATGTTTAGACCACTGCCACCGTCCATCAGTACTTTGGTCAGTCGAGTGCCCCCAACCACGGGGTCGACCACCAGTGCTTGCCTCCCAAGGGTGGCCACACGAGTAGGATGGTCAGACTAGTCGAACGTGATGGCCAAGGTTGTCAGAATCGTGATTTTGAATCGGATCGGAGCTCCGATGGTAGGATCGCAAATCGTAGAATCTTCACTATCAGGATCGTAGAAACGTAGATTCTATGAACTAAAATCGTAGAATCAGAGGGGTTAGTTTGGATCGTAAAGTCGTAGAATCGTATAATAGAATCGCGATTATGACAACCCTGGTGATGGCTGCCTGAGACCATCTCAGGTAGGTGGTCGTCGCCGCAGGGGCGACCATATTCACTTCTCTGTTGATGACCTTCAATCGACTCTTGCTTTCAACATTAGCAAAAATCATCAGAGTGGAATTGACTTTGGGATAACCATCGTCTTCCTCTTCATCTTCATCTTTGTCTGACTCTTTCTCCTTCTCATTGGGTTGTTTCTCTCGGAACTACTGGATTAGGAGTCGACATTGTCGAGTGGTATGCTTCGGGTAAATCAGATTACCTTCTTCATCATTCTTCGTGTGTATGTGACATGGCAAATCCAGCACGTCATTTCCTGCTTGATCCTTTACCTTCTGAGGGGGCCAGGGCCCCTTAGGTTTTCCCTTAAACTTTCCTTAACTCACTGCCGCAATCTCTCCAGGTGTTGCTGGCTCAGCCTTACGCTTCTGTTTCCGACTGGAGTTACCTCCACCGGCCTCTTGGCCGACTGGTTTACTCTTCCCGCTACGGAGTCGATCCTCTTCTTCTCTGTTAGCATACCGGGTTGCTATCTCCATCATCCGAGTCAGAGTCATATCCCCAGCCTGACCGGATTTCAAGACCAACTCTCTGTATTTGACGCCTTCCTTGAAAGCGCATACTGCTTGATGCTCTGGTCCATTCTCAACGGTGTGATGCAAAGTGGTCCATCTCTGAATGAATTCCCTGAAAGTCTCATTTGGCTTCTGCACACAATGCTGCAACTCGGGCAACCCTGTTGGTCGCTTGCACGTGCCCTCAAAAGTTCTTACGAAAACTCGAGATAGCTCCTCCCAACTGTGTATACTGCCCGGAGTCAACTGAGTCAACCACGCTCGGGCCGACCCTTCCAACATAAGAGGGAGATGCTTCATTGCTATCTCATTGTTTCCGACTCCAATCTGCACAGCCACTCGGTAATCTTCAAGCCGGGTTTCAGGCTTGGATTTGCCGGTGAACTTACTGACCTTGGACGCCAATCTAAAGTTGGGAGGAATGACCGCTGCCCTAATGGCCCTGCTAAAACACTCGGGACCAGAAACATGTACTCTGCTACCACTTGGACGATCTCTGCCAGGGTCTTCTCTGTGTGCTCTGTTCTGGTCGACCAGGCCTTGAACGAGGATAGACCTCACATCGAAGCCCGGTTCCCTTGGGTCAACTGAGGCTCTACGCTCGCCACTGTGACGACGCCTGTCATTGTTCCGCCGAGGCACATACGACGCACTCCTCGGAGGAGGCATGGGTGTTGGGGAACGTAGCAGAAATTCAAAATTTTCTACGCATCACCAAGCTCAATCTATGGAGTCATCTAGCAACGAGAGAGAGGAGTGCATCTACATACCCTTGTAGATCGCGAGCGGAAGTGTTCAAGAGAACGGGGTTGATGGAGTCGTACTTGTCGTGATCCAAATCACCGATGATCCTAGCGCCGAACGGATGGCACCTCCGTGTTCAACACACATACAGCCCGGGGACGTCTCCTCCTTCTTGATCCAGCAAGGGGAGAGGAGAAGTTGAGGGAGAGCTCCGGCAGCACGACGGTGTGGTGGTGGAGCTTGCAGTTCTCCGGTAGGGCTTCGCCAAGCACTACCGAGGAGGAGGTGGAGTTGGAGAGGGCGAGGGCTGCGCCAGGGGCAAGGGTCAAGCTCCCATGCGCCTCCCTACTATATATAGGGGTGGAGAGGGCTGGTTTCTTGCCCTCCAAGTCCATTGGGGCATTGGCAAAGGTGGGAGGAAAGAAATCCCATCATTTCCTTCCCCACCGATTGTTATCCCCCCTTTTTAGGGATCTTGATCTTATCCCTTCGGGATATGATCTTATTCCTTCTAAGGGGGGATCTTAGTGCGCCTTGACCAGGGATGTGGGGCCTTGCCCCCACTACCCACATTCATGTGGGTCCCCCCATGCAGGTGGGCCCCACTCAGGAACCTTCTAGAACCTTCCCGGTACAATACCGAAAAATCCCGAACATTTTCCGGTGGCCAAAATAGGACTTCCCATATATAAATCTTTACCTCCGGACCATTCCGGAACTCCTCGTAACGTCCGGGATCTCATCCGGGACTCCGAACAACATTCGGTAACTGCACACTAATTCCCATAACAACTCTAGCGTCACCGAACCTTAAGTGTGTAGACCCTACGGGTTCGGGAATCATGCAGACATGACCGAGGCAGCTCTCTGGCCAATAACCAACAACGGGATCTGGATACCCATGTTGGCTCCCACATGTTCCACGATGATCTCATCGGATGAACCACGATGTCAAGGATTCAAGCAATCCCGTATACAATTCCCTTTGTCAATCGGTACGTTACTTGCCCGAGATTCGATCGTCGGTATCCCAATACCTTGTTCAATCTCGTTACCAGCAAGTCACTTTACTCGTTCCGTAACGCATGATTCCGTGACTAACTACTTAGTCACATTGAGCTCATTATGATGATGCATTACTGAGTGGGCCCAGAGATACCTCTCCGTCACACGGAGTGACAAATCCCAGTCTCGATTCGTTCCAACCCAACAGACACTTTCGGAGATACCCGTAGTGCACCTTTATAGCCACCCAGTTAAGTTGTGACGTTTGGTACACCCAAAGCATTCCTACAGTATCCGGGAGTTGCACAATCTCATGGTCTAAGGAAATGATACTTGACATTAGAAAAGCTCTTAGCAAACGAACTACACGATCTTGTGATATGCTTAGGATTGGGTCTTGTCCATCACATCATTCTCCTAATGATGTGATCCCGTTATCAATGACATCCAATGTCCATGGTCAGGAAACCATAAACATCTATTGATCAATGAGCTAGTCAACTAGAGGCTCACTAGGGACATGTTGTGGTCTATGTATTCACACATGTATTACGGTTTCCAGTTAATACAATTATAGCATGAACAATAGACAATTATCATGAACAAGGAAATCTAATAATAACCATTTTATTATTGCCTCTAGGGCATATTTCCAACAGTCTCCCACTTGCACTAGAGTCAATAATCTAGTTCACATCATTATGTGATTGTAATGAATCCAACACCCATGGTGTTTGATCATATCTCGCTTGTGAGAGAGGTTTATTAGTCAACGGGTCTGAACCTTTCAGATCCGTGTGTGCTTTAAAAATTTCTATGTCATCTTGTAGATGTAGCTTCCACGCGCTACTTGGAGCTATTCCAAACAACTGCTCTACTATACGAATCCGGTTTACTACTCAGAGTCATCCGGATTAGTGTCAAAGTTTTGATCGACGTAACCCTTTACGACGAACTCTTTTACCACCTCCATAATCGAGAAAATTCCTTAGTCAACTAGTTACTAAGGATAAGTTTGACCACTATCATGTGATCCATTCCTGGATCACACTTGTACACTTCAGGTGCTGTACACAAGATAGCATACTTTAGAGCCTACATCTGAAGCATAGGGGACGACCTTCGTCCTTTCTCTCTCTTCTGCCATGGTCATGTCTTGAGTCTTACTCAATATTCACACCTTATAACACAGCCAAGAACTCCTTTTTTGCCGATCTATTTTGAACTCCTTCAAAATCTTGTCACGGTATGTATTTATTTGAAAGTACTATTAAACGTTTTTTGATCTATCTTTATAGATCTTGATGCTCAATGTTCAAGTAGCTTAATCCAGGTTTTCCATTGAAAAACACTTTTCAGATAACCCTATATGCTATCCAGAAATTCTACATCATTTCTGATCAACAATATGTCAATAACATATACTCATCAGAAATTCTATAGTGCTCCCACTCACTTCTTTGGAAATACAAGTTTCTCATAAACATTGTATAAACCCAAAATCTTTGATCATCTCATCAAAGCGTATATTCCAACTCCGAGATGCTTACTCCAGTCCTTAGAAGGATTGCTGGAGCTTTGCATACTTGTTAGCATCTTTCAGGATTGACAAAACCTTCTGGTTGTATCACATACAACCTTTCCTCAATAAAATTGTCGAGGAAACAATGTTTTGACATCCTATCTGCAAGATTTCATAAATAATGCAGTAATTGCTAATATAATTCCAATAGACTCTTAGCATCGCTACGAGTGAGAAAGTCTCGTCGTAGTCAACTCCTTGAACTTGTCGGAAAACATCTTAACGACAAGTCGAGCTTTCTTAATGGTGATACTTACCATCATTGTCCGTCTTCCTTTTAAAATCCATCTGTACCCAACAGCCTTACGACCATCAAGTAGTTCTTCCAAAGTCTACACTTTGTTTTCATACATGGATCCTCTCTCGGATTTTATGGCCTCGAGTCATTTGTCAGAATCCGGGCCCACCATCGCTTCTCCATAGCTCGTAGGTTCATTGTTGTCTAGCAACATGACCTCCAAGACAGGATTACCGTACCACTCTGAAGCAATACCTGTCCTTGTCGTCCTACGAGGTTTGGTAGTGACCTGATCCGAAGTTTCATGATCACTATCATCAACTTCCACTTCAATTTGTGTAGGTGCCATAGGAACAACTTCATGTGCCCTACTACACACTGGTTGAAGTGATGGTTCAATAACCTTATCAAGTCTCCACCATCCTCCCACTCAATTCTTTCGAGAGAAACTTTTCCTCGAGAAAGGACCCGTTTATAGAAACAATCACTTTTGCTTCAGGATCTGAAATAGGAGGTATACCCAACTGTTTTGGATGTCCTATGAAGATGCATTTATCCACTTTGGGTTCGAGCTTATCTGCCTGAAACCTTTTCACATAAGCGTCGTAGCCCCAAACTTTCAAGAAACGACAGCTCAGGTTTCTCTAAACCATAGTTCATACGGTGTCATCTCAATGGAATTATGTGGTGCCCTATTTAAAGTGAGTGCGGTTGTCTCTAATGCCTAACACATGAACGATAATGGTAATTAGATAAGAGACATCATGGTATGCCCCATATCCAATGGGGTGTATCTATGATGTTCGGACACACCATCACATTATGGTGTTCTAGGCGGTGTTAGTTGTGAAACAATTTCCACAATGTCTTAATTGTGTACCAAACTCGCAACTCAGATATTCATCTCTATGATCATATCATAGATATTTTTTCCTCTTGTCACGAAGATCTTCAACTTCACTCTGAAACTACTTGAACCTTTCAATAATTCAGACTTGTGTTTCGTCAAGTAAATATACTCAACATCTACTCAAATCATCTGTGAAGTAAGAACATAACGATATCCATTGCGTGCCTCAGCACTCATTGGACTGCACACATCAAAATGTATTACTTCCAACAAGTTGCTTTCTTGTTCCATCTTACTAAAAACGAGGCTTTTCAGTCATTTTGCCCATGTGGTATGATTTGCATGTCTCAAGTGATTCATAATCAAGTGAGTCCAAACGATTCATCTGCATGGAGTTTCTTCATGCGTACATACCAATAGACATGGTTCGCATGTCTCAAACTTTTCAAAAACGAGTGAGTCCAAAGATCCATTAACATGGAGCTTCTTCATGCGTTTTATACCAATATGACTTACATGGCAGTGCCAAAAGTAGGTGGTACTATCATTACTATCTTATATCTTTTGGCATGAATATGTGTATCACTACGATCGAGATTCAATAAACCATTCATTTTAGGTGCAAGACTGTTGAAGGTATTATTCAAATAAACAGAGTAACCATTATTCTCCTTAAATGAATAACCGTATTGCGATAGACATAATCCAATCATGTCTATGCTCAATGCAAACACCAAATACCAATTATTTAGGTTTAACACCAATCTCGATGGTAGAGGGAGCATGCGATGCTTGATCACATCAACCTTGTAAATACTTCCAACACATATCGTCACCTCGCCTTTAGCTAGTCTCCGTTTATTCCCTAGCCTTTTATTTCGAGTTACTAACACTTAGCAACTGAACTGGTATCTATTACCATGGTGCTACTAGGAGTACTAGTAAAGTAGACATTGATATAATGTATATCCAATATACTTCTGTCGACCTTGCCAGCCTTCTCATCTACCAAGTATCTAGGATAGTTCTGCTTCAGTGACTGTTCCCCTCATTACAGAAGCACTTAGTCTCGGGTTTGGGTTCGACCTTGGGTTTCTTCACTAGAGCAGCAACTGATTTGCCATTTCATGAAGTATCCCTTCTTGCCCTTGCCCTTCTTGAAACTAGTGGTTTCACCAACCATCAAATATTGATGCTCCTACTTGTTTTCTACTTTCGCGGTGTCAAACATCGCAAATTGCTCAAGGATCATCATGTCTATCCCTGATATGTTATAGTTCATCACGAAGCTCTAATAGCTTGGTGGCAGTGACTATGGAGAACCATCACTATCTCATCTCGAAGATTAACTCCCACTCAATTCAAGTGATTGTAGTACTCAGACAATCTGAGCACATGCTCAACAATTGAGTTTTTCTCCCTCAGTTTGCAGGCTAAGAAACTCGTCGGAGGTCTCATAACTCTTGACGTGGGTACGATCTTGAAATCCCAATTTCAGCCCTTGGAACATCTCATATGTTCCACGACGTTTCAAAAACGTCTTCGGCGCCACAATTCTAAACCGTTTAGCATTACTGAACTATCATGTAGTGATCAAAACGTGTATGTCAGATGTTCACAACATCCACAGACGACGTTCGAGGATCAGCACACCGAGCGGTGCATAATTGCTACTATCAACTTTCAACTAAATTTGCAAAGACCTTTTACGCAGCAATGAGGACAATCCTCAGTTTACGAACCCAGTCCGCATAATTGCTACTATCAACTTTCAACTAAATTTTCTCTAGGAACATATCTAAAACAGTAGAACTCAAACTCGAGTTATGACATAATTTGCAAAGACCTTTTGACTATGTTCAGGATAATTAAGTTCATCTTATGAACTCCCACTCAGATAGACATCCCTCTAGTTATCTAAGTGATACGTGATCCGAGTCAACAAGGCCGTGTCCGATCATCACGTGAGACGGACTAGTCATCATCGATGAACATCTTCATGTTGATCGTATCCACTATACGACTCATTTTCGACCTTTCGGTCTCTTGTGTTCCGAGGCCATGTCTGTACATGCTAGGCTCGTCAAGTCAACCTAAGTGTTTCGCGTGTGTAAATCTGGCTTACACCTGTTGTATGTGAACGTTAGAATATATCACACCCGATCATCACGTGGTGCTTCGAAACAACGAACTTTCGCAACGGTGCACAGTTAGGGGGAACAATTTCTTGAAATTATTATGAGGGATCATCTTATTTACTACCGTCATTCTAAGCAAATAAGATGCATAAACATGATAAACATCACATGCAATCAAATAGTGACATGATATGGCCAATGTCATTTTGCTCCGTTTGATCTCCATCTTCGGGGCTCCATGATCATCATCGTCACCGGCATGACACCATGATCTCCATCATCATGATCTCCATCATCGTGTCTCCATGAAGTTGTCTCACCAACTTATTACTTCTACTACTATGTCTAACGGTTTAGTAATGAAGTAAAGTAATTACATGGCGTTATTCAGTGACACGCGGGTCATACAATAAATAAAGACAACTCATATGGCTCCTGCCGGTTGCCATACTCATCAACATGCAAGTCGTGATTCCTATTACAAGAATATGATCAATCTCATACATCACTTATATTTCATTCATCACATCATTCTTGGCCATATCACATCACACGGCATATGCTGCAAAAACAAGTTAGACGTCCTCTAATTTGTTGTTGCAAGTTTTTACGTGGCTGCTATAGGTTTCTAGCAAGAACGTTTCTTACCTACGCCAAAACCACAACGTGATATGCCAATTGCTATTTACCCTTCATAAGGACCCTTTTCATCGAATCTGATCCGACTAAAGTGGGAGAGACTGGCACCCGCTAGCCACCTTATGCAATAAGTGAATGTCAGTCGGTGGAACCTATCTCACGTAAGTGTACGTGTAAGGTCGGTCCGGGCCGCTTCATCCCACAATACCGTCGAAACAAGATAGGACTAGTAACGGTAAGCATATTGAACAAAATCAACGCCCACAACAACTCGTGTTCTACTCGTGCATAGAATCTACGCAATAGACCTAGCTCATGATGCCACTGTTGGGGAATGTAGCAGAAATTCAAAATTTTCTATGCATCACCAAGATCAATCTATGGAGTCATCTATCAACGAGAGAGAGGAGTGCGTCTACATACCCTTGTAGATCACGAGCGGAAGCGTTCAAGAGAACGGGGTTGATGGAGTCGTACTCGTCGTGATCCAAATCACCGATGATCCTAGCGCCGAACGGACGGCACCTCCGTATTCAACACACGTATAGCCCGGGGACGTCTCCTCCTTCTTGATCTAGCAAGGGGAGAGGAGAAGTTGAGGGAGAGCTCCGGCAGCACGATGGCGTGGTGGTGGAGCTTGCAGTTCTCCGGCAGGGCTTCACCAAGCACTACCGAGGAGGAGGTGGAGTTGGAGAGGGGGAGGGTTGCGCCAGGGGCAAGGGTCAAGCTCCCATGCGCCTCCCCACTAAATATAGGGGTGGAGAGGGCTGGTTTCTTGCCCTCCAAGTCCATTGGGGCGTTGGCAAAGTTGGGAGGAAAGAAATCCCATCATTTCCTTCCCCACCGATTGTTATCCCCCCTTTTTAGGGATCTTGATCTTATCCCTTCAGGATATGATCTTATTCCTTCTAAGGGGGGATCTTGGTGCGCCTTGACCAGGGATGTGGGGCCTTTCCCCCACTACCCACGTTCATGTGGGTCCCCCCATGCAGGTGGGCCCCACTCCGGAACCTTCTAGAACCTTCCCGGTACAGTACCGAAAAATCCCGAATATTTTCCGGTGGCCAAAATAGGACTTCCCATATATAAATCTTTACCTCCCGACCATTCCGGAACTCCTCGTGACATCCGGGATCTTATTCGGGACTCCAAACAACATTCGGTAACTGCACACTAATTCCCATAACAACTCTAGCGTCACCGAACCTTAAGTGTGTAGACCCTACGGGTTCGGGAATCATGCAGACATGACCGAGACAGCTCTCTGGCCAATAACCAACAGCGGGATCTGGATACCCATGTTGGCTCCCACATGTTCCACGATGATCTCATCGGATGAACCACGATGTCAAGGATTCAAGCAATCCCGTATACAATTCCCTTTGTCAATCGGTACGTTACTTGCCCGAGATTCAATCATCGGTATCCCAATACCTTGTTCAATCTCATTACCGGCAAGTCACTTTACTCGTTCCGTAACGCATGATCCCGTTACTAACTACTTAGTCACATTGAGCTCATTATGATGATGCATTACTGAGTGGGCCTAGAGATACCTCTCCGTCACACGGAGTGACAAATCCCAGTCTCGATTCGTGCCAACCCAACAGACACTTTCGGAGATACCTGTAGTGCACCTTTATAGCCACCCAGTTACGTTGTGACGTTTGGTACACCCAAAGCATTCCTACAATATCCAGGAGTTGCACAATCTCATGGTCTAAGGAAATGATACTTGACATTAGAAAAGCTCTTAGCAAACGAACTACACGATCTTGTGCTATGCTTAGGATTGGGTCTTGTCCATCACATCATTCTCCTAATGATGTGATCCCGTTATCAATGACATCCAATGTCCATGGTCAGGAAACCATAACCATCTATTGATCAACGAGCTAGTCAACTAGAGGCTCACTAGGGACATGTTGTGGTCTATGTATTCACACATGTATTACGGTTTCCAGTTAATACAATTATAGCATGAACAATAGAAAATTATCATGAACAAGGAAATATAATAATAAGCATTTTATTATTGCCTCTAGGGCATATTTCCAATAGTGGGTCCTCGACGATGATTGTCATGGTCGAGTGGATGATCATACTGCCCACGGCCTTCACGCCGTGGAGGCGATCTTGGGCTGTGAGCCGACTGAACCATGTCCTCTGCGACAGATCTGCTGTGAATCCTATTCCGCGACTGAGATACTGTTGTGTTTTGCTCTCCCGCCGCCTGGAGCAAGGCCCGGATCTGCATCAACCCTCTGCCAGCTTCTGACTGGGAAGGTTGGATCGACTCTGCTATTCGGGCCGCAGCTGTGAGATTCTGAATCGGAGTGCGGTATACCTTAGGTGGAGGCGGAAAAAGCTGTCGTCGACTGGACTCATGGATCTGCTCCTGAGCGGCCTCGTCGAGAGCGCTGAGCCAAGTTAGCTAGGTGCACCTCCTCCAAGGACCGAGCCTCGGGGGTTTCTCCAACGATGGGCGTGTGGAGTGCATCCATGTTGCGGCGACGAAGTTCTTCCCTCTGCTGCGAAGAGAGGGGTTCAGGTCGGTATTCCTCGTGGCCGCGCGACGGATCGCCGCCTCCGTCTCCGCCACCTTCACGGCGGAAACCGGGCGGGCTGTGAGGTCCGTCGACCATCAAGACTTCAGTCGTAGGGTCGCTGCTATCGCACTCTGATGCGGTCTCCGCGGAGCCATTCGACAGATCGAACAGGCCATGGAGAGTTTCGTCGGGCTCGATTGCCGCGACTTGTTGGGTGGTCGAACGTCGAGCCACCACGTGCTTCATCCATCGCTGAAGCCGCGATCGACCGGATCGCTTGCGGTGACGAACGTCAGGGAGTGAAAACACCGTCGGGGTCGACTGATACTGAGTCGACGGCTGCCAAAGGAGAACGCCGCGAACGCACGATCGGAAGTGCGTTGCCCCTCGGACAGGGAGCGCCTCAACATCCAGGGGAGCTTCTTGAAGCCACGCGGAGTCGTCGGCAATGAACACGAGCGCGCCGAGACGGGTCTCGTGGCCCTCAGCCAATCCGCCGCCGGAAACCATGACGATGATGATCAGAAAAACTTGCAACTTCACTAGCAAGTCGCTAAGATACCGGCCCCAAGGTGGGTGCCAACTGTCGTGGTCCTTAGACTGACAGTAGAAAGGGGGTAGGTATGGAGAGGCAATATCTTATCTATGGTGAAGGTGTACACACGAGGTTTACGAGTTCAGGCCCTTCTCGGAGGAAGTAAAAGCCCTACGTCTCGGTGCCCGGAGGCGGTCGATTGGATTATGTGTGTTTTCTTATAGGGGGTGCGAACCCTTTTGCTAGAGGAGGAGGGTGGCTTATATAGAGTGCGCCAGGGCCCTCGCCAACCTCCATTACAAGGGACTTAATGTACATAAAGTATAGGCGTTATTGGTAACATCTGCCTTAAGTACTATAAATGATCTTAAAGACTACGGAGTGAATCCCTGACCGTTACATCATTGAGTGACTCCTGGTCTTCTGTATGGTCGAGTGACTCTCCATATGGTCGAGTGACAGTAGGGAGGAGGACCTCCGAGTGATGTGGCTGTCGAGTGGATTTCACTCGACATGTACAACCGAGGCTCTCCTGTTGTCTCATGGTCCTTTTATCTTCCAGGGTAGTGACCTTGGGTAGGGCGTATAGGTCAGGCCTATGACCCTACCCCAGGTCTGTATCCTCATCAATAACAGGTAAAACCCTTTGAAGTAGGACATGGCAGTCATGAGTTTTCAACCCTTGTACCTTGTTTCTATCCGCACTGACTCTCCTTTCAGGGTTGGAAGCAAATCCATGTGGGAATCTCACACGTGACAGGACCTTGTAGAATTCTTTTATTTTTACCTTGTCCAAGACATACACGGCTAGTGCCATATCCCGTGGTTTACCTTCATCTTGCACCTGCAAATCCTGTCTGATACCCAGGTGTGTCAAATCAATCCTAGATTTTAAGGTATATTTCGTCTTGCCTTCAATATTAAGAAGTGTGCCGATAATGTTGTCACATATATTTTTCTCGATGTGCATCACATCAAGATTATGCCGCAGATACAAATCTTTCCAATACTCCAAGTCCCACAAAGTGGACCTGCAGGTAAACAATAATCTCTCTTCTGCCCTGCCACGCTTCCTTTTCCCGCTACCATTACCAGGATGGTTCCCTGGTGTAATATGCCTGACCTTCTCTAATTCCACTTGCAACTCATCGGCGGTGAGCCTCTTTGGCACATCACAGTTTTCATGCTTTGCGTTGAACACATGTCTTCGGTATTTTCTAGGATGCCGCTTGTCCTTGGCAAGGAAACAACAATGTCCAATGTAACAGATCTTGCTAAGTATTGCGTTTGACTGCGGATTCCTGTCACAGTGAACACATGCATTGTAACCATGTGTCGTTCGCCCTGACATAGTGCCCAAAGCCGGATAATCATGGATGCACCAAATTATAACAACATGCAGAAAGAAATCAGTGGGTGGGCTGCTATATAGGTCTCAAGTGAGAACACCCCTCCATAGCTGTTGAAGTTCCTCCACAAGAGGCTCCATGAACAAATCAAAATCCTTTCTAGGACTTTTTGGACCTGGGATGATCAAGGCCATCATGTAGTTTGATTCTTTGGTGCATACATTTGGAGGCATGTTGTAAGGGATAACAAGCACTGGCCACATGCTATATGTGGCACTCTGGTGGCCAAATGGGTTAAATCCATCTGAAGCTAAGCCAAGTCTAATGTTTCTCGGGTCAGAAGCAAACCTTTGTGTTTATGATTGAAGCTTTTCCACTCACTACCATGCGATGGATGGCTCATTATATTCTAATCTCTATACTCCTGGTTCCTAGAATGCCACAGTACATCCTCTCTTGTTTCAGCATCATGAAACAACCTTTGCAATCTTGGTATAATTAGAAAATGTCTCAGAACATTATGAGGAATCCTCTTCACAGCATCGCCATCTTTCCATCTTGATGATTTGCATTTCGGGCATTCACTTAACTTGGCATAATCCTTCCGTAACAGAACAAAATTATTCTTACAAACATGGATCATATCATATCCAATTCCAACTGCATGAAGGAAATTCTTCATTTTACTGTAGGTGTGTGGCAGCTCAGACGCATCTAGGAAAGATTTGCGGAAAGCAGCCAACATCGCATCGAATGATTTGTTGGTCGTCCGCTCAGATGTCTTCACCTGAAGAAAGGTGACCATAGATGAGAATACTGAGAGCTTATTTCCTGGGGTGACAGCCACGTTGCATTGTTCCAACATGCGGGCCCACCATTTTCCTTCTGCAGGTGAAAGTTCACGGAATGCACGAGCATTTTGTAGCATTGTTTCAATGTTGGTCAAACTCACTGGCTCCGCCACCACCACCTCCTCCTCCTCTTCCACCTAAGCATCAGGCAGATCAAGATGGTGATCTGCTGCTTCCA
The DNA here is from genome assembly GCF_002162155.2 of Triticum dicoccoides. Lineage (NCBI taxonomy): Eukaryota > Viridiplantae > Streptophyta > Magnoliopsida > Poales > Poaceae > Triticum > Triticum dicoccoides. The sequence goes on from NC_041381.1 coordinate 435,712,881, forward strand.
CGTAGTCAATAACATTGACGTTCACAGTTTCACCATGATGAACCCACCTAGTATATGTGACCGACATCCCATACAAGTGTAGATAATTTTGCACAGTTGACTGGGGTCTTGTAATTGAATTCATACAACTGCTACACGGGTAGAGCACATCTGATTTCGGACCACCATACTCAGCTCTGATAAAGTTCATGAAGTTTTCAACCCCCTCGACATATGCAGCGGAGAATCTTTGAGCAGAAGTTATCCAAGTCTTGTCCATCTGTTAGACATACAAATTAGTTCTTCTACTAGATATTACAGGAAAACATATATGCTTTTTTATGAAGTCCAGAAAAAAATACCTAGGTCGATGTCTAAAGCTATGGCAAGATATTTGGACGAGCAGATCTAAGTAACGAAATATATGTAAATCTAATTCAACAAACAGATTTGAGTGCTAAATTATGGAAGGCTGTTTCAGCAGTCAATGAGGCTGAACACACAGCCATCGAACTATCGAAGGCCATCGCAGCATCAAAGATCAAGTATAAAACGGTGTAGAGCTATTTCACCTAACAGATTGGCTACTAGACCATGGCAATCTACGTCACAATAAATATATGGCAGGATATTTTAGCAACTAATTGGCCTTGGCATGCCATCTCAACTAAGCAGATTGAGTGCAGAACAGGGCAAGGAAGCTTCTTAAGCAGAGCATATTGACTGTAAACTACTTCGGCAAACAGTGAGATTAACATCGTCTATCAGCTAACATTCAACGCTACACCGACGTGAACGGGGCCTCAGTCTAGAATGCGCGTACCGTGGGAGAAGCTGACCACCGTGCGTCTCCACACGATCGTTGCCAGCAGTGGCGGCGCTGACCACCGTGCGCCTCCACAAGAACGTAGCCAGCGGTGGTTGCGCGGCTTGAGGACGACAGTCTACGAGAGCGTACTATGGGAGCGATAGGATCGCAGTGCGTCCGCTCGACGAATCGCGGCGCCGACATACGGCGCGGCGGGGAGGGCGGCTTTGGCGGAGCGAATGGAGTGGAGGGGGA
>NC_041381.1:435714200-435724296 GCF_002162155.2 Triticum dicoccoides
TAGTTGGCCGAAGGGCTGTTGAATCGGATTTGGGGGGAATTTTTGGGTGGGGGGAGGATTTTCGCACGATGGGCGGTGGGGGGGGGATTGGCGCATGGTCGGTTTCTCCAAGTGCAGTCCCACGTGTCAGTGAAGAGGCAAGCCGAAGCGTGTTCCGTTTGCGTGAGCCGTGTGTAGGACCGAACGTGTGTGGGGTGCAATGCGACCGCGACAGGAGTACTGTGAGTGTACCACCTTTTTTCTTTTAAACTAGGTGCTTCGCCCCCTCAAAACAAATTTGTTGCTTCGCACGATCCATCGATACTACTACTAGTAATCGCTAATCCCGACTAAAACGGCGCGGCTAGGTCTTTTCCCGTGCGATATGTTGGGAGGTTGGCTTAGTTGGGTTTTTTAGGACGAATAATGCTACACCTACGTAATCCTAGTTACGTAATTAACATAATGTGAAACATGTGAGCTGTTGGTTGTAGATTGGGGGGAGGAAGGGGCCCACCACCATGAAAATCAGGGGAGAAGAGAGAGAGGCAATTTACGTTAACCCTTTCATAGGTTCTCGTAGATGTAGAAAGATGTGAAATGCGTGAATGTGTAGTGGATGTACTATTGGAGTGCCTAAGATAAATTGTGTATGTATAGACCCTATGTGTTTATTTTACTTGGCATGTTAGATTTGTCTCGGTTGAATAAAAAGCAGAGTTGGTGATGATGGTGTGCCTGTCATCCTGCAATATAGGCTGTCTGATCTATATCTAACGGATAGGAAGGAAACTATGACAATTTACCCGCACTCCTCTCCACATTTGCAGATAAGGATTTCCCTCGTTCATCCTTTTCTCCCACAAGATCTTGATCTTCCATGCAACACACGGGCATCTTGCTAGTACTCCTACAATATACTATATTATTGTGAAAGTTCATATACTTCGGCCGAGATTAATGCAAACACGGCAGATTTTCATTACATTTCGAACTTTTATAGGACAGAAAAATAAAAGAAACCCGACCCTAAACCTATTCTACGGCGGCGATCGACGTCCTCCATCTGTGATCTCTATGTACGGGGGCAGGGTTCAAGACCCGTAAACTGAAGGTGTGGTCTCCAGCGAGGAAGAGTAGAACACGGGATACGGACCGGCCAGTTGGCACACCATGCCCTGCCGCCTCCCATGCCCTACTCATCCTCGGAGGAGTCCCCAACCTCGGCGGTGCCGGACGTTGGATGGCGGCAAGTAGGACGCATGGCTGACGGTGCTCCCGTCATTGGCCGCCAGCGTGGCCACCGCTTGTGCGGTCGCGTCCGCGTCTGGCTATGCTGCTATTGTGTCACGAGAGGCGACTTGAGCGAGGGAGGCGACCTCGAGCTTCATCCCCAAATACAAGCTCTCCCGCAGAGCGTTCGCACTTGCGGTCATGGAGGATGTGGTGCCAGGTAGGAGGACGATGCGCTATGGTGTGGAGGTTAGCTAGGCATTGCCGCTTTAAGTAGCACATTCCGGTGAGGCCAAGCGTCCGGGTGCGTCATTAAGTTGCTGGAGTTGGTTCCTCGGGCACCGAGCCTCTTAACGACGACCTATGAACGGACGATATGAATGCGGGTAGCTGGCGCCGGCTGGGAATGCACCACGCGACGGCGCGAGGGACGAGGGTTTTGGTGTGCCAGGGTAGTCAGCTACAGTCGTGGCAACGTTGGAGATGCCCTTTGCTCACATGCGATCCCGCATGTCATTGAAAAATCAAGACGACCCGGCATGGTCTCAGGTCCTGAGGATGCAGTTGTCCGCGCTACACCACTCCGCGGATGCATCGCGACGCCCCGTGCATCCTCGACGAGCCGGGTGGTGGGATGTGTTTGGATTGTGGCCAAAGTGCACCTTACCAAAATTTTGGTCATGACCCAAAGATTGGTCTTTGTTTGGATGGTTGCCATTTTTTTGGCATGCCAATGAACTCTAGCCAACTCTAGTTCATTTTTTAGCCAATGTTGGCCAAATCATGGTCAACCAATACCTCAACCAAAATTTTGGCTACCCAATGCTTTGATGGGGCAACCTTGGGCACAAACCAAACATACTGTTGGTCGTGCCATAGCACTAACGCCACCCTCGGCACACTAAAACCGACCGTGTCTAGTGACGATATGAGCATGTCGCTCACCGCGGTCGCCGTGTCCAGAGGCGGTGTTGGAGCCGCGCCACGTTGTTGGCCCCAACGACCCACATGAACGGTTGTCGATGGCGAGGAGGTCGTGGGCCAGCTCCTCCATTAGACTAGTCTGCGCTACGTCTTCCCGACGGGTGTGCCCCACATGTCGGTTTCCCTGTTCTCCTGGCCATATTCGAGCGTCAGTGCTCTGCGTTGTGCATTAGGCCTTTCACTATGTAGGCCAAGCGAGACAACTTATTGTTTATTTGAGCCTTTCAAGTATAATCATGTGGCGTTTGCTTTTTTCTCATTCCTCTCCAACCCTCTTCTCCATCGATCATGTCGCCCTCCGGTCGAGTACATCCTCCCACATGCCTCATTTGAACATTCCGCCGAGTATCATTCGCATGAACCCACCCTAGTCCTCTTTCAATCGATCTCCAGACCCCGAGATGAAATCGAGAGAGAACAAGTGGGGGCACGTGATACCTAAGGCGGATTCAAAATTTTGAACCGGTGATCATAGCATCTGCAAATCATATATAAAGGGTATTCAATGTTCGTGTCGTTTTTGAACGTACAATATACTCCCTCCTATCCTTTGTAGTTTACATATAAGTTTTATGTGTAGTCAAAGTATCTCTACTTTGATCAAAAAAGTATCAACATTCAACAACGCCCAATAAATATTGTTAGATTCGTACGTACTCCTAGATTTGTACTCGAGATGGTTTCCAATTTGTTTTCAACCACGTGAACATACTTGTTCTCGCGCATGCTCTTCCGACTAGGATTTCGCCACATATAGCCAGTCCAATAGTAACTTTCTTAAGATCCCTGTCCAATAGTACACGTGGAGTACCGACAACATTTGTACTAGAGTATGCAGTGCTCATAGTAGTACTCCCTCCTTCCATTTATATAGGGCCTATGTGGAGGAGAGAGATGTGAAAAAGTAAGGGGAGTGAGCTCTCATGCAAGAGCCTTAGCTATATACGCATTCCTAGTTAAATACAATAACTATGAAGAAAGAGATAGAGAGGAGATGGAAAAAAGTACTAATACAATAGCCAACCTTATATATATTTTTGCGGGAAATAGCCAACCTTATAGCCCACACTACCGTATGAGTGCGTGTAATAGATGATGGCTATAGATGACATGGCAGTCCCTCATAGCCATTGAGTGGCTATATTATTAACCATGCTCTAATGCGTTTTTAAAACCGCATTTGACTATTGACAAGATTAATAGTACATGAGATGTATAATGTGAAAATTATATCATTGGAAACTCCTTTCACATACGAATTTGACTGTATGCTTTGTGTAAGTTGCATGTCATATATTATTATTCTAACATTTGGTCAAAGTTAGCCTCGAAAAATGCTTTAGGCCCTGTATAGTAAACGGAAGGAGGGAGTAGTAGTGGAAGTGGATCCTCTGACATAGGTATCCCTGCCTTACCCTCCCTTTTGGTCACTTACTGGTGGACCCCATGCTCGCTAGGCCCCGCATGTCAGTTACTCAATGGGTTCGGCCACGTCAGGGGATCCTCATCCGTAGTATACTCCCTCTGTTTTTATTTACACCGCATAAAATGGAGGGAGTGGTTGTATAATAAATGACGTGGGCGGGGGAGGGGGAGGGACGTCGGTTTGCTCTCAACTGCGGTCCCACAAGTGAGCGAAAATGCAAGACGAAGCGTGTTCCATTCAGTGAACGATGTGGAGGGTCTAGCGTGCTGGGCTACAACGCGAACGCGATAAGAACGATGTACAGTGAAAACCGATTGACCGGTCGTCACCGAAACCACTATTCACACCAGAACCTTCGCTGCTCGGCCTACGCTAGCCACTACCCTAAAATCACACCTAATCTCCAGCCCATTCCCCCACCTTTCGATCCCCTAGCCCGCATCAAGCGTCCCCTAGTTCGCCGGAAAGCCATGGTGCGCCGCAAGATCACTTACTACAAGATGCTGACGCCGGAGCACCGCATAGAAATTGTGGCGGCGGTCGGCGCCACAGACCTCCGTTCCCAAGGTCGCTTTGCGGCGGGCCAATCCCCGAGTTCTCTGGAGCCAAGCTACAAGGAGGAGGAAGCCGATCCAATGTTCATGGTGGAGGTCGCGGTGCAGAAGGCCCCCGATGGGTATGAGATGATGGACGTCGACTTTGTGCCGGCGTCCAAGTCCTCCATGGTGCAGGCGGACCAGCGGTTCAACATGGCGATACTAAAGGAGGACAGGGAGGCAGAGGCTCAACTCGACGCGGAGCGCGCGCATGCCACTGCCATCGAGGCTCTCTTGCAGGCGGAAACGGATGTCGTGGATGTGAACTACGCGGCGGAGGCTCAACTTGAGGCGGAGCGCACGGATGCCGCTGCCATAGAGGCCCTCTTGTAGGCGAAACCGGACGTCCTGGACTTGAACCGGGCGGCAGAGGCTCAACTCGACAAAGAGCGCGCGGATGCCGCTCTCATCGACGCTGTCCTGCAAGCGGAATCGGACGTCCTGGACTTGAACCGGGTGGCGGATCGCGTGGATGCGGAGCGCGATCGAGGCCCTCCTGCAGGCGGAATTGGACGTCCTCGACTTGAACTGGGTTGTGCTCTCGTCCGTGCAGAGCGCCCGCACGCTCCGCATGAACGAGTAGCTGGAGGCCGGGGACAACCACGGTGCGAAGACACACATCGGCAGCTACGGTTGGTTTGCGCCGGCAGCCAAAGACGACGAGGTCGTCTCGTTCCGCGAGAAGTGATAGTTTTTCTTTATGTTGTTGTTTTTATGGATCTTGTGCTGTTTAAAAACATATATTTGTTATGCAAGTTGCCTCACTTGGGTCAGTCTACCATTTCAGCCGGTTGGGTGAATATCCTACGTCTCCTAACCCTTCTTTCCTTCTTCCTCACCTCTTCTTCTTCCCCAACAGACCACCGCACGGGCCGTACGGATACTCCCCAACATGCAGTTGGATAAACATACTCTATGAACAAAAATTATGTGTCAGCGGTAGGATGGCTGAGTTTGGTTTTTTCACATGCGACAACACGTGTTAGTGAGGGCGCGTTCCCTTGGTTGGGTTTGCGGCGTGCAGGAGCGACTGTGTGAGGGTGTGGTGCGACTGCGGCGTGCAGGAGCGACCGTGTGAGGGTGCAGTGTGACCGCGACAGCCGTGCGCAAGTGTACCTCCTTCTTATTTTGGAAACTTTAGGCAAGCTTGGCAAAAATGTGTGGCGAAGTTTGGCAATGCAAGGCCTAGACCCAAATAGGATAAGTATGTACATACTAGGAGTACTAGTGCTAAAAAAGAAAGGCGGGATTTTCCTTTGCGGGATTTAATCGATACAAATCCTTGTTTCATGTGTTAATTAATGCGTATTTTATTCTCCAAAGACCAAAGAGCTAACCATCTCACTCCTCATCGCTTGATTAATGCAGCGCCATGCAAACCAACCTTCTCACTTCCGCATGCATGCAGGGGATATTAATGTCCTTGGTTGCTAGTACGAGGCAAACCCCATTAATTTTGCATCGATTAGTGTTAGTGGCCTTTTGCAAATTGTAATTTTGATATAGTGGCCTTGTGTACAAAAAAATGGAGGTAGTAACTATATTTGACTTCCTTCCCCATTGTGGTGACGTCAACGATATCTTTTTTTGTGGTTCGGCGAAGTGCGTTCGACGGAGAACACCATTGAGGGAGACCACGGTAAGTTGTTCGCAAGTGCCGCCGGCAAGCCGAGACAACCGCCTTATTTGCATCCAGGAAGTCCGTTGAACCAAAGGACTAGTACTACTAGGAGTACATAATAGCGTCATCCGTTCAGCTTAGTGCGGTGAGATGGTTTCTCGAAGAAGACGATGGAGAAGCGGAGTCAGCGAAGAGTGAAATGATGGTTGCTTCGTCCGTGATTTTGTGATTTGACGCCTCACTGCTTTGTGATTTGTGATAGAAGGGACAGGGGAGTAGACTCTGTGCTCTATACTGCACTATATGCGTCCAAGCATGGGAGAAAGAGGAGAGACGTTGCACTTTTCTATTCCTTCAATCAATCAATCAGGGAGCTTCGGTTCCATCTTTTTGGCTTTGGCAACACCGTTCACAATGTTTCCCACGATGCCAAAAGCTATTTTCACATTTGGCTACACATCGTGGATGCCCATAACCGTACCACTTGGATTTGCTACTGTGTGCTATCTATACAAATCTCAGTTATATTGATCTAAAAAATTATAGAATCAAGATTAGTAAAAAGGAGGTGATTTTGCTGCGCGGATGGTGGGGAGGTTTCTTATTTTTAGAGAACGTTGTCCTGGCGGTTTGCTAACATGCGGTCCCACGTGTCAGTGCTTTACCAAGCCGATCCGCGTCCCACATGAGGCAGAACAACGACAGAAGCAACACGTGGTTAAGTTGAAGGAGATGAGGGAGAAGCGGATTCAGCAATGAGTGAAATGATGGTTGCTTCGTCCCTCCAACTTATTTTTTAGCATTATTAATTTGTCTCTCCAACTTAACTGCGGCAAAGGTGCAGCTTTGTGATTTGACGCCTCATTGCTCATTACTACGCGGGCGCCATGACTGGGGTGCTTCACCCCGGCTTCTCTGCACTGTATTCCGGTATGGCACGTGGACCTGGTAGCTTGATGTACCACATGTCGGCGAAAGGGACTAGAAGATTTATGAAAGCAAGCGCTCCACTCTTACGACGGAGGAGTACACGACACGACGGTCCAGTGAAATGTCACTTGTACTGTATAGTACTATAGTTTTGCTGTTTCGCACGATCCATCGATACAAACCCGATTAAACAGGAAAGGGCGGGATTTTTCCCGCGCGGTAGATGATACTGGCCATACATTTCAAAGGCAATTGTAATGTATGCAAACTAAATAATTATAAGTAACAATATGATATCTAGTAAAACTAAAAACACATATGATTTCGGACACCAGATCCTATGTGTGTATAATCACCACACCAGCTCCTGTGTGTTAAAACAGACGGCTCAGATACCAATACAAGGCAACCTTGTCCGCTGTGCCCGCGGTCATGACTTCGAACCACCGTCCAAATATTTTTTTGTCATTTGTTTTCATTCTTACTAGCAATATGCCCGTGCATTGCACGTAACATCAAGATGCATTTGTATGACTAGTTTATCTTGTGAGAGAAAAGGATGAATGAGGCAAGGCCTTATTTGCAAATGTGGAGAGGTGTGTGGGTACCTTTTTGCAAAATTGCCATAGTTTCTTTCCTATCCGTCAGATATAAATCGGACGGCCTATATTGCAGGATGGCAGGCACACCATCATCACCAACTCTGTTTTTTATAAGAGTGTATTTTATGTATTTTATAAGAGTGTAGATATAGAGTAGATACAAGCCGACAGGTGGGCACGATGGTAGTGAGATAATGTGATGCAACACTAGAGGTGCCACGTGGAGCGTTTAACTGGTCAACTAGTCATGTCTTGAGCAAATACATAGTTGTACGGTGAGCCCGTGACTGTATAATAACCACTAAACGTAAATGGTGACCGTAATGAGTGGATTATGAAGTCCAATGTACATATCGTGCTTTCCCTTCAAATACAATGATCGTCATTGCATATATCGTGAGAGAAAGATGAAACATGCATGAATTTTCTGGGGGCTTACTTTTAGAGGACCTAGAGATAGTTTTGTGTGCATACATGAAAGGGGCGTACAGGGGGGTATGCGATGGAGAGAGAGATGCTCTTCGTTTCTCTTTATAATGACTAATTTTGTATATAGTATAAAAATATACAAATTCACACTGCGGAATAAATATCATTGTGGGCACCATGCAATGCAAATTAGCGTGCATACTCCTCCATATAACTTTGTAATGTTGTATATATGTAGAAACTCTAAAATAATTTTTGGCCACACTTTATTCAAAAGGAATGTTGTATGCGAAATAAACGTGAAGAGAGGGTTTTTTAGATCAATGGGGTACGTGATGTAACATGTGTGAATGTGTAGTTGATGCATTTGGCGGGGCCTAGAGAGGTATGTGTGTGTATTACGTATTCGAGAGAGGCATGGATAGAGGGGAAAGCGGGGGGGGGGGCATGGGAGAGGTAGCACGAGAAATGAGAGTGGTCTAGAGAGAGAGACGAATATGATGTCACGACGAGAGATTCCCTTCCCTTGAGTGTGTATATGCAAGGGGGGAGGGAATAGAGGCACCAGGAGAAAAATTTTGTGTGTGTGGTGTCTGTGTTGGTATGTGTGGGTGTGAGAAGATAATGAGATGTGGGGGCAGAGGGTGTGTCACCGCGTGAGGTCCGGTGGGTCGAGGTGAGTCCCTTCGTCCAGTTCCGTCCCGCACCACATTGGTCGGCCCGTGACGCATCTAGGAAGACCCATGGATGACTAGTCGTACAAGACAAAGATAGAAGAATTGTGAAGGACTCTGTGTCCACTGACAAAGCCGGCTAGGATTTGTAACCCTAGGTTCTCGGACTAAGGTAACCCCTTTATCTCTGATATTACTATTCATCCAACCTAACTTTAAGGGTCATCCTACAGAATGTTCTGCTAGAATCATACTCGTCGATTAGGAAGAGAGGTGTGAGACAATGCGTGAGAGACAAGCCTAAGATAATGTGCGTACATGAGACACGTAGGCAGGTCCATGTATATAGAAAGGGTCGATGGGGATTTTGCGTGTGTATGCTTGCGAGAGGAAGAGTGCTTGTGATAAAGGTTAGTGAAAACAATTGTAAATGGTTACGAGATGGAGGGGGGTTATATCTAAAGCATGTGTGTGAGAAAGACACCTCGGGAGAGAGTGTGTGAGCATGTGTGAGAGACCACCGATGGAGAGTGAAACTACACGTAAAATACTGATGTACACATTGATTAAAGATATAAATTGTATCCAAATATTAGGATGGGATCATGATATTTGCAATCCGCGTAAGGAGCGGTCATTGATCCATCAGACATCTAGATTCTATCGAATTTGAACATGTCTATGTTATTATTCGACATAATTGATCCACATAGTTAGTATTATGAACTACAGACAATGCATCACTTTAGCAATCGAATATAAACGTGAGTATAGATCATGTTGTGTGTGTAAAGCACATTATACATATGAAAGTTACACAATGAACATTATAAATAGCTACCTATGAACTAGCATACATTTGAATTCAATTTAAGGTGGTGTAAAAAATCGAATTCAACATGAAGTCCATTCAGTTATTTGAATTTGATATCATGGCATTTGTAAATCTTACCTAAATTATGGGGGCACCAATCTTTGCTCTGATTTTGTACATAATAGCATATGTAGTCGTGTACAAAATACATTCAAATTTAGCTCCTCCATTCCAAAATAATCGTAGTTATAGGATTTTCAAGTGTCAAAATTTCAAAAAGAAGCAGATAATTTAATGAGGTTTGCAAACATACAAGGTCAAATATAACGTTGTCTATTTAGGTCAATCCTCATAGTTCAAGAGTTCTCTAAACGTGAATGCTTGTGTTTCAAAATTTCGAATGAAGCGCCAAAAGAGCCTCTACTCGCCCGAAACCGCGTGAGACCAATGTTTGGTAGTACAAGGAAATTACTTTTCTAATAACTCTGACCTGTGAAACCTACCGGCCCGACGTCTAAAGGTCTAAACCAGGGTAGGTTTGTAGCTTTATCTAGATGCCACGCAACCGCCTCCGAAAAACATTCATACACAATGGCCGCCTAAGCACACATGCGCGCGGCTGAAATCGCTCCCGCCCACTATTTGGGACACCTAGGATTACCATCCTACCCCTGACCCACAGTAGGTCCGAAATTTAAGAGGGGGGCAAAGTTTGTACTTTCCCCAAATTTTCAAACAAGCTCGTCCCATCTTCTGTTCAAAAAGGCCAAAAACAAGCGCGTCCTAGAGCGAAACATGGTTCTCCCCC
>NC_041381.1:435724508-435737779 GCF_002162155.2 Triticum dicoccoides
CCCGTCCCCCCGCCCACCCGTCCAATTCCCCATTCGTACTCCATGGGCGCCAAAACTACCTCTCCACCAGCTGCGAAACCGCGGCGTCCTCCATCCGCCACCCCATCCCACCCATCAACCGCCACCCTCCTCCATCACGCCGGAGCCGATACCCCAACGTCGTCGTCCACCGCAACCTCAACCGCAACGCCCTCCACGGCTAGTAGTTGAAGCCGAGGCCGAGTCGTCCGTACCCGAGCCAGTTCAACCACGCCATCTTGCGCCTCACCACTGCCGCTCCAACTTCGCCATTGTCCACCGCACCGGAGTTGTTCCAGCTACGTCGTCCTTCGTCGTCTCGGATCTGCTTCCCCTCCACCGATATATGGCCACGACAACACAGTCAACAATTTGGCCATGGGTTTGTCCAAGGATCCACGGCTCTCCAAAACATCAGTTCCCCCTGGAAAAACAAGAAGATCGCTGCGACATATCGACACCACACTGGCAACTGATAAGGGTACTCCTCTTCCCTTATTCATGCAAATCTTTCGTGTCTGCTTGCATGGTATTCATCCCACAGAAGACACTAGTTGACTGCTTCTTCTTCATACTAGATGTTCCGAGTAACTTACGATGCACAAGGTTTCTCCTCATATACTATTTCACCTTAGCTAGAGGTCCGTCGCCCCCCTGAATTTCAATTTCTGGCCAGTTGATTCCCAATTAACGGAAGCATTCACTGGCGTAATAGGCGCTAGTACGCTTATTACGCCAGGGAAGCAACGCCTTGGTGTTTATGTTAGGGGCGTGTGCGGCCTAGAGCTACTGGCGCCCTATCTGGAGGTCTGCCGGGATTAAAGGGATGGCCTGGGGGCGCTGCCAAGCACGGCGGTGTTGTGAGGTCGAGGGGAGGGCGGGGCGGCGAAGGCAGGGGTCTGGGCCGGTGGTCGCTGGCGGTTCGAGAAAGATCGTCAATAGTGACTGGTGGGAGGTAGACGAAGGCCATCTTCCCGTTCCTTATAGATCGGGCAGTTCATTAAAAAATCGACTGACCTATTTATTTTTAGTCAACTGTTATCTTAGATATAACCACATGTGGTGGTGTGCTGGAGGAGTACCTGCACTTCCTGTGCTCATATATTACAAAATCTTACGGAGTAGAATCTAATTTTGTTTGCCATGCAATGTTGTAGAGCTGTCATATGTCTCCTGTCATTTATTTTTCAGCCACCTGCTATCTGCTACTTTTATAGTGCACTACTTCTGCACACACTTCACCCATACTATCACTATTGTGTTTTTATGCAAGGGTATTTCAGAGTCTGCCTCGAGAGAAGCAAAAAAGAGAAGAGAGAAGTTGAGCCAGCTTTCCTTGCGGGTAGGCACGACACATTACAGCGCTATAAAGGGTGCAGTGTCAGCAGATGGAGACGGTAAACATAGCTCTGGAGTTGATGACCTCGCTCTCAATGAACCACCATCCCAGGTGCTTGCTTTAACTTCGCGGTGTCATATGTGGTTGCATGTTCCATATGGTGTCTAGCTTGTATTCGAAAGGCCGAAGTCAGTCTTTGGGGTTGTTTGGTTCTAGGCCTAGCATTGCCACACTTTGCCACATATTTTTGCCAAGCTTGCCTAAGGTTAGTTCATCAAAATGAAAGCCACAAGTTGGCAAGCCTAAGGGAATCTTGCCACATTTTTTGTGTGTATGCCATGTGGGGTCCAAGTGTGGCTTTCCTAAGGTGTGGCTTGAACCAAATATTCACCTAAGTTAGTCAAACTTGCCTAGCTTTAGGTGTGGCAACATTTGGCAGAGTTAGTCACAAACCAAACAAACCCTTTATTAAGATAAGGAAAGATATATATTTACATGAACCACCATCCCGTGAGCACCAGGAGACAAATAGCTAGTCAGGGCACTGTCCGAGCCAGTGACAAGCCTAGCAAAGATAGGCATCACCTGGAAGCCAACTAAAAAGCTGCGATGGTGGCGAAGCAGCCTGCCTCCCACCAGGATCTCAGGTCCTAGATGATCATGCTCACCACTCCAGCCGGATGTCTAGCTTGTATTGCTTCCAATTTGGTTAAATTGCATCTGCTTAGCTTACACATTATACCTTTGAATATGACATGCCTTTCTATTTTTGGTACATACTAGTACATCTGTGTATTAACCATGTTCTTACATCAAACTAATGTTCTTGTGTATCCCTCATCAATCACTTATGATGAGGCAGGCAGGCAAGTTGACTACTCCTCATTTAAAGAATGCAGCGTCAGCCTCCCGACATGATTCTCAAGAAACAACAATGCTAGATGAAGACAATGAACGTATCTCTGTAATTGATTACAACATTTCCCCTACACTAGCATCGCAGGTGCTTGCTCTAACTTGGCAGTGTGATATGTGGTTGCATGTTGCATATGGTGTCTAGATTGTAATTCTTCCAATCTGGTTAAACTACATGTGCTAGTCTGCTTAGCTTATACATTGTACCTGTTAATGTGACATGCCTGCCTGTATTTAGTACATAGTACATTTGTCTATTAAGAACATCCTTACATAAAACTATTGTTCTTTTGTATCCCGCATCAATCAATATGGCGAGAAACCTTTAGTATATGTAGGGCGATATTAGTTTCATCTTTCATATGATTTATAGCATGCACTGCTTCTAATTTGTTGAAATTCCACTTATGATGGGATGCTTTTAACTTGGCAGAGTCATATTGGTTGCATCTTTCATGTGGTGTCTAGCTTGCATTGCTTCTTATTTGTTGGAATGGTTTCTGCTTAGTTTACACAAACATTTGTGAACATGCCATGCCGGCCTGTTTTTCGTACATATTCCATCCTAGTATCATGTGTTTGCCTTACATCAAAGTAGTGATTGTCAGTATCATGCATGAATGAGTTCTGAAGAGAGAATTTTATTGCTTTTTCTTGTCGGTTTTAGTTGACAATTCAAAATCAATAAAGCAGAAGGAAGTTAGCAAGGCAGCGGATAAAGGTGCTCCTTCCGAACGGAGGGCCTCTACAGTTTCTACTCCTCCACACCCCCAAGATGATTTCCAAGACAACACATGCATAAACACTCAACAAAGTTGTGTTTATGATGAGCACGTCTCCCCTAGTGCACCATCACCGGTGCTCCCTCTAACTTGGCACAGCTATATGTGGTTGCATGTTATGTGTGATGTCTAGCTTGTATTGCTTCTAATTTTGTTGAATTCCATCTGCTTACTTTACACATTATACTTGAATAAGACACGTGTTCATGTTTCTAGAACATACAATATCTGTCTATCACACCATGTTCTTACATCAAATTACTACTGTTATGTAACCTGCAACAATCACTTATCATAAGACATGTTTGACTTCGTAGTGTGATATAGCTTACATCTCGTATTCTTTTCTAGCTTGTACTACTAATTTGTTGAAATGTCACTTATGATGAGACAGTTTTAACTTGGTAGAGTGATATTCGTTGCATCTTTCATATGGTGTCTAGCTTTCATTGCTTCTAATTTGTTGAAATGCCTTCTCCTTAGTTTACACATCATAAGCTATGAATATGCAATGCTGTGAATATGCAATGGCACTAATGACGAGAGACCTCTAACATGGTAGTGTGATGTTGTTTGCATCTTGCATATGATTTATTTCTTGTACTACTTCACATTTGTTTAAACACCATTTATAATGAGACACTTTTAACTTGGCAGAGCGATATTTGTAGCATATTTCATATGGTGTCTACCTTCCATTGCATTGCTTCTAATTTGGTGAAATGTCTTCTTCTTAGTTTACACATCATAGTTCTGGTTATCTCTTCTATCCTGTTTTCCATACATATTACATCCTCCTATCATGTGGTTGTCTAACATCAAAGTTCAGTTCGTCTGCATCACGAATCAATTTGTTCTGAAGAACTAAATTGTTATTTGTTTTCTTGTCGGCTTGACTTAACATGGCACAGAGAACGAGTAAGAAAGACAGAATGGCAGGGAATGAGAAGCGGACGAATCCTGCAGATTCTGCTGGTAGAGATGGTGCAATAGAAGGTCAAAGTCCAGTGAAAAATTCTACAAACACGGCATCCCATGCTACACGAGCTGCAAAAAAATCCAAACATAAACAAATAGCTGCCACCAATCAAGCAGAGACATCCCTAGTTCTTGCAACACCTACCATAGTACTACCAGCTGCACGAGTTACTCGTGCGTCAACTGAGCTAGCAGCACGTTCCCAAGCTCCCTTGCCACCTGACACTACTTCTCAAGCACTCTTGACACAAGACGAGTTGGCAATATTAGATGAACCTTGTGAGCTTCAACAGCAAGAAGCTAGTTGTTGGAGTCAAGTTACAGTTGCATGCTTCTTTATATGTAGTCTCACAGTTTGATGTACACTAACACTTCCTATGTTCGTTGTTGGACTAGCACCTAGGCGCAAGAGGAAACAAACATTAGGGATAACGCTCGATAGGTTAACTAAATCTAGAGGAGGAAGAATGGAGATCTGTTTTGAGGCAAGTTTAAAAAGGCCATGTGATGCTATAGAGTCAGCCAAGTTAGTATCAGAGGCAGCGGTTGCCGTTAAGTGTCATGTACGTATCCTCCCAACATGGATTCAGTACAGGAATGACAAAGACGAAACCCAGTTCAACACCTTCCTCCACCATTTATCTGTAAGTATGGTTATGTATGAAAACTAGTAATATCGTCTTGCTCTGTCCCATACTTTCTAGGTTGCTGATAATGAAACTTCTATAATTTTCAACAGATGAGGTTCAAGTTGGATACCCAAGATGATGCAACCAGACAACCTTGCACCCATGTTTTCAAGTCTGCTCTGCGACAGTATTGGTATAACTTGAGGAAAACTCACTTTGAAGGCAAGGCTAACAGTGAGCTTTCCCAAACATCTCCAGTGGAAAATACATCGGATGAAGACTGGAGGGGCCTTGCTAAACACTGGTCTGATCCGAAGTAACAGGTACATTATATATATGTGATCAGATCACATTTTGAAGTCATATTTACGCATGTGCCACACAAATCTATCTTCTTGTAGGTGAACTGTTCAAAGAACAAGGCCAACCGTACGAAAGTGAAATTCCAACAGACGACAGGATCTCGTAGCTATATTGCACACTGCGAGGCTCTTGTAATTAGCTGTTGTTTCACTCTTTTCACTGTATCATATTATCAGATCTATATTGACTTGTTTGAAATGCAGAGGAAAGCCCGCAAGGACCAAAAAGTACCTGAACCAAATGTTGTAGAAATCTAAGGACTGTCACACCAGCAAGAAGAAGGGCATGACTACACCAGTCAAAGCCGCTGTTGTAAGTCCTTAATCCTCATGCCTTTTAACTACTACTTACTCTGACTTGTGCCTTGAACTGCATGGTTTGCAGCCAATGTCTATTACTCTTTTCAATTTTATACACAATTGTCTTAGCGTATCATTGCACCTTACAAGGTTTAAAAGAGAGGAGTGATGTTCCTTTGATCTTGACCCGTGATCTAGTTCCATGCTGGACTTGCCCACACAATGTTACAATTGCCTGTTTGTCTGTTCTCAGTTGTTTTGTGATATGAATGATGTAATACTATGCTTACCGTATTATAAACTTCGTCTCTTTATCCTTAGCCCTCAATACAATGTGAAGAAATAGATAATACATTAGAGATGGTACATGGTCATATGTTTGGAACCTACTTTTATTATGTACTTTGCAATAAAATACAACTAATATTTTACATGGGTTCACCAGAATAACTTTTGTACATAGACCAAAGCTATTTTGTTTGGTTTTGCTGCCTCCTTAATATCTTCTGTTCTGGTACTACTAATGTAAAAACTCAACTTTTCAGCGAGCTATGGAAAAAATGGTGGAACCGCCACCTTCTGAAGGTGGCGAGGCAACTATAACTGCAATGTCAGCTCTTGCTACAGTGGGTCAGTACCTGTCCACTAACAGTGCCAAAAGCATGTTCCTGTTTAATATTGGGTTAGTTGTTAAGGCAATCTCGTCCAAACTGCCTCATGATCAAGGTATGCAAGCTCAAAGCAATGTTGTATCTGCGCTCTAGACACAAGTCCATTCTCTAACAGAGACCCTTTGTGAAACAAGGAGAGACATTGTTCGATGTCGTCAAGATATGCATGGTTTTGAAACCAGACTATCAAACATTTGCTATGTTGTTCAGGAGCCTAGGGGAAATGAAGGCAAGGGTTATGGTGCTCCATCGGACAATACAGCATGAAAACGTAACAATCAGGTCAAATGAACTGAGCTTCTAAACTTCTGGTGGTGCATTTATCTGCTAGACTGTTAAGTTGTATGCCAACCTTCCTTTTGTTATATAGTTGTAATTTGTTTTGGTACGATACAAAATTTATTCTTAACATGCAGCCACCGGCTGAAGAACACAGCAAGCCATTTCTGTATAGTGTAGGGTGTTGCCTATATTTGCACTGGTGGCGATCTTTGATGTCGAGTGGATGTAATCTGTGCAATCTCCTTAATAGCCTAGCATTAGTTTCGGCCTTATTTATTTCCTAGTCTTCTTTTTCCCTGGTTTGTTAGTGGCCACAACAACCTTGGGCCATATACGGGCCGTAGGATCCATGGGTCTCCTACGGGCCATCGATAAATGGGCCTCTAACAGGGCCATAGAATCGGTGGGCCTCGGGCCGTCGGATAAATAGGTCTACATGGGCCGTAAATGGGTGTAATTGATATCGGCCCAGCACGGTAACGGGCCATTAATAGGCCGGAGGACAGCAAAGGCTTAATTCTGTCACAGGCATAACGGGTCGTTAATGGGCCAGATATAGGACTTGCTGGAAATGGCGCAACGGGTTAACAGGCCAGAAATGGGCCGACTCTTGCCATGGGCCGAATTTGGCCCATTAGGGGAACAGGCCAGTAACAGACCGGAAGTAATCGAGGGCCGAAAAGGAGCCCAAGAACATATGGGCCATCAATAGGCCGAAAGCTAACACGGGCTAGAAACGGCCCATGTAAATCACAGGCCGTTAACGGGTACAAAGAAAATTACTGTTCATTATGGGCTAGAGTCACCGTGGGCCTGTAAAGGGCCTAAAGATACGAAGGCCTCATATGGGCCGAAAGATGTCGTGGATCATACATGGGCCGAAAGTGAAATGGGCTGGTGTTATATTCGACGGCCCACATGACCTTGTTCGGCCGATTTCGTTTAGGGCCTAACGGGCTGTGAGTTACCGGGCCGTAAAATGGGCTATTTGCGAAGAGACCGTTAACAGGATTTTCATGGGCTAGCCCATTAACTTTTGACCAAGTCAAACGGGCCGACTTTGTAAGCTAAATGGGCCAGTGGTGGGCCGTGGCACGTGTCGACATATCATAGGCGCCTATCTGACCCACTGATGAGCTGACACGTGTTTTGTCCGGCCAATAAGATTTTTACATGTGGAAATTTCCCATTGGTCGGGGCTGTTAACGGGTTATCGGATCCAAAACCCGACCCTATAGCTTAACGGCATTCCGTTATGGTGGATGTCGCGTGTCGGTCACCCTTGACAAAAGCACTTCTGTGACGCGCGATTTATCGTCATGGAAGTGGACACTTCCGTGATGATAATTTTGGTAATGTCATGGAACACTTCTACGACAGCACAGGTATGAGTATCTTGATTCTACCATAAAATCGTCATGGATGTACATGCATGACAAAAAACGTGACCTACTGTGACAAACATGTATCATCACGGAAGTGTATTTTTTTTGTGGTGTATGTTGTCATTACGGTTCGACCGATCAAGATCTTTGTAGAATATTGATACGTCTCCAAGTGTCTATAATTTATGAAGTATTCATGCTAATATATTATCATTCTTTGATGTTTTACAATCATTTTATGGCAACTTTATATCTTTTTGGGACTAACCTATTGACCCAGTGCCCAGTGCTAGTTGTTGTTTTTTCTTGTTTTTTACATCGCAGGAAACCAATATCAAACGGAGTCTAAACACCGCGTAACTTTTTGGAGATTTTTTATTGACCAGAAGAACACCGGTGGGCCAAGGAAGCACCTTGGAGCGCTGCTCGAGGGGAGCATCACCCACCAGGGCGCGCCAGGAGGCCCAAGCGCGCCCTGGTGGGTGCTACCCACCTCGGGCACCCCCTGGACCGCCTCTTCTCCCTATAAATTCCCAAATATTCCAAAACCCTTGGGGGTAGCCCAAGATCAGAAGTTCCACCACCACAAGGCCTCTGTATGCACGAGATCCAATCTAGACCCCGTCCCGGCACCCTGCCGGAGGGGGCGATCATCACCGGTGGCCATCTTCATCATCCCGGCGGCCACTACGATGAGAAGGGAGTACTCCACCCTCTGGGCTAAAGGTTTGTACCAGTAGCTATGTGTTTAATCTCTATCTCTCTCTTGTTCTTGAGATGTCACGATCTTGATGTATCGCGGGCTTTGTTAATATAGTCGAATCATATGGTGTTTTCCCCACTCTATCTTGTTGTGATAAATTGAGTTTTTCCCTTTGAGATTTCATTGTTATCGTATTGAATACTTTTATGGATTTGAGAACACTTGATATATGTCTTGCAATTGAATACTCGTGGTGACAATGGGGTATCATATTGATTCACTTGATATATGTTTTGGCGCTCAACTCACAGATTCCTGCGGTGACATTGTGGTAATATATGCATAGGGGTTGATGCACGTTCTCATCTTTTGTTTCTCCGGTAGAAATCTTGGGGCACTCTTTGAAGTTCTTTGTGTTGATTGAGTATTATGAATATGAATTTGCTTTGGTGTTATTTTAGTATGAACTCTGGGATAGATCGAACAAAAAGAATAGCTTTGTGTTATTTTAGTACGAACTCTTGAATAGATCGAATGAAAAGAATAGCTTTGAGGTGGTTTCGTACCCTACAAGGTACAAACAATTTATTCTTATTTTCTCCGCTAGATAGGAACTTTGGAGTGATTTTTCATCGCACTTTGAGGGATGGTTATATGATCCAACTATGTTAGCATTGTTGAGAGATTGCACTAGTGAAAGTATGCACCCTAGGCCTCATTTTCCATCATTGCACTACCGTTTGTGCTCCGTTTTACTATTTACTACCTTGCTGTTTTTTATTGTTCGCACTACAAAAACTCATATCTACTATCCATACTACACTTTTATCATCATCTCTTCGCCGAACTAGTGCACCTATACAATTTGCCATTGTATTGGGTGTGTTGGGGACACAAGAGATTTCTTGTATTTGATTGCAGGGTTGCTTGAGAGAGACTATCTTCATCCTATGGCTTCCACGGATTGATAATCCTTAGGTCATCCACTTGAGGGAAAATTGCTATTGTCCTACAAAACTCTGTGCTTGGAGGCCCAACACGTGTCTACAAGAATAAAGTTGCATAGTACACATCAAGCTCTTTTCAGGCGCCGTTGCTGGGGAGGTGAGTGCTTGAAGGTATATCTGTCGGCGTTCTGGGAACGGGGGTCCCCAGACTTGCCTGCTTGCGGCCTGCGGCGTGGCTCAAAGGGGGCCCAGCACGGCCCATCTTCATCAACACAAGCTCAAGACCCTCGCGAGGGGCCAAGCCTCGCGGGGCGGACGACAAGGAGCTTCCTCAGGCACGGCTTCGTCAGGCTGGCTCACAAGGAGGCGGAGAGTTCAAGGCGGGGTACCTCGCGAGGTGCCCATGAGGCAAGCCATGACGACCAAGGGCGCCGGACGGGCGCCAGCCCGCGCAGTGTCCTTCTTTCCTCTTTGGTGCAAGGGGAGCAAGCGCAGGCGAGAGCATCAAGCAAAGGCGTCCATTTCGGTGCAAAAAACCAAGACTAGTCCAACGGCAGAATGGAGGTCACCGTGGAGCCCAAGTCGGCGTCACCACCAGAGCCTTTGACAGGCGAGGACCAACTTTAGTCAGGATAAGTGTACTAGATGTTCCCCTTCAAAATGGCCAATTGTTGGCGCCCTTCCCGCTCAATATTTGGGAAGAGGCCCAGGGCCTTCGCCTATAAATAGGACTAGCCACTCTCAAGGCAGGGGATCGACCAGTCGAACTTTAGCCAGAACCACCAACGCAAGAACCCCTCCCCTCGCGAGGCTGTTCTTCCTTGTATTGTTCATCATCGGCCCAAATGGCAATCCACCACACCACACACTGTAGTAGGGTATTACACCACAATGGTGGCCTGAACCAGTATAAACCTTGTGTCTCTTGTGTTGTTCTTCTCGTAGTTTAGATCCTAGCGATTTGGGGAGGAATAGGTAGGTAGAAGGCGAAACCTCCACGCGCACCCCAGTGTTCGAACCTCAAGGGTCTGCCGGAACCCTAAATCCGACATTTGGCGCGCCAGGTAGGGGTGCGCCGGAATTCGTCTTCCGTCGCCCTGCTCTTCTCCGACGTCGCGTCCATGGCCGACGCTCATCGTGCTGCTCGCGCCGCCCGAGTCGCCCGGACGGCTCCCGTCGGCGCGCGCCCTTGTCGCTCCCCGTCGCCCGCCGTCAACACCGTCACCGCCCGGCGGGGAGCGAGCAACGAGTACCACCCCTGCACCCCTCCGTGGCCTCTTGGGAGAAGCCACGTGACCTCTACCTCACTGCCACTCCCTACTCAGCCAGCGCGGCCCTGGTGGCAGTTAGGGAAGAGTGTCGGACCAAGGCCGCGGCAGCTACCCGCGCCAAGGCAAAGCAGGACCAAAAAGGACCCACAGAGATCACCACCACGGTTGAGGAAGATCAGCCACCACAGGGGGACGCACCAGGAGCAGGAAAGGCCCTTCCCCCAGGCAACCAGCTTCTGGAGGCTCCGCCGCCTCAGGAGGCACCACGGTTTCTCGAGGACGCCACCAGCACCGACGCTCCAAGCCTCGTCGAGCACCCGGTGTACTTCGTCAGCATGATGTTGCGAGATGCAAGGGCACGGTACCCCATGCCTCAGAAACTTCTCCTCGCGCTACTAGTGGCCTCGCGCAAGCTGCAGCACTACTTTCAGGGTCACCCTATCAAGGTTGTCTCCGCGTACCCCTTGGAAAGAGTGCTCCGGAGCCCGAACTCAGCCGAAAGGGTCGCCGAGTGGAACATTGAGCTGCAAGCATTTCAGCTCGAATTTAGCACAGCCCGAGTCATCAAGGGGGGCGCCTTGGCAGATTTCATGGCAGAGTGGACAGAGGCGCCGGGCCTAAGGGCTGAAGAGGATCGATCCTTCTCCCCGAGGAGTGAGGCGCCGGACGGTTGGGTCATGTACTTTGATGGAGCGTTCTCCAGGCACGGCGCGGGGGCTGGCGCGGTACTCATATCTCCTGCCCAGGACAAGCTCTACTACGCCGTGCAGCTTTGTTTCCAACACGGAGAAAAGGTCTCCAACAATATAGCAGAATATGAAGGCCTGATAGCGGTCCTGAAGGCCATGGCCGCCCTCGGAGTAAAGCGCCTTACCATCAAAGGTGATTTACAACTCCTCGTCAACTTCTCCAACAAAGTATACGAGCCAAGGGACGAGCACATGGAAGCCTACCTTGCGGAGGTCCGCAGGATGGAGAAGTAGTTCAGGGGGCTGGAGTTACAGCACGTGCCCCGTGGCACCAGTCAGGTGGCTGACGACATCGCCAAACGAGCGTCCAGGCGACCGCCTCAGGAGCCTGGCGTCTTCGAGGAACGGCTCTTCAAGCCCTGGGCCACGCCGTCACTGTCAAGCGCGGTGCAGCCTCGGGAGGAGCTCCCCCAGCCGCCAGCCTCGGGAGCCCCAGTCTGTGGGCTGGCCTCGGGGGCGCGTTTGCTCTTGACAATGGAGCCTTAGGAGGGATGCTGGGTCACAGAGCTCCGGAGCTATCTGACGCAAGGGATCTTGCCAGAGAAGGAGGAGGAAGAAGAGCGCGTGGCGCGGCAGGCCACGGCATACTGCATCAGGGATGGGGAACTCTACCGGAAGCGACCAAATGATGTATCCCTGCGCTGCATCTCTAGGGAGCAAGGGAAAGAGCTGATGGCAGACATGCACGATGGAGACTGCGGGCACCACTCGTCATCGCGAACCCTCGTGGGCAAGGCATTCCGAAGCGGTTTGTATTGGCCTACCGCGCTCAATGACGCCGTCGAACTGGTAAAGGCCTGCGAAGCCTGTCAGTTCCATGCAAAGTAGATCCACAAGCCGGCGGGGGGTCTGCAGACCATACTCCTCACATGGCCATTTGCAGTCTGGGGGCTCGATATCCTGGGCCCGTTTCCCCGGGCACCAGGGGGCTATCGCTACCTCTACATCGCCGTGGACAAATTCACCAAGTGGGCCAAGGTGGAAGCCATCCACACCATCCCCGCGGGTTCAGCGGTCAAGTTCATCAAGGGAATCGTGAGCCGGTTCGGGGTGCCGAACCGCATCATCACCGATAAGGTTCGCAGTTCACCAGCAACCTCTTCAAAACATACTGTGCTAACCTTGGAACGCAGATATGCTACGCTTCAGTGGCACACCCCCGAAGCAACGGCCAGGCCGAGCGGGCCAACACGGAGGTCCTGAGGGGCCTCAAGACCAGGACATTCAAGAAGAAGCTGGAGGCTTGCGGCAGGTGCTGGTACGACGAGCTCCAATCCGTGTTGTGGTCCATCCGCACAACCGCAACCAAGCCGACCGGAGAGACCCCTTTCTTCTTGGTCTATGGAGCCGAAGCAGTCCTCCCTCACGAGGTCAGACGTCGGTCCGCGTGGGTCCTGGCGTTCGACGAAGAGCAGCAGGACGCCATGCGGGCGATGGACCTCGTGCTGGGGGAGGAGTGTCGCCGAGAAGCCGCACTGCGAGCAGCAAGATATCAACAAGCACTGCGGCAATACCACTGCCGCAACATCCGCCCCAGGACTCTCGAGGTGGGGGACCTCGTGCTCAGGCGGGTTCTCTCCAGGGAGGGACTTCATAAGCTCTCTCCCATGTGGGAGGGCCCGTTCAAGGTTGTTCATGTTTCCAGGCCCGGCTCTGCGCGCTTGGAGACTCAAGAGGGGGTGCCAGTCCAGAATGCATAGAACATCCAACACCTCTGGAGGTTTTACCCCTGAGAAGGCCCGGAGCCTGTGAAGAAGGCGAACGCCTCTGAAGCTATCGCGTTTTGAGAAGGTCCGGAGCCTATGAAGAAGGCGAACACCTGTGAAGCTATCGCGTTTTGGGAAAGGCCCGGAGCCTGTGAAGAAGGCGAGCGCCTGTGAAGCTATCGCGTTTTGAGAAGGCTCAGAGCCTGTGAAGAAGGCGAATGCCTATGAAGCTAT
>NC_041381.1:435738094-435794820 GCF_002162155.2 Triticum dicoccoides
CGTTTTGAGAAAGGCCCGGAGCCTGTGAAGAAGGCGAACACCTGTGAAGCTATCGCATTTTGGGAAAGGCCCGGAGCCTGTGAAGCTATCGCATTTTGGGAAAGGCCTGGAGCCTGTGAAGAAGGCGAACGCTTGTGAAGTTATCGCGTTTTGGGAAAGGCCCGGAGCCTGTGAAGAGGGCCAATGCCCGTGAAGCTTGCTCCCTTGAAGAAAGGCCCGGAGCTTGTGAAGAAGGCCAACGCCTGTGAAGCTCGCCGCTCGTGACACTCTCACGTAATAATGAGTGGGGTTGTACACGCCCCGGAGTCTCAGGAGCGCCGGCCTCAGGCCCTGGGGCTCCGTCCCACGCCTAGTGGCAGCACTTAGCTCCGCGCTGGTGAGAAGACGTCGAAGACTAGACTAGGTGCCGGACGCGGCTTTTTCATTTCCTTTCTGCAGTTGGCTAGTTCATTCTCATTTGAAGTTTTATTGAAGCTGTAGCTCTCTTTTGACTTTTGGCTCTTTGGTTTTTCGCCCTCCGACCCCGATTTCTCTTGCGTGAGGTCTCGCGAGGGGACGGCCTTGGTGCCCTCGCGAGTGTTTCGGTCCTTTCGGTCCAGACCTCACGACCCGGGCCCACTACAGGAGCATTCCTCCAGTCCATGCCTCACGGGCACCGCGACACGAATACATGACCTGGGTCGGTCGCCCCATGGCCAAGGCTGGGGATTACCTGCGCGCAGGCGTTCAGCAAGAAGGTACAATACCAGAATAGGGGAAACATTACGATAATTAACAACGATAACACAAACACGCCCCCACGGGGCCCCCACATAGCTGTCTTTTGCGCAGGAAAAAGGAGAAGGGGGAACAAATCAGGCAAAGCTCGCCAGGCGCCAGGCCCGAGCTGCCTCCGGAGCTCAGGCGGACTCCCTCTCGCGCTTCACCAGGGTGCGACGGTGGGCGGACCCGCTACCACCCTCCAAACAGGCACGACAACGCGGAGGCAGACCGCGGCCGCTGCTAGAAGAGTCGCTACCCGAAGAGGAACCAGTGAAGCTTGAGGAATCCTGGGCACCACCAGCCGCGCGCTCGCTGCCCTCTCCATCCTCGTCGGGGCTGGGTCCCCGGCCGTGGCCGTCGTCTTTAGGGCAGCACCCCGCGCGGCGACCATCTTCCCCAAACACCCTCACATAGAGGGTGGCGTCGTCGTCGAACTTGAAGTGCAGGGTGCACCACGGCTCAGGCCACGCGCACGGGCAAACGTCTGCCAGCCGCGGGTCAGGGCCAGGCTCCCGGACACGAAGACCTCCAATGAAGCCCATGAGGCCCGGCTGCAGCAGCCGTCTGCCTGGAGCCAGAGGCCGCCCGGGGCGCCAGCTAGGAGCTCACCTAGGAAGAAGCAAGGGAGCTGAAGCCGGGCGCCGGCCGGCTCCGCTGCCCACACAACAAACTCCGGCAGCACCCCCGCAGTGCGAGAGCGCGGCCTCGGGGGCCGCACGGCCGAGACACACACCCCGGCCACGGCTGGCCGCCCGTCGCCACGCGGGAAATCACCTCCACTGTCACGGGGAACCGCCATGGTGGCCACGGGGTGCTTGCGAGGGCGGCCGCGACCGCGCTTGGGCGGGGGAGAGGCAGGCTCGGCCTGGCAAGCTTTTCCCTTCTCTGCGGCCGAGAGTCTCCTTGGCGGGGCCATAAGGAAGATGGAGAAGCAAGAGGGGATGAACTGGAAGGGCACGCGGCGTGCCGTACTTAAATCCAGAGGAGGCCAACCGTCGTCCTCCACGACCGCAGGTAATTATGACTCGTTTCGCATGCAGGGACTTTTCGAATCCGTGCAGTTGCCGAGGCGTCATGGGGAAGTGGAGACGCCCACGTCCAATCAACCGCCATGCGGCGCCCAAGGCCGCAGGCTGTTAGGGCCCGTGACGCTTCGCACTTGCCCTTTCGCCTCTCTGCTCGGCCAAGTCCGGGCGTGCCTTGGGCCCGGGGGCTACTGTCGGCGTTCTGGGAACGGGGGTCCCCAGACTTGCCTGCCTGTGGCCTGCGGCGTGGCTCAAAGGGGGCTCAGCACGGCCCATCTTCATCAACACAAGCTCAAGACCCTCGCGAGGGGCCAAGCCTCGTGAGGCGGACGACAAGGAGCTTCCTCAGGCACGGCTTCGTCAGGCTGGCTCACGAGGAGGCGGAGAGTTCAAGGCGGGGTACCTCGCGAGGTTCGCATGACGCAAGCCATGACGACCAAGGGCGCCAGACGGGCGCCAGCCCATGCAGTGTGCTTCTTTCCTCTTTGGTGCAAGGGGAGCAAGTGCAGGCGAGAGCATCAAGCAAAGGCGTCCATTTCGGTGCAACAAGACCAAGACTAGTCCAACGGCAGAATGGAGGTCACCGTGGAGCCCAAGTCGGCGTCACCACCAGAGCCTTTAACAGGCGAGGACCAACTTTAGTCAGGATAAGTGTACTAGATGTTCCCCTTCAAAATGGCCAATTGTTGGTGCCCTTCCCGTTCAATATTTGGGAAGAGGCCCAGGGCCTTCGCCTATAAATAGGACTAGCCACTCTCAAGGCAGGGGATCGACTAGTCGAACTTTAGCCAGAACCACCAACGTAAGAACCCCTCCCCTCGCGAGGTTGTTCTTCCTTGTATCGTTCATCATCAGCCCAAGAGGCAATTCACCATGCCACACACTGGAGTAGGGTATTACACCACAATGATGGCCTGAACCAGTATAAACCTTGTGTCTCTTGTGTTGTTCT
Organism: Triticum dicoccoides; assembly: GCF_002162155.2. NCBI lineage: Eukaryota > Viridiplantae > Streptophyta > Magnoliopsida > Poales > Poaceae > Triticum > Triticum dicoccoides. The sequence goes on from NC_041381.1 coordinate 435,740,834, forward strand.
TCTCGTAGTTTAGATCCTAGCGATTCGGGGAGGAACAGGTAGGTAGAAGGCGAAACCTCCGCGTGCACCCCAGTGTTCGAACCTCAAGGATCTGCCGGAACCCTAAATCCAACAATATCTTTAGATCTTGCAATCGAATTTTTTAGTTTCTTGTTTTATCACTAGTTTGGTTTATAAAAGAAAACTACAAAAAATGGAATTGAGGTTGCATCATATTATTGATCATCTTTATAATATCTTTCTTGAAAATGCTGGATCGGAAAATTGTGCTCAATTGTTAGAAGAAGAAGTCACTAAAATGTTTGGCACAAAATATTTGAATGATGAGCATGATTGCAATATTGTTGGTATGAACTGTTTGAATATCCATGATGCTAACGATATGCAAAGCCATAAGCTTGGGGATGCTACGTTTAATGAAGATGATATTTTTAGTCCCCCAAGTTTTGATGTGTAAATTTGTTATAATGGTAGCATGCCTCCTATTTATGATGATTATATTGATGAAAGTGTATTTGGAGAGGTCATGACTTTATTTAGTGATGATTCCACTATTTTGGAAGAGATTCCAATTTATTATGAGAACAAAGTTGCTATCTATGATGATTATGGTGATGACATGTATGCTATATTGAATAATGATAACCATGAAACTTGTCATCATGATTTTAATTTTCAATCTCATGATAGTTATTTTGTTGAGTTTGCTCCCACCACTATTCATGAGAATAAATTTTCTTATGTGGAGAGTAACAAAATTGATATGCTTATGTGTCATGAAAATAATGCTTTATGTGATGGTTATATTGTTGAATTTCTTCATGATGCTACTGAAAATTATTATGAGAGAGGAACATATGCTTTTACATATCTCAATAATATCAAGTTTCCTCTCTATGTGTTGAAAATCTTGAAGTTATGCATGTTTTGCCTTCCTATGCTAGTTGATTCTTGTTCCCATAAGTTGTTTGCTCAAAAAATCCCTATGTATAGGAAGTGGGTTAGACTTAAATGTGATAGTCATATGCTTCATGATGCTCTCTTTATGTTTCAATTCTTATCTTTTATGCGAGCACCATCGAAATCATCATGCCTAGCTAAAAGGCATTAAAGAAAAGCGCTTGTTGGGAGACAACCCAACACTTTTACCTATTGTTTTTGTGTGTTCACATGATAAGGCTACTGTAGTAATCATGTTTTATTTCTTTTGTTTCAATAAAGTGCCAAGTAAAGCCTTTGGGATCATCTTGGGTGATAGTTGATTTGATCTTACTGAAAAACAGAAACTTTCGGGCTCATGAAAATAACTCTCAATTTTAATAGAAGAATGTTTTTGAGTTGATTCTTTTTGCAAAAGATTAATATAAAAATTTCTCACGTGGTAATAATTTTTTTCATAATGTTTGGAGTAGCATAAGTATGGTTTGAGTACAGATTACTACAGACTATTCTGTTTTTGATAGATGCTGTTTTCAATGCATAGTTCGCTTGTTTCCTTGTTTCTGTGGCTTATATTGCTCAATATAAATTGTGGAAATGATATGCTAAAGTAGGAGTTGCATGGAAAAAATTATGAATCTTGACTTTGATAGTATGAATAGTGAAATGGTTTGCTCTTTATCATACTAACCTATCTCACAAGGTTCGGTTAAGTTTTGTGTGATTGAAGATTTCAAGTTTTGGATGAGATGTCGATATAAGGAGAATAATGAGTGACAATATCCTAAGCTTGGGGATTCCCAAGGCATCCCAAGGTAATATTCAAGGAAGATCCAAGAAGCTAAGCTTGGAGATGCCCCGGAAGGCATCCCCTCTTTCGTCTCCAACATTATCGGTAACCTCACTTGGAGCTATGTTTTAATTCATCACATGATATGTTTTTTACTTGGAGCATCATTTTATTTTGTTAGTATTTTCTTTCTGTTATTTATAATAATGTTTTGCATCTTTTATTTCAATAAAAGTGGCAATGATAGCCTTTGCCATGCTTATTTTGCAAGTATACATGTTGCTGTTTCAAAACAGAAAGTTTATCGCTATTGCAAAAATTCCCTAGAAAAGTCAGAATATGATAAATGTTGAAATGTTTTTAAAAATAAGATCTGATGAATTTTATACAGTTTACAGTTTGTTTCATAATTTTTGGGGTTAGGGAAGTATGATGAATCTTGCATTCTTTACAGACAGTACTGTTTTGGCAGATTGTTGTTATGTTGTTTGCATATGTTTGCTTGTTTAATGATTCTATTTGAGGATAGGACTATTAAATATGTAGAGGCATTTAGTATGCAACGTTGAATAATAATTTTAATGATTTGCTACTGTAGATAATGATAAGGTTTTGCAATGATTTATACTAACTTATCTCACGAGTTCTTGTTGAGTTTCATGTGGATGAAGTTTTCGAGATTTAGGGAAGCCGTGATATGAGAGGAATTAAGGAGACACAAAACCTCAAGCTTGGGGATGCCCAAGGAATCCCAAGTTAATATTCCAAGACGTATCAAGCATCTAAGCTTGGGGATGCCCCGTTAGGCATCCCACCTTTCTTCTTCAACAATTATCAGTTAGTATCCGTTGAGCATAAGTTTTTGCTTCTTCACATGAGTTGTGCTATTCTTAGAATGTCATTTTATTTTCATTTTTCTTGATGTTTTAACAAAATACTTAGACCTGAAAGTTTTTAAATAAAATAGAGTCCTCAAATATTTGCCAAGGAGGATAGGTGAGCGGCATTCACATTCCGTCAACGAAGCTCTTTTCTATGGAATTGCTCTAGTGCTTCACTTATATCCTACTAGTGAATTGTTGAATATATTGAATGTCATGAAGTTGAAATCATATCATGCCTAGTGGTAGCTTCACATTGGGTTTAGAAAGTGAAATATTTTGAGGCTTGACAATCACAATATTGGCCATACTAGCAATTCACGAATAATTAGTATAAGGAAGAGAACTTTCACATGCAAATACACCATCTTGGAAATCTTTTGTGATTGTGAGCCCCATCAAAATATTATATGCCACAGTTGTTGACGTTGGACAAGGAAGACAATGTAATGATTTATGTTTGTTCATATTCGCATAGAAGTTATATTGTCATAGATCCTTCAACATGTGGTGCTTGACCCCCTATCTTTGCTAGCCAAAAATTCCGCACCAAGTAGAGATACTACTTGTGCATCCAAAAACCCTTAAACCCAAATCTTGTTTTGCGAGTACACCATATCTACCTAGGGATTGAGCAAGATCCTTCAAGTAAGGTGTCATCGGTGCAATAAGGCAATAAAAATTGCTTCTAAAAATGTTAGATCATTTAGTGTAAGAGAAAATTGAGCGTTGTACGAACTTGTGATGGCAAAGAATAAAAGCAACAGACTGCATAATAAAGGTTGCTATCATAAGGTACAATATAACGTGATGTTCTTTTGCACTAAGGGGTTGAGCATACAAACAAATAAGCGCATGACAACCTCTGCTTCCCTCAGTGAAGGGCTTATCTTTTACTTTTATGTATTTACTTTCATGCAAGAGTCAAAGTTCTTCTCTCTATTCCTTTTTATTTTTCTCTTTTGGCAAGCATCATGTGGTGAGGAAAGATCTAGGCACATATATCCAGTTGGATATGGGTAGCATGAGTTATTATTGTTGACATCACCCAAAGGTGAATACGTTGGGAGGTGAAATTATAAGCCCCTATCTTTCTATGTGTCCGGTTGAAACGTTTTGCTCATGTGTATGCGGTGAGTGTTAGCAATCATAGAAGACTATATGATGGTTGAGTATGTGGAGCTCTTACTTACACTCCATTGAATAAGTTGAATTGCAATTGCTTGGTTACTGAGAACATAGGTTGTTGAGTTTCAAGAGAATTCATCATTTGAACCTTAACATGTGCATTGGTTGCTACTATAACATGAGAAGTTTTATAAGAAAAGAGTTGTTGTTATAATGCTAGGAAAAGTGATTGAAATTATCATTGATCAACCGTATGCACTTTGCTAGCATTCACACTTCATAAATTATTTCTTTTATCATTTACCTACTCGAGGACGAGTAGGAATTAAGCTTGGGGATGCTGATACATCTCCAACGTATCTATAATTTATGAAGTATTCATGCTAATATATTATCATGAATACTTCATATTATAGATACGTTGGTGTCCCAAAAAATGATATAAAGTTGCTATAAAATGATTGTGATGATAATATATTATCATGAATACTTCATATTATAGATGCTAATAGATCATATGGTGTTTTCCCCTCTCTATCTTGTTGTGATGAATTGAGTTTTTTCCTTTGAGATTTCGTTGTTATCGGATTGAATATTTTTATGGATTTGAGAAACTTGAAATATGTCTTGCAATTGAATACTCGTGGTGACAATGGGGTATCGTATTGATTCACTTGATATATGTTTTGGCACTCAACTCGCAGATTGCCGTGGTGACATTGGTGTAATCTATCCATGGGGGTTGATGCATGTTCTCGTCTTTTGTTTCTCCGGTAGAAATCTTGGGGCACTCTTTGAAGTTCTTTGTGTTAGATTGAGTATTATGAATATGAATTTGCTTTGCTGTTATTTTAGTATGATCTCTAGGATAGATCGAACAGAAATAATAGCTTTGTGTTATTTTAGTAAGAACTCTTGAATAGATCGAACGAAAATAGTAGCTTTGAGGTGGTTTCATACCCTACAACCAATTATTCTTATGTTCTCCGCTATATAGGAACTTTGGAGTGATTCTTCATCACACTTTGAGGGATGGTTATATGATCCAACTATGTTAGCATTGTTGAGAGATTGCACTAGTGAAAGTATGCACCCTAGGCCTCATTTTCCATCATTGCAATACTGATTGTGCTCCGTTTTACTATTTACTACCTTGCTGTTTTTTATTGTTTGCACTACAAAAACTCATATCCACTATCCATACTACACTTTTATCATCATCTCTTCGCCGAACTAGTGCACCTATACAATTTGCCATTGTATTGGGTGTGTTGGGGACACATGAGATTTCTTATATTTGATTGCAGGGTTGCTTGAGAGAGACTATCTTCATCCTAAGCCTCCCACGGATTTATAACCTTAGGTCATCCACTTGAGGGAAAATTGCTACTGTCCTACAAAACTCTGCGCTTGGAGGCCCAACACGTGTCTACAAGAGTAAAGTTGCGTAGGAGACATCAAATATGTGGGAGACAATATGAGCATCTAGGTTCCGCTGTTGTTTATTAACCGGAGAGGTGGCTCGGTCATGTCTACATAGTTCTTGAACCCGTAGGGTCCGCACGCTTAACATTCGATGACGATTTTGTAGTATATGAGTTATGTGATTTGGTGACCGACTGTTGTTTGGAGTCCCGGATGAGATCACGGACATGACAAGGAGTCTCAAAATGGTCGAGAGGTAAAGATTGATATATAGGATGATAGTATTCGGACACCGGAAGTGTTCCGGGGGTACCGGGTACGTATCGGGTCACCGGAAGGGGTTTCGGGCATCCCCCCGGCAACTACATGGGCCTAATGGGCCAAGAGTGGGACATACCAGCCCCTAAGGGGTTGGTGCCCCCCATGTACACCAAAATAGAGGGGGGGAGGGAATGAAAGAGGAGAAGAGAGAAAGGAAGGGGAGGGATTCGGCCTCCCCCTTCCTTCTCTCCCCCCTCCTCCTTCCTCCCCCCTTCGGGAATTATGGTAGGGGGGCGAATAGGACTAGGGCCCCAAGTAGGATTCCTCCTACTTTGGCACCCCCTTGGCTGCCCCCTCTCCCTCCCACTTATATATATGAAGCGGGCGCCTAGAACACACAATATTGATTCCTAGCCGTGTGCGACGCCCTCCTCCACAGTTTACGCCTCCGGTCATATTCATGTAGTGCCTAGGCGAAGCCCTGCATGGATCACTTCACCGTCACCGTCACCATGCCGTCATGCTGACGGAACTCCATCGACACTTTGCTGGATAAAGAGTTTGAGGGACGTCATCAAGCTGAACGTGTGTAGAACTCAGAGGTGTCGTCGTTCGGTCGGAACAAGAAGAAGTTCGACTACATCAACCAAGTTAACAAATGCTTCCGCTTTCGGTCTACGAGGGTACATGGACAAACTCTCCCCCTCTCATTTCTATGCATAGCCTAGATAGATCTTGCGTGAGCATAAGAAATTTTTTGAAATTTTATGCTACGTTTCCCAACAATGGCATCAGAGCCAGGTCTATGCGTAGATGATATGCACGAGTAGAACACAAAGAGTTGTGGGCGGTGATTGTCATACTCCTTACCACCAATGTCTTATTTTGATTCAGTGGTATTGTTGGATGAAGCTGCCCGGGCTAACCTTACATGACCACGTTCATGAGACCGGTTCCACCGACAAACATGCAACTAGTTTTGCATAAAAGAGGCTGGCGGGTTTCTGTTTCTCCAACTTTAGTTGAATCAAATTTGACTCTGGCTGGTCCTTGTTAAAGGTTAAAACAACAAACTTGATAAATCACCATTGTAGTTTTGTGCCGTAGGTAAGAACACTTCTGGCTAGAAGCCCGTAGCAGCCACGTAAAACTTGCAACAACAAAGTAGAGGATGTCTAAATTGTTTTTGTAGGGCATGTTGTGATGTGATATGGTCAAGACATGATGTGATATACGTTGTTGTATGAGATGATCATGTTTTGTAAAAGTTATCGGCAACTGGCATGAGCCTTATGGTTGTCGCTTTATTGTATGAAATGCAAATGTCATGTAATTGCTTTACTTTATCACTAAGCGGTAGCGATAGTTGTAGAAGCAATAGTTGGCGAGATGACCACGACGCTACGATGGAGATCAAGGTGTCGAGCCGATGATGATGGAGATCATGACGTTGCTTTGGAGATGGAGATCAAAAGCACAAGATGATGATGGCCATATCATGTCACTATTTTGATTGCATGTGATGTTTATGTTCTTGCATCTTATTTTGCTTAGTATGGCGATAGCATTATAAGATGATCCCTTAATTAAATTTCAAGGTATAAGTGTTCTCCCCGAGTATGCATTGTTGCAAAAGTTCTTCGTGCTGAGACACCACATGATGATCGGGTGTGATAGGCTCTACGTTCACATACAACGGGTGTAAGCCAATTTTGCACATGCGGAATACTTGGGTTAAACTTGACGAGCCTAGCATGTACAGACATGGCCTTGGAACACTGGAGACCGAAAGGTCAAACGTGAATCATATAGTAGATATATCAACATAGAGATGTTCACCTTTGATGACTACTCCATCTCATATGATGATCGGACATGGTTTAGTTGATTTGGATCACGTGTCATTTAGATGACTTCGGGGATGTCTATCTAAGTGGAAGTTCTTAAGTAATATGATTAATTGAACTTGATTTATCATGAACTTAGTCCTGATAGTATTTGCAAATTATGTTGTAGATCAATAGCTCGCGTTGTAACTCCCCTAAGTTTTTTGATATGTTCCTAGAGAAAACTAAGTTGAAAGATGATAGTAGCAATGATGCGGACTGGGTCCATGATATGAGGATTATCCTTATTGCTGGACAGAAGAATTATGTCCTTGATGCACCACTAGGTGACAAACCCATTGCGGGAGCAGATGCATACATTATGAACAATTGGCAAGCTCGATATGATGACTAATTGATATTTAGTGCACCATGCTTTACGGCTTATAACCGAGACTTCAAAAATGTTTTGAACGCCACGGAGCATATGTGATGTTCCAAGAGCTGAAATTGGTATTTCAGGCTCATGCCCATGTCGAGAGGTATGAGACCTCTAACAAGTACTTTGCCTACAAGATGGAGTAGAATAGCTCAACCAGTGAGCATGTGCTCAGAATGTCTGAGTACTACAATCGCTTGAATCAAGTGGGAGTTAATCTTCCATATAAGATAGTGATTGACAGAGTTCTCTAGTCACTATCACCAAGTTACTGGTACTTCATGATGAACTATAATATGCAAGGGATGACGAAAATGATTCCTAAGCTCTTCGTGAGGCTGAAATCGATGAAGGTAGAAATCAAGAAAAAGCATCAAGTGTTGATGATTAAACAAGATCACTAGTTTCAAGAAAAGGGCAAAGGGAAATAAAGGGAACTTCAAGAAGAATGGCAAGCAAGTTGTCACTCCCATGAAGAAGCCCAAAGCTGAACCTAAGCTTCAAACTGAGTGCTTCTACTGCAAAGGAAATGGTCGCTGGAAGCGGAATTACCTCAAATATTTGGCAGATAAGAAGGATGGCAAAAGTGAACAAAGGTATATTTGATATACATGTTATTGATGGATATCTTACTAGTGCTCGTAGTAGCCCCTGGGTATTTGATACACGTTCAGTTGCTAAGATTAGTAACTCGAAACAGGAGTTGCAAAATAAATGGAGACTAGTTGAGGGCGAAGTGACGATGAGTGTTGGAAGTGGTTCCAAGATTGATATGGTCATCATCGCACACTCCCTATACTTTCGGGATTAGTGTTGAACCTAAATAAATGTTATTTGGTGTTTGCGTTGAGCGTGAACAAGATAGGATCGTGTTTATTGCAATACGGTTATCCATTTAAGACAGAGAATAATTGTTATTCTGTTTACATGAATAAAACCTTCTATGGTCATATACCCACTGTTAATGGTTTATTGAATCTCGACTGTAGTGATACACATATTCATAATATTTATGCCAAAAGATGCAAAGTTGATAATGATAGTGCAACATACTTGTGGCACTGCCGTTTAGGTCATATTGGTGTAAAGCGCATGAAGAAATTCCATGCTGATGGGCTTTTGGGAATCACTTGATTATGAATCATTTGATACTTGTGAACCATGCCTCATGGGCAAGATGAATAAAACTCTGTTCTGCAGAACGATGGAGCGAGCCAATGACTTATTGGAAATAATACATACCGATGTATGCGGTCCAATGAGTGTTGAGGCTCGCGCGGGTATCGTTATTTTCTGACCTTCACAGATGATTTGAGCAGATATGAGTATATCTACTTAATGAAACACAAGTCTGAAACATTTGAAAAGTTCAAAGAATTTCAGAGTGAGGTGGAGAATCATCGTAACAAGAAAATAAAGTTTCTATGATCTGATCGTGGAGGCGAATATTTGAGTTACGACTTTGGCCTTCATTTAAAACAATGTGGAATAGTTTCACAACTCACGTCACTTGGAACACCATAGCGTAATGGTGTGTCCGAACATCGTAACCATACTTTATTAGATATGGTGCGAACTATGATGTTTCTTTCCGATTTACCACTATCATTTTGGGGTTATGCATTAGAGACAGCTGCATTCATGTTAAATAGGGCACCATCTAAATCCGTTGAGATGACACCGTATGAACTGTGGTTTCACAATAAACCTAAGCTGTCATTTCTTAAAGTTTGGGATGCATTGCTTATGTCAAAAGGCTTCAGCCTGATAAGCTCGAACCCAAATCGAAGAAGTACATCTTCATAGGATACCCTAAAGAAACAATTGGGTGCACCTTCTACCACAGTTCCGAAGGCAAGATCTTTGTTGCCAAGAATGGAACCTTTCTAGATAAGGAGTTCTCTCGAAAGAAGTGAGTCGGAGGAAAGTATAACTTGATGAGGTAATTGTACCTTCTCTCAATTTGGAAAGTATCTCATCCGAGAAATCCGCTCCTAGCATGCCTACACCAACTAGAGAGGAAGCTAATGATGATGATCATGAAACTTCAGATCAAGTTACTACCGAACCACGTAGGTCAACTAGAACATGATCGATACCAGAGTGGTACGGTAATCCTGTTCTAGAAGCCATGTTACTATACCATGATGAACCTATGAACTATGAAGAAGCGATGATGAGCCCAGATTCCGATAAATGGCTTGAGGCCATGAAATATGAGATAGGATCCATGTATGAGAACAAAGTGTGGACTTTCATTGAGTTGCTCGATGATGGGCGAGCCATAGAAAATAAATGGATCTTCAAGAGGAAGACGGATGGTGATGGTAGTGTTACTATCTACAAAGCTCGAATTGTCGCAAAAGCTTTTTGACAAGTTCAAGGTGTTGAGTACGATGAAATTTTCTCACTCATATCGATGCTTAAGTCTATCTGAATCATGTTAGCAATTGCCGCATTTTATGATATCTGGCAAATGGATATCAAAACTGCATTCCTAAATGGATTTATTAAAAAAGAGTTGTATATGATGCAACCAGAAGGTTTTGTCAATCCTAAAGGTGCTAATAAATTGTGCAAGCTCCAGCGATCCATCTATGGACTGGTGCAAGCATCTCGGAGTTGGAATATACGCTTTGTTGAGTTGATCAAAGCATATAGTTTTATACAGACTTGCGGTGAAGTCTGTATTTTCAAGAAAGTGAGTGGGAGCACACCCTTTCTGATAAGTATATGTGAATGACATATTGTTGATCAGAAATGATGTAGAATTTTCCGGAAAGCATAAAGGAGAGTTTGAAAGGAGTTTTTCAAAGAAAGACCTCGATGAAGATGCTTACATATTGGGCATCAAGATCTATAGATATAGATCAAGACGCTTCATAAGATTTTTCAATGAGTACATACCTTGACAAGATTTTGAAGGAGTTCAAAATGGATCAGTCAAAGAAGGAGTTCTTGCATGTATTGTAAGGTGTGAAGTTGAGTAAAAGACTCAAAACCTGACCACGACAGAAGATAAAGAGAAAATGAAAGTCATTCCCTATGCCTCAGCTGTAGGTCTATAAAGTATGCCATGCTGTGTACCAAACCTGTTGTGTACCTTGCCATGAGTTTGGCAAGTGGGTACAATAGTGATCCAGGAGTAGATCACTGGACAACGGTCAAAATTATCGTTAGGTATCTAAAGAGGACTAAGGAAATGTGTAGGATCGGAAGTATGTCTAGAGGGGGGTGATTAGACTACTTGACCAATTAAAAACTTAACCTTTTCCCAATTTTAGTCTTTGGCAGATTTTAGCTATCTTAGCACAAGTCAAGCAATCTTCACACAATTCAAGCAAGCATGCAAAGAGTATATGAGCAGCGTAAAGTAAAGCATGCAACTTGCAAGAATGTAAATGGAAGGGTTTGTAGATTTCAAATGCAATTTGGAGACACGGTGATTTTTGAGCCGTGGTTCCGATAGGTGGTTCTATCGTACATCCACATTGATGGAGACTTCAACCCACGAAGGGTAATGGTTGCACGAGTCCACGGAGGGCTCCACCCAAGAAGGGTCCATGAAGAAGCAACCTTGTCTATCCCACCATGGCCGTCGCCCACGAAGGACTTGCCTCACTAGCAGTAGATCTTCATGAAATAGGCGATCTCCTTGCCCTTACAAACTCCTTGGTTCAACTCCACAATCTTGTCGGAGGCTCCCAAGTGACACCTAGCCAATCTAGGAGACACCACTTTCCAAGAAGTAACAAATGGTGTGTTGATGATGAACTCCTTGCTCTTGTGCTTCAAATGATAGTCTCCCCAACACTCAACTCTCTCTCACGGGATTTGGATCTGGTGGAAAGAAGATTTGAGTGGAAAGCAACTTGGGGAAGGCTAGAGATCAAGATTCATATGGTAGGAATGGAATATCTTGGCCTCAACACATGAGTAGGTGGTTCTCTCTCAGAAATGGTAAGTTGGAAGTGTAGGTTTGTTCTGATGGCTCTCTCCACGAATGAAGAGGAGGTGGAGGGGTATATATAGCCTCCACACAAAATCTAACCATTACACACAATTTACCAATCTCGGTGAGGCCGAATCAACAAACTCGGTCAAACCGATTTAGTAAACCTAGTGACCGTTAGTGATTTTGGTGGGAACGACATGCAACTCGGTAGGACCGATATGGTTAGCGTTAGGGCATAACGTAATCTCGGTGAGACCGATTACACAAACTCGGTGAGACCGATTTTGGTAATAGGCTAACCAGAGAGTTGGTCAGATAAACTCGGTGGGACCGATTCGCTCTTTTCGCTTGGACCGAAATGTTACAAAAAGGAAACAGAGAGTTTACATTGCAATCTCAGTGGGACCGATCGCTCACTTCGGTTAGACCGAAACGTTATGAAGGGAAACAAAGAGATTGCAATCCCATCTCGGTGAGACCGAGATCCCTATCGGTGAGACCGATTTGCCTAGGGTTTGTGGTAGTGGCTATGACATCTGAACTTGTTGGCGTCGGATAGAAAGAATCGGTGGGGCCGAGTTTGACTTTAAGTTTAGGTCATATGTGGATATCAGAGAGTAGTTGACGGTTTTTGGAGCATATCACTAAGCACTATGGAGCAAGAAAATTATTAAGCAACACCTCATCCCTCCTTGATACTATTGGCTTTTCCTATAGACTCAATGTGATCTTGGATCACTAAAATGTAAAATGTAGGGTCTTGAGCTTTTGAGCTTGAGCCAATCCTTTTTATCCTTAGAATTTTGAGGGATCCACTTTCCTCATCCATGCCATGCCATTCGTTGAGCTTTTCCTGAAATGTTTGTCTTGGAAAGATGTTAGCTCAATGAGCTATATGTTGTTAGGAATTACCAAAACCACCTAGGGATAGTTGCACTTTCAATCTCCCCCTTTTTGGTAATTGATAACAACATATAGATCAAAGCTTCGACAAATGATAATAAGATTGAAAAACATCGTCGCTTTGAGAAGTATGTGATAAGCAAGAGCTCCCCCTAAATTTGTGCATAGTTTAAGATTTGCTTCGGACTGCAAATGCACAAGGAGTTAGGCTCATGGGTTACTCTTCCATGTCACATACATCTTGGTGGAGCGCTCAAAATATTAACGATTGAATACATGCACTCATCACCAAGCAAAGTGAATGATCATATAAAGATAAATGGGATATTGTCATCTAACAAGCATTAAGGTAGCATATGATCAAACACATGATCATCTTTGTATCACACAGACAATAAAGCAGTATCTCAAGCAAGCAAAAGCAAATAAAGTTCAACCACAAAGACAAGAGAGAACAAAAGCAAACTCTCTCTCTCTCTCCAAGCCTATGATCTATATATTTTTCTCCCCCTTTGGCAACAAGTTACCAAAAAGTTCCTAGAAAATGCATAGTACTATTTCGTCTCTCAGGCTTGGTCTTCAGGTGGTGGTGTAGAGATGGCTCCTTGGACGAAAACTTCAGTTGATGTGGATGGAGCTGGAGGAGTAGGTGCTGGAGCTGGTTGCACTGGAGCTATAGCTGGTGCAAATGAAGTGGCTCTGGTGTCTGACACTGGCACTGCAACTGATCTCTGAGCTCGAGACACTCTGGCAAATGCATCAGTGGTTGTCTTGCCCTTCCTCTCCTGCATATCATCCTGAAGCTGCTCCACAACTGACTGGATCTCAGTTACTTTTACATCTAAGTCATAGAACTTTTGTTCCATGATTCTTTCTAGGCTCTCCTAGTTTTGAGTTAGGGTGGCCAACCCTTTCTCAATCCTCAGAGTTGATGCTATTAAGTAACCAAGCTGGTCCTGCTTGCTCTTCAAAAAGTACTCAGATACCTCATCAATTGTTGGCATCTTGGCAGCCTTCTCCTTCTTTGCCTTCTCCTTCTTTGCCTTCTCCTTTTTCTCTTGTGCTTGCACTGAAGATGGTTCATTCTCATTCATGACTACTTGGTTGTCCTCAAAATCTGGATAGATAGCAAAGTGTTCCTTATCCAACAAGTATTTGCATGTGCCCATCTTGGAGTTGATCAGCTCCTGGATCTGTGGGGCATACCCACAGCTTCTCTTCTAGTCTGCTGCTGTCCTCTTGATAGTCTCAACTATGAGGCTCATGACCTTGAACTTCTGAGGCACATCAAATATGTGTAGCAAGTTTATTGCATGGACTCTGATCATGTTGTGGTCACCTGACTTGGGCAAGAGAGTGTGCCTTAGGATCCAGTTGATCGTTGGCAGTCCTGACAGAAGGAAATGGACAGACCCAAACTTGAAAGTATCAAGTGCTTTATCTGGTATCTCCTTGTGCATGTGTGACATTGAGTTGTGATCCATTTTCTTCTTGGAATAGACATCCAATTCATCAGCTTCCTCCTCTGGTGCATTGATCAGGCTTGCCCATTCTTCAATTGTGGATTGGTACCTTGTACCTTCAGACATCCAGACTATTTTTCCATCAGGATAAAAGTGAGTTGTGGAGTAGAATTGCATTACAAGCTCATCATTCCAGTTTGTGAACTTCTGTCCAACAAATTCATCAACTCCACAAGCCTTGAAGCTGTCAAGCACACCTGGGTAGTGTTCCTCATTTTCCTTCATGTATTTCCAGTCCACCCACCTCATGTCACAAACTATGGGTTTCTTGTCCAGCAGCACAGCTCATAGAAATCTTGATGTTCCTTAGTGTGGAACCTGTAGTCAACAGCAGTCCTTCTCCTGATTGCATAAGGATCAGACAATCACCACTGTCTGAGCCCTGCATCCTTCCTCAGCTTCATGTTCTCAGCCACTGGATGAGCATCATTGTGGTTTGGAGTCTTAGGTTTCAGTTTCCTTAGAACTTGTCCTTCATCTTCTTCTTCTTCAGCAACCTCGGGCACTGGGGCCTTGTTCTTCTCAGCAGCTGGTGTGCTCCTGGTATTTCTTTTAGGTGCAGTCTTAGGCTTGGAGGCAGCTTTGGGTGCTTCTTTGGGCTTTGATGATGCAGCCCCTGTCCTTATAGCATCACCCATAAGCTTTTGTGCCTTGGGTGCTGGAGCAGCAGCCTCTTCTTCCACTTCCTCTTCCATCATGGAAGGCTGTCCAACAACTCTTGCCATGGTCTTGTTGACCCTTTCCTTCCTCTTCTTCCCTTCTGCAGCAGGCTCTTTGGGTTCAGATTTTTCAGGTTCTTGAGTTGAAGCTCTGACTTTCAGCATAGGTGTCCTCTTGGCAGGGACCTTCCTGTTTAGTCCTGGCTTTGTGGCTGCAGTTGAGCCATACTCCTTCTTGAGCACTATCTTCTTGGAAGTGGCCTCATCCTCTTCTGCCACATAGTCTTCATCCTCAGAGTCTGAGGTTCTCTTCCTTCTGGCCCTTGTGGCAGCTTTGGGCAAATTGCTTGGGGTGGTCCTGCTGCCCTCATCTGAGGTGCTAGAGGGACTAGTGCCCTCACTCATGTGAACCTGCTCCTCTTCCCTGTTCTGGCTGTCACTTTGGTCTGACATGTTGCAAGCTCTGACTGCTAACACTATGAATAGATGTAGTTGAGATAGAATGGATGAGCATCACAAAATGCAGAGGTTTTTGCAAAAGAATGATTCAAAAACTTAGTTTTAGTTTTCCATAGAAAGCATTTCGGATCAACCGATTTGCAAACTTGGTGATACCGAAGCAGCTTTTGGAACCTAAACTAGTGAACTCGATCAGACCGAGTCACAGTTCGGTGGCACCAAGACTGCTAGGGTTTCACAGAATTCTAAATTCGGTCACACCGATCTGCAATTCTCGGTCAGACCGAGAATCATTTGTGCAATGGCTTTAGCCGAATCGGTGGGACCGAGTTTTTCAACTCGGTGGGTCCGAGATGGTTTCGGCGGAAACCTAACCCTAAGTTTTCAATTCACATCTAATCTAAGGATTGTTTTGACTAGATAGATTCGTTTCAATCGTGGCAAGAATCATGATGAACACAATGTGCTAGGAATCGGATGGGGATAGCACTGTGATCGAGTCCATACCCTAGTTTGGCGATGAACTCGCTATGGCGGCAACGGCGGGGTAGAATTTCGTTGATAGCGGCGGAGACCAGCGACTGGAGGCGGCTGGCGACGAAGTCGACGATCCGGAGACCCTGGAGGCAGAGCGAGCTATGCGCGGGCGAAGGGGTTTGGAGAAAGTTTCCAAAAAATTTCCCGTGAGTATATATAGCCCGACCCTGTCAGTGTGACCGAGTGGAACAACTCGGTGGCACCGAGATGCATAACTGTTGACAGTTACAGCAACTCGGTGAGACCAAAAAGTTCAAATCGGTTGCACCGAGATTGAAAACCTAGATTGACTTAGTGATCTCGGTATGACCAAAATGGAAGAATCGGTCAGACCGAAACGCACAAAGAAGTTTTGGAAGTTTAAGTCTATGACGAATCGGGGACTCCGAGTGCTCCTCACACAGAGTGGTTTGAATCTGACTTTATCAAATTTTGTGACGTAGCATGAATAGAGTTTGAGATAAGAAAAGCATAGATAGCTAGAGAAGGTTCTTAGGCATTCTTGTTCATCCACTTGGCAAAAGAAAAAGAAGCCAATCAATCAAACCAACAACTGGATGTCCTCGAATGAGTTAAATATGCAACCAACATGCTTACACAATCAAATGGCAAATCAAATATGTGGCAAAGCATGCACAACCAATTCTAGCATCTATCAAACAATTGGCGATGACTAGGTCATCTATATATGAGTATATTGACTTAGGAGTCAAATGAGGACATTTGATCATAAGTCATACTCATCGTTTAAGCTCAAGTGGGGTTACCACTTTTACATAATGCATTAATGTGTTCACATCATTAGAGTTGCTTTGACTCAATTCTTAGAGTTAAGCTCCCCCTAGATGTGAGATCCCCCCTAAGAGGGATGAACTAATTAACCTTGGATTTTGTCGATGATGACTTCATGTAGGTGTTGAAGATGTGGATGCTCAATATTGATGAAGATCATTTGGATCAATCCTTTGGAGTGAGTTGCACTTTCAATACCTACACGGGTTAGTCCCTCAAGGAACAAACAAGTATATCCATAGACATAGAGTGATGCACACACACAAGATGATGTCCATGAAAGCATTAGGTTACCTTGTCCCTTGCCTTACCAACATGAGGGTTTGTGACTCCTTGAACTAGTGCAAGATGTGGAAGTTGATTGCACTTGTTGTTGCCAATAGGATATGAGTGAATAATGTTGGCGGAGTCACCCTCCAGAACTTTCTAGTTCTTCTTCTTCGGGATCCACATCATCTTGATGGGAATCCTTGGAGTTGTAGTCGTGCTTGATGAAGTAGAACTTGACGTAGTCTTGGGAACCCACTTGACCAAGGCCTTAGGAGCTTCTTCAAATGCATCAATCTCCTCTTGAAGCTTGTCCTTGCCTTTTTTGCTTGTGGTCTTGTGGTGGAAGATCATCTTGAGCTTGTGTCCCCTTGAAGGAAGTAGGATCATACTTCTCTTGTTGAGGAACAAACTTCGTCTTGGGGTATTGATCTTCTTCCCACTCAACTCCATTGGCATTGAACTTTCGTTCAAAACCAACACCTTGATTCTTTCGGTGCCTTCCTTGCTTGCGTACAATTTCTTCGAATTGCTTACTCCCGGCAAGGCTCTTGTAAACACCTTTCTCTATGATTCCCTTCAATAAGCTATTTTATTTCTCAAGTGTAACTTGGCTAAGAGAATCATTAGTGGAATCAAGAGTACTACTAGAAGCAACAATATAGGATTTAGCATGATCATTATTACTAGTAGAGGAAGAATCCTTCTTGTACTCTAACATAGGTGACTTTGTCACCGACCAATTCTAGATGAAGTTCTCTCGTGTTCTTTTCTATGGTAAGTTCAATATGCAACCCTATCATCAACACACCATTTGTTACTTCTTGGAGAGTGGTGTCTCCTAGATTGGCTAGGTGTCACTTGGGAGCCTCCGACAAGATTGTGGAGTTGAACCAAGGAGTTTGTAAGGGCAAGGAGATCGCCTACTTCGTGTAGATCTACCGCTAGTGAGGCAAGTCCTTCGTGGGCGACGGCCATGGTGGGATAGACAAGGTTGCTTATTCGTGGACCCTTCTTGGGTGGAGCCCTCCGTGGACTTGCGCAACCGTTACCCTTCATGGGTTGAAGTCTCCATCAATGTGGATGTACGATAGCACCACCTATTGGAACCACGGCTCAAAAATCACCGTGTCTCCAAATTGCGTTTGAAATCTACAAACCCTTCCCTTTACATTCTTGCAAGTTGCATGCTTTACTTTCCGCTGCTCATATACTCTTTGCATGCTTGCTTGAATTGTGTGAAGATTGCTTGACTTGTGCTAAGATAGCTAAAATCTGCCAAAGACTAAAATTGGGAAAAGGTTAAGTTTTTAATTGGTCAAGTAGTCTAATCACCCCCCCTGTAGACATACTTCCGGTCCTACAAATTACCACTACACCCTTTCTGATAAGTATATGTGAATGACATATTGTTGATCAGAAATGATGTAGAATTTTCTGGAAAGCATAAAGGAGAGTTTGAAAGGAGTTTTTCAAAGAAAGACCTCGATGAAGATGCTTACATATTGGGCATCAAGATCTATAGAGATAGATCAAGACGCTTGATAAGATTTTTCAATGAGTACATACCTTGACAAGATTTTGAAGGAGTTCAAAATGGATCAGTCACAGAAGGAGTTCTTGCATGTATTGTAAGGTGTGAAGTTGAGTAAAAGACTCAAAACCTGACCACGACAGAAGATAAAGAGAAAATGAAAGTCATTCCCTATGCCTCAGCCGCAGGTCTATAAAGAATGCCATGCTGTGTACCAAACCTGTTGTGTACCTTGCCATGAGTTTGGAAAGTGGGTACAATAGTGATCCAGGAGTAGATCACTGGACAACGGTCAAAATTATTGTTAGGTATCTAAAGAGGACTAAGGAAATGTTTCTCGGTTATGGAGGTGATAAAGAGTTCATCGTAAAGAGTTACGTCAATGCAAGCTTTGACACTGATCTAGATGACTCTAGGTCTCAATCTAGATACGTATTGAACGCGGGAGCAATTAGCTAGAGTAGCTCCATGCAGAGCATTGTAGACATAGAAATTTGAAAAATACATATGGATCTGAATGTGGCAGACCCATTGACTAAACCTCTCTCACAAGCAAAACATGATCACACCTAAGTACTATTTGCGTGTTAATCACATAACGATGTGAACTAGATTTTTGACTCTACTAAACCCTTTGGGTGTTGGTCACATGGCGATGTGAACTATTGGTGTTAAATCACATGGCGATGTGAACTAGATTATTGACTCTAGTGCAAGTGGGAGACTGAAGGAAATATGCCTTAGAGGCAATAATAAAGTTCTATTTTATATTTCCTTATATCATGATAAATGTCTATTATTCATGCTAGAATTGTATTAACCGGAAACTTGATACATGTGTGGATACATAGACAAAACACCGTGCCCCTATTATGCCTCTACTTGACTAGCTCGTTAATCAAAGATGGTTAAGTTTCCTAGCCATAGACATGTGTTGTCATTTGATGAACGAGATCCAATCATTAGGAGAATGGTGTGATGGACAAGACCCATCCGTTAGCTTAGCATAATGATCGTTCAGTTTTATTGCTACTGATTTCTTCATGTCAAATACCTATTCCTCCGGCTATGAGATTATGCAACTCTCGGATACCGGAGGAATACCTTGTGTGCTATCAAAAGTCACAATGTAACTGGGTGATTATAAAGATGCTCTACAGGTATCTCCGAAGGTGTTTGTTGGGTTGGCATAGATCGAAATTAGGATTTGTCACTCTGAGTATCAGAGAGGTATCTCTGGGCCCTCTAGGTAATGCACATCATAAGAAGCCTTGCAAGCAATGTGACTAATGAGTTAGTTACGGGATGATGCATTATGGAACGAGTAAAGAGACTTGCCGGTAATGAGATTGAACTAGGTATGAAGATACCGACGACCGAATCTCGGGCAAGTAACATACCGATGACAAAGGGAATAACGTATGTTGTCATTACGGTTCGACCAATAAAGATCTTTGTAGAATATGTGGGAGCCAATATGAGCATCCAGGTTCCGCTATTGGTTATTCACCGGAGAGGTGTCTCGGTCATGTCTACATAGTTCTCGAACCCGTAGGGTCCACACGCTTAACGTTCGATGACGATTTTGTATTATATGAGTTATGTGATTTGGTGACCAAATGTTGTTCGGAGTGCCAGATGAGATCACGGGCACGACGAGGAGTCTCAAAATTGTTGAAAGGTAAAGATTGATATATAGGATGATAGTATTCAAACACCAGAAGTGTTTTGGCGGTACCGGGTATGTATCGGGTCACCGGAAGGGGTTCTCGGCATCCCCCCGGCAACTACATGGGCCTAATGGGCCAAGAGTTGGACAGACCAGCCCCTAAGGGGCTGGTGCGCCCCATGTAGGCCGAAATAGAGGGGGAGGGAGGAAAGAGGAGAAGAGAGAAAGGAAGGGGAGGGATTCGGCCTCCCCTTTCCTTCTCTCCCCCCTCCTCCTTTCTTCCCCCTTCAGGAATTATTGTAGGGGGGCGAATAGGATTAGGGCCCCAAGTAGGATTCCTCCTACTTGGGCGCCTCATTGGCTACCCCCTATCCCTCCCACCTATATATATGAAGGGGGAGGCGCCTAGAACACACAATATTGATTCCTAGCCGTGTGCGGCGCCCTCCTCCATAGTTTACGCCTTTGGTCATATTCACGTAGTGCTTAGGCGAAGCCCTGCATGGATCACTTCACCATCACCATCACCATGCCATCGTGCTAGCGCAAATCTCCCTCGACACTTTGCTGAATCAAGAGTTCGAGGGACGTCATCAAGCTGAACGTGTGTAGAACTCGGAGGTGTCGTACATTCAGTGCTTGATCGGTCGGAACGAGAACAAGTTCGACTACATCAACCGCGTTAACAAATGCTTCCACTTGTGGTCTACGAGGGTACGTGGACACACTCTCCCCCTCTCGTTGCTATGCATCTCCTAGATAGATCTTGCGTGAGCGTATGATTTTTTTTGAAATTGCATGCTACGTTTCCCAACAAAAGATTGCAAGAATAGTAGATCGGAAACTAAAATTGTAGATCGGAAACTTATAGGATGGAAAAGAGACCCGGGGGCCATAGGTTTCACTAGAGGTTCTCTCAAGATAGAAAATAATACGGTGGGTGAACAAATTACTGCCGAGCAATTGATAGAAGAGCGCAAAGTTATGACGATATCTAAGGCAATGATCATGAATATAGGCATCACGTCTGTATCAAGTAGACCGACTCCTGCCTGCATCTACTACTATTACTCCACACATCGACCGCTATCCAGCATGCATCTAAGGTATTAAGTTCATAAAGAATGGAGTAACGCATTAAGTAAGATGACATGATCTAGAGGAATTAACTCAAGTAATATGATGAAAACCCCATCTATTTATCCTTGATGGCAACAATACAATACGTGCCTTGCTGCCCCTATTGTCACTGGGAAAGGACACCGCAAGATTGAACCCAAAGCTAAGCACTTCTCCCATTGCAAGAAGAACCAATCTAGTTGGCCAAACCAAACCGATAATTCACAGAGACTTGCAAAGATATCAAATCATGCATCTAAGAATTCAAAGAAGATTCAAATAATATTAATAGATAAGCTGATCATAAATCCACACTTCATCCGATCACAGCAAACACACCGCAAAAAATTATTACATCGAATAGATCTCCAAGAACATCGAGGAGAACATGGTATTGAGAATCAAAGAGAGAGAGAGGAAGCCATCTAGCAACTAGCGACTCGTAGGTCTGTGGTAAACTACTCACGCTTCATCAGAAGGGCAATGGTGTTGATGTAGAAGCCCTCCGTGATCGAATCCCCCTACGGCAGGACGCCGGAAAAGGTCCCTAGATGGAATCTGACGGGTATAGAAGGTTGCGGCGGTGAAAAAGTGTTTTCATGGATGCCTCTATTGGTTTGGGGATATATGGGAATATATAGGTGAAAGAATTAGGTTGGGAGGTGCACGAGGGCTCCACAAGGGTGGGGGCGCGCCCTACCCCCTTGGGCGCGCCCTACCCCCCTGGGCGCGCCCTCCGTCCTTGTGGCCTCCTCGTGGTTCTTTCGACTTCATCTCCAAGTCTCCTGGTTGTCTTTTGGTCCACGAAATATCATCGCGAAAGTTTTATTCTGTTTGGTATTCCTTTTCTGCGAAACTCAAAAACATGAACAAAAACTGCCACTAGGATAAGAGGGTAGTCCCAAAGATAATATAAAATAGCATATTAATGCATATAAAACATCCAAAACAGATAATATAATAGCATGGAACAATCAAAAATTATAGATACGTTGAAGACGTATCAGCTACCCATTGAGGGAGTCCTGGATAAGGGGGCATCCGGACAGCCGGACTATGTACTTTGGCCGGACTGTTGGACTATGAAGATACAAGATTGAAGACTTCGTCCCGTGTCCAGGTGGGACTCTCCTTGGCGTGGAAGGCAAGCTTGGCGATTTGGATGTAGATCTCCTTCTCTGTAACCGACTCTGTGTAACCCTAGCCCCCTCCGATGTCTATATAAACCGGAGGGTTTAGTCCGTAGGACACAATAACAATCATACCATAGGCTAGCTTCTAGGGTTTAGCCTCTCTGATTCGATGGTAGATCAACTCTTGTAATACTCATATCATCAAGATCAATCAAGCAGGAAGTAGGGTATTACCTCCATCGAGAGGGCCCGAACCTAGGTAAACATCGTGTCCCCAGTCTCTTGTTACCATTAGCCTTAGACGCACAATTCGGGACCCCCAACCCGAGATCCGCCGGTTTTGACACCGACATTGGTGCTTTCATTGAGAGTTACTCTGTGTCGTCGCTGCAAGGCTCGATGGCTTCTCCAACCTTCAACAACGCCGTCCAGGGTGAGACTTTTCTCCCCGGCCAGATTTTTGTGTTCGGCGGCTTCGCACTGCGGGCCAACTCGCTTGGCCATCTAGAGCAGACCAACAGCTACGCCCCTGGCCGTCAATTCAGGTTCGGGAACCTAAACTACATCGCCGACATCCGCGGAGACTTGATCTTCAACGGATTCGAGCACACGTCAGGAGCGCCGAACGATCGCCACGCGCATGACTTAGATCTGCCGTTGGATAGTATTCGGGATATCGTGCCTGCCATAGCTCCGGACTTTGATCTAGAGCAGATCGTGCCTTCCAGGGATGGGTGGATGAACCCCTCCATGGAGGCCGCACACCTATTGGTTTTGGAGCCGAACACAGACTCCGCTTCTAAGGAAATCTGTGTCTCCGGACCCCCGAACTTATTGTCGGTCATAGGTCCCGGACCGCATGCATCCATGCCCATTGAATCTGATTGGGCTCCAGTCATGGAATTCACCGTGGCGGATATCTTCCAGCACTCCCCCTTTGGCGATGTGCTAAATTCATTAAGGTCTCTCTCTCTGTCAGGAGATTCCTAGCCGAACTATATTCGCCTAAGTGGGGCACGGATGACGAAGAAAAACGCCTCCCACCCACCACCCACTTCATAGCCACTGTCAATGACCTAATAGACACGCTTGATTTCAACTCCAACGACATCGGCGGTATGGATGTCGACGCAGGGGACGATCCGGAACCACCGCCCATGGGGCGCTGGACCGCCACTTCATCATATGACATCTACATGGTGGTAACGCCTAAGGAAGACAATGGTGACACGAAGGACACGACAGAGGATAAATCCCCCAGACAAAAACAAAAACGACGGTGCAGGCGCCGCTCTAAGTCCAGTCACAGTAAAAATAGCAATAACAGCGCGAGGAAAAACAACACTCCGGTTGACTCTGAAGGCAACAATTCGAACCCAGCAACAGAGCAAGGTGAGCAAGGCCACGCCGAACAAACGCCGGATCACAGCGATCCCGAGGGCCGAAATCATCAAACTACCCACGGAGGGGAGGACAGTCCGGTTGACGATGCATTCATCATCCCGGAAAAACGTGTGAAGCAAGATAACCTCCGTAGAAAGCTTCTGGCCACGGCGAGGAGCCTGAAGAAGCAAAATTCGATAGAACGGAAAATAGAGGCATACGACAGAACGACAGACCCTGGGGTTTTGATTGAAGATTTTATCCTTCACATATAGATGGCTCGTGGGGATGACCTCCATGACATCAAATACCTTCCCCTCAAGTTGAAAGGACCAGCTCGGCACTAGCTGAACAGCCTCCCCGAAAACTCAATCGGAAGTTGGGAGAAACTTGAGGATGCTTTCAGGGCCAACTTTCAAGGAACTTGTGTCCGACCTCTGGATGCAGATGATTTAAGTCACATAATACAGCAGCCCGGAGAGTCAGCCCGCAAGCTTTGGAACAGATTCCTCACTAAGAAAAATCAAATTGTCGAGTGTCCGGATGCCAAAGCCTTAGTGGCCTTCAAACATAGTATCCGAGACGAGTGGCTCGCCAGACACCACGGCCAAGAAAAGCCAAGGACGATGGCAGCCTTAATAAGCCTCATGACCCGCTTTTGTGCGGGCGAAGACAGCTGGTTGGCCCATAGAGGCACCAGTGACCCAGGCACATCCGAAATTTGAGATGGCAATGGGAAGCCATGACGCACTAAGCACAAACGTCGAAATGACGATAGTCCGGACAACACGGCGGTCGACGCCGGATTTAGGGGCTCTCGACCTGGTCAAGGAAAGAAGCCATTCAAAGGCAGCAAAGAGGGACCGTCCGGCCTGAATAAAGTCCTCGACAGATTGTGCCAAATCCATGGCACTTCCGAAAAACCTGCAAATCATACCCACAAAGAATGTTGGGTCTTCAAGCGGGCCGGCAAATTAAATGCCGAACAAAAGGGAAGGGACACACCAAGCGAAGACGAGGATGAGCCTCACCAGCCGAACACGGGGGACCAAAAAAAATTCCCACCAGAAGTCAAAACGGTAAACATGGTACACGCAACTCACGCAGAGTTCATCGCCCCCAAGTTCAATCCCTGGACGGCCTGCCCGATCACTTTTGATCACGTGGACTACCCGACCAGTATCCGGCATAGAGGATCAGCTGCCTTGGTGCTCGACCCAATAATTGATGGATACCATCTCACTCGAGTCCTATGAAGAAAATATGCCCTAGAGGCAATAATAAAGTTATTATTTATTTCCTTATTTCATGATAAATGTTTATTATTCATGCTAGAATTGTACTAACCGGAAACATAATACATGTGTGATTACATAGACAAACATAATGTCACTAGTATGCCTCTACTTGACTAGCTCATTAATCAAAGATGGTTAAGTTTCCTAACCATAGACATGAGTTGTTATTTGATTAACGAGATCACATCATTAGGAGAATGATGTGATTGACTTGACCCATTTCGTTAGCTTAGCACTTGATCGTTTAGTATGTTGCTACTGCTTTCTTCATGACTTGTTCCTATGACTATGAGATTATGCAACTCCCGTTTACCGGAGGAACACTTTGTGTGATACCAAATGTCACAACGTAACTGGGTGATTATAAAGGAGCTCTATAGGTGTCTCCGAAGGTACATGTTGGGTTGGCGTATTTCGAGATTAGGATTTGTCACTCCGATTGTCGGAGAGGTATCTCTGGGCCCACTCGGTAATGCACATCACTATAAGCCTTGCAAGCATTGCAACTAATGAGTTAGTTGCGGGATGATGTATTATGTAGCGAGTAAAGAGACCTGCCGGTAACGAGATTGAACTAGGTATTAAGATACCGACGATCAAATCTCGGGCAAATAACATACCGATGACAAAGGGAACAACGTATATTGTTATGCGGTTTGACCGATAAAGATCTTCGTAGAATATGTGAGAGCCAATATGAGCATCCAGGTTCCGCTATTGGTTATTGACCAGAGATATGTCTCGGTCATGTCTACATTGTTCTCGAACCCGTAGGGTCCGCACGCTTAAGGTTTTGATGACAGTTATATTATGAGTTTATGAGTTTTGATGTACCGAAGGAGTCCGGAGTCCCGGATGAGATCAGGGATATGACGAGGAGTCTCGAAATGGTCGAGACGTAAAGATCGATATATTGGACGACTATATTCGGACTTCGGAAAGGTTCCGAGTGATTCAGGTATTTTTCAGAGTACCGGAGAGTTACGGGAATTCGCCGGGGAGTATATGGGCCTTATTGGGCCATACGGGAATAGAGGAGAGAGGCTGAAAGGAAGGAGGCGTGCAGCCCCCCTCTAGTCCGAATTGGACAAGGGGTGCAGCCCCCTTTTCCTTGGCATTCCCTAAACGGCGCCCGTTGCGTCCGTTACAGGCATGGGAGCAAACGGGCGCACACCCCCCGCGCCGCACTGGGCTGGCCCATTACGTGTTTTTATATTTTGTCTTAATCCGCAAAAAAGTGCAGTACCAGGATTCGAACCACCTACCTCCGCGTCAAGGACAGCTAGTTCAACCACGCGACCACAGGGCAGGATATGGTTACGCTTTAGTTTTTCCATCTAGTATTCGTTCTTCTTTCTTTTTCCTTTTTTTGTTTTCCTTTTTAAATTACGCGACCACATGCTTTTCTTTTTTCTTTTTTTCTATTGTACTTTCTTTTTGCCTTTTCTTTTAATTTTTCCTTTTTCTGTCTTTTTCAAAATCTACGAACTTTTTTTCAATTTTATTAACTTTCTTTCAAATCCGATGAAGTTTTCTTCAAAATCGATGAACTTTTTTTATATTCAGTGAACTTTTTGCAAAATCAATGAAGTTTTCTCACCAAATGCCATGAACTTTTTCCAAAATCGATGAACCTTTTTTCAAATTCAATGAACTTTTTTTGAAAACCAGTGAACTTTTTTAAATTTGATGAACTATTTTCGAATTGGATGAACTATTTTCAATATCCAAAATATGTTCAAATTTTTCGAAATTCGTTTGACCTTTCAGATAATATTTTTCGAAATTCCAATTTTTTTTTCATATTTTTGAATTTTGTTCACGTTTCAATAATAGTTCTGAATTCCAAATTTTTGTTCACCGTATTGAAGAAAAAATTTCACCATACATTGGAAAAATGTTCAGTGTGTATAAAAAAATGTTCATCATGTATAGAAATTTTGTTCAGCATGCATTCAAAAGGAGTTCATCGTATTTTTAAAATAGTTCTATGTGTATTTGAATATTGTTCACCATACATTCAAAAAATGTTCAGTGTGTATAAAAATGTTCATCGTGTAGAGAAATTTTGTTCAGCATGTATTCAAAAAAAGTTCAGTGTATTTTAAAAAAATGTTCAGTGTTTCTTTGAATAATGTTCACCCTATACTAAGAAAATGTTCAATGTGTATTCTAAATTCGCTTTCTAAAAATTGTTCACAGTACAAAAAAAGTATTCAAATTTCGAACTTTGTTCAGTTTTTGAAAAACATAGTTCACGTTTAAAATAAAAGGAATATTCGAAATTTGCGTACGATTTTCAAAACATTTGTTCGCATACTTAAGATTTTCATTTTTTCAAAACCGATTTTTCTTTATTGATGAACTTTTTTTCAAATTCGTGAACTTTTTTATAAATTCCTGGACTTTCTTTCAAATTTTATGAAAATTCTTGAATTCGTGAAAGTTTTTCTTTTTTGTTTTTTCTTTTGTCAAAAGTCAATACTTGACCGATCCAGGGAGCGAAGTAGGCGATCAAGGGAGAATGAACGAGGGAGCGAGGGGAGCGAACGAGCAGAGCGAACGAGGCAAGCTGGGCCGGCCCAGTTCGCGGGCGTGTGGGCGCCAGAACGGGAACCGGCGCTGAAGGCGCCCGTTAGGAGGACCCCTTTTCCTTCCTCCTCTCCCCCTCTTTCCTTTTCTCCTACTCCAACAAGGAAGGAGGGAGTCCTACTCCCGGTGGGAGTAGGACTCCCCTTGGCGCGCCCCCTCCTAGGCCGGCCGCCCCCTCCCCCCTTGCTCCTTTATATACTAGGGCAGGGGGGCACCTCTAGGCACAACAACAATTGATCATTGATCTCTTAGCCGTGTGCGATGCCCCCCTCCACCATATTCCACCTTGATAATATTGTAGCGGTGCTTAGGCGAAGCCGTGCAACGGTAGAACATCAAGATCGTCACCACGTCGTCGTGCTGACAGAACTCTCCCTCGACACTCGGCTGGATCAGAGTTCGAGGGACGTCATCGAGCTGAACGTGTGCTCGAACTTGGAGGTGCCGTAGTTTCGGTGCTTGATCGGTCGGGCCATGAAGACGTATGACTACATCAACCGCATTGTTCTAACGCTTCCGCTTTCGGTCTACGTGGGTATGTGGACACACTCTCCCCTCTTGTTGCTATGCATCACTATGATCCTGTGTGTGCGTAGAATTTTTTTTAAATTACCACGTTCCCCAACAGTGGTATCAGAGCCTAGGTTTTATGCGTTGATGTTATATGCACGAGTAGAACACAAGTGAGTTGTGGGCGATACAAGTCATACTGCTTACTAGCATGTCATACTTTGGTTCGGCGGTATTATTGGATGAAGCGGCCCGGACCGACATTACGCGTACGCTTACGGAGACTGGTTCTACCGACGTGCTTTGCACACAGGTGGCTGGCGGGTGTCAGTTTCTCCAACTTTACTTGAACCGAGTGTGGCTACGCCCGGTCCTTGAGAAGGTTAAAACAGCACTAACTTGACAACTTTCGTTGTGGTTTTGATGTGTAGGTAAGAACGGTTCTTGCTCAGCCCGTAGCAGCCACGTAAAATTTGCAACAACAAAGTAGAGGACGTCTAACTTGTTTTTGCAGGGCATGTTGTGATGTGATATGGTCAAGACGTGATGAGATATAAGTTGTTGTATGAGATCATCATGTTTTGTTGAAGTTATCAGCAACTGGCAGAAGCCCTATGGTTGTCTCTTTGTTGCATAAGATGCAAGTGCCAAATAATTGCTTTACTTTATCGCTATGCGATAGCAATAGTTGCAAGAGCAATAGTTGGCGAGACTGTTGGGGAACGTTGCAGAAAATAAAAAAATTCCTACGTTTTCACCAAGATCAATCTATGAGTTCATCTAGCAACGAGAAGAGGAGTGCATCTACATACCCTTCTAGATCGAGCGGAAGCGTTCAAGAGAACGGGGTTGAGGGAGTCGTACTCGTCGTGATCCAAATCACCGGAGATCCTAGCGCCGAACGGACGGCACCTCCGCGTTCAACACACGTACGGTCAGCGTGACGTCTCCTCCTTCTTGATCCAGCAAGGGGAAAGGAGAGGTTGATGAAGATCCAGCAGCACGACTGCGTGGTGGTGGATGCAGTAGGGATCCCGGCAGGGCTTCGCCAAGCGTCTGCGAGAGGAAGAGGTGTAGCAAGGGGGAAGGGAGGCGTCAAGTGCAAGGGTGTGGCTGCCCTCCCTCCCCCCTCTTTACATAGGGACCCCAGGGGGGGCGCCGACCCTAGGAGATGGGATCTCCTAGGGGGGCGGCGGCCAAGGGGGGTGCCTTGCCCCCCAAGGCAAGTGGAGGCGCCCCTCCCCTAGGGTTCCCAACCCTAGGCGCAGGGAGGGCCCAAGGGGGGCGCACCAGCGCACTAGGGGCTGGTTCCCCTCCCACTTCAGCCCATGAGGCCCTCCGAGATGGGTGGCCCCACCCGGTGGACCCCCGGGACCCTTCCGGTGGTCCCGGTACAATACCGGTGACCCCCGAAACTTTCCCGATGGCCGAAACTCGACTTCCCATATATAATTCTTTACCTCCGGACCATTCCGGAACTCCTCGTGACGTTCGGGATCTCATCCGGGACTCCGAACAACTTTCGGTTTGCTGCATACAAATATCTCTACAACCCTAGCGTCACCAAACCTTAAGTGTATAGACCCTACGGGTTCGGGAGACATGTAGACATACCCGAGACGACTCTCCGGTCAATAACCAACAGCGGGATCTGGATACCCATGTTGGCTCCCACATGCTCCTCGATGATCTCATCGGATGAACCACGATGTCGAGGATTCAAGCAACCCCGTATACAATTCCCTTTGTCAATCGGTATGTTACTTGCCCGAGATTCGATCATCGGTATCCCAATACCTCGTTCAATCTCGTTACCGGCAAGTCACTTTACTCATACCGTAATGCATGATCCCGTGACCAGACACTTGGTCACTTTGAGCTCATTATGATGATGCATTACTGAGTGGGCCCAGAGATACCTCTCCGTCATACGGAGTGACAAATCCCAGTCTCGATCCAGGTCAACCCAACAGACACTTTCGGAGATACCTGTAGTGCACCTTTATAGTCACCCAGTTACGTTGTGACGTTTGGTACACCCAAAGCACTCCTACGGTATCCGGGAGTTACAGGATCTCATGGTCTAAGGAAAAGATACTTGACATTGGAAAAGCTCTAGCAAACAAACTACACGATCTTGTGCTATGCTTAGGATTGGGTATTGTCCATCACATCATTCTCCTAATGATGTGATCCCGTTATCAATGACATCCAATGTCCATAGTCAGGAAACCATGACTATCTGTTGATCAGCGAGCTAGTCAACTAGAGGCTCACTAGGGACATATTGTGGTCTATGTATTCACACGTGTATTACGATTTCCGGATAATACAATTATAGCATGAATAAAAGACAATTATCATGAACAAGGAAATATAATAATGATCCTTTCATTATTGCCTCTAGGGCATATTTCCAACAGTCTCCCACTTGCACTAGAGTCAATAATCTAGTTACATTGTGATGAATCGAACACCCATAGAGTTCTAGTGTTGATCATGTTTTGCTTGCGGAAGAGGTTTAGTCAACGGATCTGCGACATTCAGATCCGTATGTACTTTGCAAATATCTATGTCTCCATCTTGAACATTCTCATGGATGGAGTTGAAACGACGCTTGATGTGCCTGGTCTTCTTGTGAAACCTGGGCTCCTTGGCAAGGGCAATAGCTCCAGTGTTGTCACAGAAGAGAGTGATCGGCCCCGACACATTGGGTATGACTCCTAGGTCGGTGATGAACTCCTTCATCCATATTGCTTCATGTGCTGCCTCCGAGGATGCCATGTACTCTGCTTCACATGTAGATCCCGCCACGACGCTCTGCTTGCAACTGCACCAGCTTACTGCTCCACGATTCAACATATACACGTATCCGGTTTGTGACTTATTGTCATCCAGATCTGTGTCGAAGCTAGCATCGACGTAACCCTTTACGACGAGCTCTTCGTTACCTCCATAAACGAGAAACATGTCCTTTGTCCTTTTCAGGTACTTCAGGATATTCTTGACCGCTGTCCAGTGTTCCTTGCCGGGATTACTTTGGTACCTTCCTACCAAACTTACGGCAAGGTTTACATCAGGTCTGGTACACAGCATGGCATACATAATAGATCCTATGGCTGAGGCATAGGGGATGACACTCATCTCTTCTTTATCTTCTGCCGTGGTCGGGCATTGAGCCGAACTCAATCTCACACCTTGCAATACAGGCAAGAACCCTTTCTTGAACTGATCCATATTGAACTTCTTCAATATCTTATCAAGGTATGTGCTTTGTGAAAGACCTATGAGGCATCTCGATCTATCCCTATAGATCTTGATGCCTAATATGTAAGCAGCTTCTCCAAGGTCCTTCATTGAAAAACACTTATTCAAGTAGGCCTTAATGTTGTCCAAAAGTTCTATATCATTTCCCATCAGAAGTATGTCATCTACATATAATATGAGAAATGCTACAGAGCTCCCACTCACTTTCTTGTAAACGCAGGCTTCTCCATAAGTCTGCATAAACCCAAACACTTTGATCATCTCATCAAAGCAAATGTTCCAACTCCGAGATGCTTGCACCAACCCATAAATGGATCGCTGGAGCTTTCATACCTTGTTAGCATTCTTAGGATCGACAAAACCTTCCGGCTGCATCATATACAGTTCTTCCTTAAGATAGCTGTTAAGGAATGCCGTTTTGACGTCCATCTGCCATATCTCATAATCATAGTATGCGGCAATTGCTAACATGATTCGGACGGACTTCAGCTTCGCTACAGGAGAGAAAGTCTCATCGTAGTCAACCCCTTGAACTTGCCGATAACCCTTAGCGACAAGTCGAGCTTTATAGATGGTAACATTACCATCCGCGTCCGTCTTCTTCTTAAAGATCCATTTGTTTTCTATCGCTCGCCAATCATCGGGCAAGTCTGTCAAAGTCCATACTTTGTTTTCATACATGATTCTATCTCGGATTGCATGGCTTCAAGCCATTTGTTGGAATCTAGGCCCGCCATCGCTTCTTCATAGTTCGAAGGTTCACTGTTGTCTAACAACATGATTTCCAGGACAGGGTTGCCATACCACTCTGGCGTGGAACGTGTCCTTGTGGACCTACGAAGTTCAGTAGCAACTTGATCCGAAGTACCTTGATCATCATCATTAATTTCTTCTCCAGTCGGTGTAGGCACCACAGGAACATTTTCCTGAGCTGCACTACTTTCCGGTTCAAGAGGTAGTACTTCATCGAGTTCTACTTTCCTCCCACTTACTCCTTTCGAGAGAAACTCTTTTTCCAGAAAGGATCCGTTCTTGGCAACAAAGATCTTGCCTTCGGATCTAAGGTAGAAGGTATACCCAATGGTTTCCTTAGGGTATCCTATGAAGACGCATTTTTCCGACTTGGGTTCGAGCTTTTCAGGTTGAAGTTTCTTGACATAAGCATCGCATCCCCAAACTTTTAGAAACGACAGCTTAGGTCTCTTCCCAAACCATAATTCATACGGTGTCGTCTCAACGGATTTAGACGGAGCCCTATTTAAAGTGAATGTAGATGTCTCTAGAGCGTATCCCCAAAATGATAGCGGTAAATCGGTAAGAGACATCATAGATCGCACCATATTCAATAGAGTGCGATTACGACGTTCGGACACACCGTTATGCTGAGGTGTTCCAGGCGGCGTGAGTTGTGAAACGATTCCACATTTCCTTAAGTGCGTACCAAATTCGTGACTTAAATATTCTCCTCCACGATATGATCGTAAGAACTTTATCTTTCGGTCACGTTGATTCTCTACCTCATTCTGAAATTCCTTGAACTTTTCAAAGGTCTCAGACTTGTATTTCATCAAGTAGACATACCCATATCTACTTAAGTCATCAATGAGAGTGAGAACATAATGATATCCTCCACGAGCCTCAACGCTCATTGGACCGCACACATCAGTATGTATGATTTCCAATAAGTTGGTTGCTCGCTCTATTGTTCCGGAGAACGGAGTCTTGGTCATTTTGCCCATAAGGCATGGTTCGCATGTGTCAAATGATTCATAATCGAGAGACTCTAAAAGTCCATCAGCATGGAGCTTCTTCATGCGCTTGACACCAATGTGACCAAGGCGGCAGTGCCACAAGTATGTGGGACTATCGTTATCAACTTTACATCTTTTGGTATTCACACTATGAATATGTGTAACATCACGTTCGAGATTCATTAAGAATAAACCATTGACCATCGGGGCATGACCATAAAACATATCTCTCATATAAATAGAACAACCATTATTCTCGGATTTAAATGAGTAGCCATCTCGTATTAAACGAGATCCAGATACAATGTTCATGCTCAAACTTGGCACTAAATAACAATTATTGAGGTTTAAAACTAATCTCGTAGGCAAATGTAGAGGTAGCGTGTCGACGGCGATCACATCGACCTTGGAACCATTCCCGACGCGCATCGTCACCTCGTCCTTCGCCAGTCTCCGCTTATTCCGCAGCTCCTGCTTTGAGTTACAAATATGAGCAACGGCACCGGTATCAAATACCCAGGAGCTACTACAAGCACTGGTAAGGTACACATCAATTACATGTATATCACATATACCTTTTGTGTTGCCGGCCTTCTTGTCCGCTAAGTATTTGGGGCAGTTCCGCTTCCAGTGACCCTTCCCTTTGCAATAAAAGCACTCAGTTTCAGGCTTGGGTCCATTCTTTGACTTCTTCCCGGCAACTGGCTTACGGGCGCGGCAACATCCTTGCCGTCCTTCTTGAAGTTCTTCTTACCCTTGCCTTTCTTGAACTTGGTGGTTTTATTGACCATCAACACTTGATGTTCCTTTTTGATTTCTACCTCTGCTGACTTCAGCATTGAAAATACTTCAGGAATAGTTTTCACCATCCCCTGCATATTGTAGTTCATCACAAAGCTCTTGTAGCTCGGTGGGAGCGACTGAAGGATTCTTTCAATGACCGCCTCGTTCGGGAGGTTGATGTCCAACTGGGACAGGCGGTTGTGCAACCCAGACATTTTGAGTATGTGCTCACTGACAGAACTATTTTCCTCCATCTTACAACTATAGAACTTGTCGGAGACTTCATATCTCTCGACCCGGCATGAGCTTGGAAAACTATTTTCAGGTCCTCGAACATCTCATATGCTCCGTGTTGCTCAAAACGCTTTTGGAGCCCCGGTTCTAAGCTGTAAAGCATGCCGCACTGAATGAGGGAGTAATCATCAGCACGTGACTGCCAAGCGTTCATAACGTCTTGGTTCTCTGGGATGGGTGCTTCACCTAGCGGTCCTTATAGGACATATGCTTTCTTGGCAGCTATGAGGATGATCCTCAGGTTCCGGACCCTGTCCGTATAGTTGCTGCCATCATCTTTCAGCTTGGTTTTCTCTAGGAACGCGTTGAAGTTCATGTTGACATGAGCGTTGGCCATTTGATCTACAAGACATTTTTGCAAAGATTTTAGACTAAGTTCATGATAATTAAGTTCATCTAATCAAATTATTTAATGAACTCCCACTCAGATTAGACATCCCTCTAGTCATCTAAGTGTTACATGATCCGAGTCGACTAGGCCGTGTCCGATCATCATGTGAGACGGACTAGTCATCATCGGTGAACATCTCCATGTTGATCGTATCTTCCATACGACTCATGTTCGACTTTTCAATCTCTTGTGTTCCGAGGCCATGTCTGTACATGCTAGGCTCGTCAAGTTAACCTAAGTGTTTTGCATGTGTAAATCTGTCTTACACCCGTTGTATGTGAATGTTAGAATCTATCACACCCTACCATCATGTGGTGCTTCGAAACAACGAACTATCGCAACGGCGCACAGTTAGGGGGAACACTTTCTTGAAATTATTATGAGGGATCATCTTATTTACTACCATCGTTCTAAGTAAACAAGATGCAAACACATGATAAACATCACATGCAATCAAATAGTAGTGACATGATATGGCCAATATCATATAGCTCCTTTGATCTCCATCTTCGGGGCTCCATGATCATCTTTGTCACCGGAATGACACCATGATCTCCATCATCATGATCTCCATCATCGTGTCTCCATGAAGTTGCTCGCCAACTATTACTTCTACTACTATGGCTAACGGTTTAGCAATAAAGTAAAGTAATTACATGGCGTTAAATCATTGACACGCAGGTCATACAATAATTAAGACAACTCCTATGGCTACTGCCGGTTGTCATACTCATCGACATGCAAGTCGTGATTCCTATTACAAGAACATGATCTCATACATCACAATATATCATTCATCATTCATCACAACTTTTGGCCATATCACATCACAAAGCAATTGCTGCAAAAACAAGTTAGACGTCCTCTAATTGTTGTTGCATCTTTTACGTGGCTGCAATAGGGTTCTAGCAAGAATGTTTTCTTACCTACGAAAAATCCACAATGTGATTTGTCAACTTCTATTTACCCTTCATAAGGACCCTTTTCATCGAATCCGCTCCAACTAAAGTGGGAGAGACAGACACCCGCTAGCCACCTTATGCAACTAGTGCATGTCAGTCGGTGGAACCTGTCTCACATAAGCATACGTGTAAGGACGGTCTGGGCCGCTTCATCCCACAATACCGTTGAAGCAAAATAAGACTAGTAGTGGCAAGAAAGTTGACAACATCTACGCCCACAACATATTTGTGTTCTACTCGTGCAAAGAGAACTACGCATAGACCTAGCTCTGATACCACTGTTGGGGAACGTTGCAGAAAATAAAAAATTTCCTATGGTTTCACCAAGATCAATCTATGAGTTCATCTAG
Source organism: Triticum dicoccoides (assembly GCF_002162155.2). Lineage (NCBI taxonomy): Eukaryota > Viridiplantae > Streptophyta > Magnoliopsida > Poales > Poaceae > Triticum > Triticum dicoccoides. Next base: position 435,776,654 of record NC_041381.1, read on the forward strand.
CAACGAGAGAGAGGAGTGGATCTACATACCCTTGTAGATCGATCGGAAGCGTTCAAGAGAATGGGGTTGAGGGAGTCGTACTCGTGTGATCCAAATCACCGGAGATCCTAGCGCCGAATGGACGGCACCTCCACGTTCAACACACGTACGGTCAGCGTGACGTCTCCTCCTTCTTGATCCAGCAAGGGGAAAGGAGAGGTTGATGAAGATCCAGCAGCACGACGGCGTGGTGGTGGATGCAGGAGGGATCCCGGCAGGGCTTCGCCAAGCGTCTGCGAGAGGGAGAGGTGTAGGAAGGGGGAAGGGAGGCGCCAAGTGCAAGGGTGTGGCTTCCCTCCCTCCCCCCTCTTTATATAGGGACTCTAGGGGGGCGGCGGCCAAGGAGGGTGCCTTGCCCCCCAAGGCAAGTGGAGCCGCCCCCTCCCCTAGGGTTCCCAACCCTAGGCGCAGGGGGGCCCAAGGGGGGGCGCACCAGCCCACCAGGGGCTGGTTCCCCTCCCACTTCAGCCCATGGGGCCCTCCGGGATGGGTAGCCCCACCTGGTGGACCCCTGGGACCCTTCCGGTGGTCCCGGTACAATACCGGTGACCCCGAAACTTTCCCGATGGCCCAAACTCGACTTCCCATATATAATTCTTTACCTCCGGACCATTCCGGAACTCCTCGTGACGTTCGGGATCTCATCCGGGACTCCGAACAACTTTCGGTTTGCTGCATACAAATATCTCTACAACCCTAGCGTCACCGAACCTTAAGTGTGTAGACCCTACGGGTTCGGGAGACATGTAGACATGACCGAGACGGCTCTCCGGTCAATAACCAACAGCGGGATCTTCATACCCATGTTGGCTCCCACACGCTCCTCGATGATCTCATCGGATGAACCACGATATCGAGGATTCAAGCAACCCCGTATACAATTCCCTTTGTCAATGGGTATGTTACTTGCCCGAGATTCGATCTTCGGTATCCCAATACCTCGTTCAATCTCGTTACCGGCAAGTCACTTTACTCGTACCATAATGCATGATCCCGTGACCAGACACTTGGTCACTTTGAGCTCATTATGATGATGCATTACCTAGTGGGCCTAGAGATACCTCTCCGTCATACGGAGTGACAAATCCCAGTCTCGATCTGTGTTAACCCAACAGACACTTTCGGAGATACCTGTAGTGCACCTTTATAGTCACCCAGTTACGTTGTGACGTTTGGTACACCCAAAGCACTCCTACGGTATCCGGGAGTTACACGATCTCATGGTCTAAGGAAAAGATACTTGACATTGGAAAAGCTCTAGCAAACGAACTACACGATCTTGTGCTATGCTTAGGATTGGGTCTTGTCCATCACACCATTCTCCTAATGATGTGATCCCGTTATCAATGACATCCAATGTCCATAGTCAGGAAACCATGACTATCTGTTGATCAACGAGCTAGTCAACTAGAGGCTCACTAGGGACATATTGTGGTCTATGTATTCACACGTGTATTACGATTTTCGGATAATACAATTATAGCATGAATAAAAGACAATTATCATGAACAAGGAAATATAATAATAATCCTTTCATTATTGCCTCTAGGGCATATTTCCAACAGAGACGGCCATGTGATGACACATTGATATATATCAAGATGATGAAGATCATGGTGTCGTGTCGGTGACGATAGAGATCATGACAGTACTTTGGAGATGGAGATCAAAGGCGCAAGATGATCATGGCCATATCATGTCACATATTTTGATTGCATATGATGTTTATCTGTTATACATCTTATTTTGTTTTGTTTGACGGTAGCATTTTAAGATGATCTCTCACTAATTATCAAGAAGTGTTCTCCCTGAGTATGCACCGTTGTGAAAGTTCTTCGTGCTGAGACACGGGTGCAAAACAGTTGCACACGCGGAATACTCAGGTTAAACTTGACGAGCCTAGCATATACAGATATGGCCTCGGAACACGGAGACCGAAAGGTTGAACGTGAATCATATAGTAGATATGATCAACATAGTGATGTTCACCATTGAAAACTACTCCATCTCACGTGATGATCGGACATGGTTTAGTTGATTTGGATCACATGATCACTTAGATGACTAGAGAGATGTCTGTCTAAGTGGGAGTTCTTGAGTAATATGATTAATTGAACTTTAATTTATCATGAACTTAGTCCTGGTAGTATTTTGCAAATTATGTTGTAGATCAATAGCTCGCGTTGTTGCTTCCCTATGTTTTTGCTTCCCTCTGTTTTTATATGTGTTCCTAGAGAAAACTAAGTTGAAAAATGTTAGTAGCAATGATGCAAACTTGGTCCGTGATCTCAGGTTTATCCTCATTGCTGCACAGAAGAATTATGTCCTTGATGCACCGCTAGATGACAGACCTATTACACGAGCAGATGCAAACGTTGTGAACGTTTGGCTAGCTCAATATGATGACTACTTGATAGTTTTGTGCACCATGCTTTATGGCTTAGAACTGGGACTACAAAAACGTTTTTGAAACGTCATGGAACATATAAGATGTTTCAAGAGATGAAATTAGTATTTCAGACTCATGCCCGTGTCAAGAGGTATGAGACCTCTGACAAATACTTCGCCTAAAAGATGGAGGAGAATTGCTCAACTAGTGAGCAAGTACTTAGATTGTCTGAGTACTACAATCGCTTGAATCAAGTGGGAGTTAATCTTCCAGATAAGATAGTGATTGGCAGAGTTCTCTAATCACCATCACCAAGTTACTAGAACTTTGTGATGAACTATAATGCAAGGGATGACGAAAACGATTCCCGAGCTCTTCGTGATGCTAAAATCGACGAAGGTAGAAATCAAGAAAAAAGAGCATCAAGTGTTGATGATTGACAAGACCACTAGTTTCAAGAAAAGGGCAAAGGAAAAGAAAGGGAACTTCAAGTAGAATGGCAAGCAAGTTGTCACTCCTGTGAAGAAGCCCAAAGCTGGACCAAAGCCTGAAACTGAGTGCTTCTACTGCAAAGGAAATGGTCACTGGAAGTGGAAACACCCTGAATATTTGGTGGATAAGAAGGATGGCAAAGTGAACAAAGGCATATTTGATATACAGGTTATTGATGTGTACCTTACTAGTGTTTATAGTAGCCCCTGAGTATTTGATACTTGTTCGGTTGCTAAGATTAGTAACTCGAAAAGGGGGTTACAGAATAAACAGAAACTAGTTGAAGGTGAATTGACGATGAGTGTTGGAAGTAGTTCCAAGATTGATATGATCATCATCGCACACTCTCTATACTTTCGGGGTTAGTGTTAAACCTAAATAAATGTTACTTGGTGTTTGCGTTGAGCATAAATATGATTTGATCATGTTTATTGCAATACGGTTATTCATTTAAAGTCAGAGAATAATTGTTGTTCTATTTACATGAATAAAACCTTCGATGGTCATACACCCAATGAAAATAGTTTTTTGGATCTCGATCGTAGTGATACACATATTCATAATATTGATGCCAAAAAGATGCAAAGTTTATAATGATAGTGCAACTTATTTGTGGCACTGTTGTTTGGGTCATATCGGTGTAAAGAACATGAAGAAACTCCATAAAGATGGATTTTTGGAATCACTTGGTTATGAATCATTTGATGCTTCCGAACCGTGCCTTTTGGGCAAGATGACTAAAACTCCATTCTCCGGAACAATGGAACGAGCTAGTGACTTATTGGAAATAATACATACTGATGTATGTGGTTCAATGAGTATTGATGCTCGTGGCGAGTATCGTTATTTTCTGACCTTCACAAGATGATTTGAGCAGATATGAGTATATCAACTTAATGAAGCACAAGTCTGAAACATTTGAAAAGTTCAAAGAATTTCAGAGTGAAGTGGAGAATCATCGTAACAAGAAAATAAAGTTTCTGCGATTTGATCACGGTGACAAATATTTGAGTTACGAGTTTGGTCTTCAATTAAAACAATGTGGAATAGTTTCACAGTTCACACCACCTAGAACACTATAGCGTTGTGATGTGTCCGAAAGTCGTAACCGTACTTTATTGGATATTGTGAAATCTATGATATCTCTTATCGGTTTACCACTATCGTTTTGGGGTTATGCATTAGAGATAGTTGCATTCACTTTAAAGAGGGCACCATCGAAATCCGTTGAGACGACGCCTTATGAACTGTGGTTTGGCAAGAAACCAAAGTTGTCGTTTCTTAAAGTTTGGAGTTGCGATGCTTATGTGAAAAAGTTTCAACCTGATAAGCTCGAACCCAAATCAGAGAAGTGCGTCTTCATAGAATACCCAAAGGAAACTGTTGGGTACACCTTCTATCACAGATCCTAAAGCAAGATTCGTTGCTAAGATGGATCCTTTCTAGAGAAGGAGTTTCTCTCGAAAGAAGTGAGTGGGAGGAAAGTAGAACTTGATGAGGTAATTGTACCTGCTCCCTTATTGGAAAGTAGTTCATCACACAAATCTGTTCCTGTGATTTCTACACCAATTAGTGAGGAAGCTAATGATGATGATCATGTAACTTCAGATCAAGTTACAACCGAACTTTGTAGATCTTCCAGATTAAGATCCACACCAGAGTGGTACGGTAATCCTATTCTGGAAGTCATGTTACTAGACCATGATGAACCTATGAACTATGAGGAAGCGATGATGAGCCCAGATTCCGCGAAATGGCTTGAAAGCCATGAAATCTGAGATAGGATCCATGTATGAGAACAAAGTGTGGACTTTGATTGACTTGCCCGATGATCGGCAAGCCATAGAAAATAAATGGGTGTTCAAGAGGAAGACGGACGTTGATAGTAGTGTTACTATCTACAAAGCTAGACTTGTCGAAAAAAGTTTTTTGACAAAGTTCAATATGTTGACTACGATGAGTTTTTCCTCACTGGTATCGATGCTTAAAGTTTGTCCGAATCATGTTAGCAATTGCCACATTTTATGAAATCTGGCAAATGGATGTCAAAATTGCATTCCTCAATGGATTCTTTAAAGAAGAGTTGTATATGATGCAACCAGAAGGTTTTGTCAATCCTAAAGGTGCTAACAAATGTGCACGCTCCAGCGATCCATCAATGGACTGGTGCAAGCATCTCGGAGTGGGAATATATGCTTTGATGAGTTGATCAAAGCATATGGTTTTATACAGACTTTTGGAAAGGCTTGTATTTACAAGAAAGTGAGTGGGAGCTCTGTAGCATTTCTGATATTATATGTGCAAGACATATTGTTGATTGGAAATGATATAGAATTTCTGGATAGCATAAAAGGATACTTGAATAAAAGTTTTTTAGTGAAAGACCTCGGTGAAGCTACTTACATATCAAGCATCAAGATCTATTGACATAGATCAAGATGCTTGATAAGTTTTTCAATAAGTACATACCTTGTCAAGATTTTGAAATAATTCAAAATGGAACAGTCAAAGAAAGTTCTTGTCTGTGTTGCAAAGGTGTGAAATTGAGTAAGACTCAAATCCCGACCACGGCAGAAAATAGAAAAGAAGAATGAAAGTCATTCCCTATGCCTCACTCATAGGTTCTATAAAGTATGCTATGTTGTATACCAGACCTATTGTATACCTTGCTCTGAGTTTGGCAAAGGAATACAATTTTGATCTAATAGTAGATCACTGGACAGCGGTCAAGAATATCCTTAGTGAGGACTAAGGAGATGTTTCTCAATTATGGAGGTGAAAAAAGAGTTCGTCGTAAAAGTTACATCGATGCAAACTTTTACACTGATCCAGATGACTCTAAGTCTCAATCTAGATACATATTGAAAGTGGGAGCAATTAGCTAGAGTAGCTCCGTGCAGAGCATTGAAGACATAGAATATTTGACAAATACATACGGCTCTGAATGTCACAGACCCGTTGACTAAACTTCTCTCACGAGCAAAACATGATCATACCTTAGCACTCTTTGGGTGTTAACCACATAGTGATGTGAACTAGATTATTGACTCTAGTAAACCCTTTGGGTGTTGATCACATGACGATGAGAACTATGGGTATTAATCACATACAGATGTGAATATTGGTGTTAAATCACATGATGATGTGAACTAGATTATTGACTCTAGTGCAAGTGGGAGACTGAAGGAAATATGCCCTAGAGGCAATAATGAAGTTATTATTTATTTCCTTATTTCATGATAAATGTTTATTATTCATGCTAGAATTGTATTAACTGGAAACATAATACATGTGTGAATACATAGACAAACATAATGTCACTAGTATGCCCCTACTTGACTAGCTCATTAATCAAAGATGGTTAAGTTTGCTAACCATAGACATGAGTTGTTATTTGATTAACGGGATCACATCATTAGGAGAATGATGTGATTGACTTGACCCATTTCGTTAGCTTAGCACTTGATCGTTTAGTATGTTGCTACTGCTTTCTTCATGACTTGTTCCTATGACTATGAGATTATGCAACTCCCGTTTACCAGAGGAACACTTTGTGTGCTACCAAATGTCACAAGTAACTGGGTGATTATAAAGGAGCTCTACAGGTGTCTCCAAAGGTACATGTTGGGTTGGCGTATTTCGAGATTAGGATTTGTCACTCCGATTGTCGGAGAGGTATCTCTGGGCCCACTCGGCAATGCACATCACTATAAGCCTTGCAAGCATTGCAACTAATGAGTTAGTTGCGGGATGATGTATTACGTAACGAGTAAAGAGACCTGCCGGTAATGAGATTGAACTAGGTATTAAGATACCGACGATCAAATCTCGGGCAAGTAACATACCGATGACAAAGGTAACAACATATGTTATTATGCGGTTTGACCGATAAAGATCTTCATAGAATATGTGGGAGCCAATATGAGCATCCAGGTTTCGCTATTGGTTATTGACTGGAGATATGTCTCGGTCATGTCTACATTGTTCTCGAACCCGTAGGGTCCGCACGCTTAAGGTTTCGATGACAGTTATATTATGAGTTTATGAGTTTGATGTACTGAAGGAGTTCGGAATCCCGGATGAGATCGGGGATATGACGAGGAGTCTCGAAATGGTCGAGACGTAAAGATCGATATATTGGACGACTATATTCGGACTTCGGAAAGCTTCCGAGTGATTCGGGTATTTTTTGGAGTACCGGAGAGTTACGGGAATTCGCCGGGGAGTATATGGGCCTTATTGAGCCATACGGGAATAGAGGAGAGAGGCCGAAAGGAAGGAGGCGCGCAGCCCCCTCTGGTCCGAATTGGACAAGGGGTGCAGCCCCCTTTTCCTTCCTCCTCTCCCCCTCTTTCCTTTTCTCCTACTCCAACAAGGAAGGAGGGAGTCCTACTCCCGGTGGGAGTAGGACTCCCCTTGGCGCGCCCCCTCCTAGGCCGGCCGCCCCCTCCCCCCCCCTTGCTCCTTTATATACGGGGGCAGGGGGTCACCTCTAGGCACAACAACAATTGATCATTGATCTCTTAGCCGTGTGCGGTGCCCCCCTCCACCATATTCCACCTTGATAATATTGTAGCGGTGCTTAGGCGAAGCCCTGCAATGGTAGAACATCAAGATCGTCATCACGCCGTCGTGCTGACAGAATTCTCCCTCGACACTCGGCTGGATCGGAGTTCGAGGGATGTCATCGAGCTAAACGTGTGCTCGAACTCGGAGGTGCCGTAGTTTCGGTGCTTGATCGGTCAGGCCGTGAAGACGTACGACTACATCAATCGCGTTGTTCTAACGCTTCCACTTTTGGTCTACGAGGGTACGTGGACACACTCTCCCCTCTCGTTGCTATGCATCACCATGATCCTATGTGTGCGTAGGAAAATTTTGAAATTACTACGTTCCCCAACATCCTAATGCACGGCGGCAGTAGTCTTAATCTGATATATCAAGACACCATCCGCAAGATGGGGATAGACCCATCCAGAATAAGCCAAAATAGCGTCACCTTCAATGGAGTGATTCCAGGCGTTGAGGCCCACTACTAGGGCTCCCTCGTATTAGAAGTGACATTCGGTTCTCCTGACAACTTCAGAAGCGAGGAACTACTCTTCAACATCGCTCCCTTCAGCAGCGGTTATCATGCATTACTCGGAAGAACGGCCTTCGCTTGCTTTAACGCAATACCGAACTACGCCTGCCTCAAACTTAAGATGCCCGATCCACGTGGCATCATAACGGTTAGTGGAAACACAAAGCAGTATGCGGCAGCTTCTGCTGCCGGACTCTAGGCGGCCTCTCCCATTAGAACGCATGATCGGTCGCTCAGACCACGGACACGGATAGACGAGTCCAGTACACAATTTTTCACAATAGACTGGATAAACCTGAGCTAGGTGTTGTACATGTATCCCTACAAATGATACCAGGGGCTGCAAACATGTAATAAAGCCCACAATTCGGCTTGCCCCATTAATAGGCACATATCTCATATCTCTAACATCCATCGAGAATAACTAACTTTTCGCACACTTACTCATTTACATGAGTTTTCGTTTTCACAGACATCATTCGTGCGACACCCTTCCAGGATACAGCACAACGGAGACAAAGGGGCAGACGTGCAGCAGGGCCCCGCTCAAAGGTTTCTCATTAGATTAAGCCCTTGTATAAACCTTCTTTACTGTCTTTTGTTGCTTGACATCCCGTGGGTATTCAATACACCCACAGTGGATACTGGTGTCATAGGCTTTTCGCCATGACAGAACAATGCGCGTACCTGGAATTACAGGGTCAAGGGCGTTATTCAGCCCAGTATATGTTATAAAGTCCGAATACCTTCGAGAGTGTTCGGCGTCGCGAGTTTGGCCTTATATGCATCAGCTCTGAATCATGTATTTGGTCAAATGTTGGGTTATCCCGGCTCCTGGGTTTGCTGCCTTACGTTCCGTTCTATCGGCTAAGGCGGCCAAAGGAGAACTACTGCGATTGTGCCCTCGTTATTCCGGATGAGCACCTCGGTAGAGAAAGCCGAAAACTGACTGTCATGATACAGCGAGAGACTGGTCAACCACTCGACGACTCATCGGAATCTATAGGATTCCCCCGCATCAACGAAGGATCGGTTTCCCGGTCAAGTACGCGCACCGTATCCGGATGCACGCGGAAGTACCAGCGGCTACATAGTAGCCCCACCTTTCAACTCCTATGGCTAAGTGAAAGTGTTACAGCTATATAGTCCGGTTGCCTGGTTCGACGTGCGCTCACCTCCTTAATGGACCAAGACGTTGGATCAAGTGTGTTTACGCATATTTTTTCGAACACCCCCGCATTATATGCGTGGGGGCTAAAGGCAACGACTGCTAACTTTCACATTATATGCATACATAAACAGCCACATAGGAGACACTATAATACTTTCAAGCAAAAATATAAAAAACAACTTCTATAATTAATCACATAACTGTTTACAATTAATAGACTCGTCACTCGAACATGACATTCTTCGAGCACTGAGCCTCTATTCTACGGGCACCTCCTATGACCTGCTCAAAATAGTGCTCGACTGGGTCTTGGCTTCCTGCCGGACCCCGGGTTGCAATGTTGGTGGCCTCCATATCCGCCCAATGTGTCTTCACACGGGCAAGAGCCATCCGCGCACCCTCTATGCACGCAGACCTCTTCTCGGCATCTATTTGCGCTCTGGCGCCAAATAATTGTTGCACCAAACCAAAGTAACTGTCCGGCTTTGGTCCCCTCAGCCACAGATGGTCTATTACAGACCTCATTGCAAGGCCGGACAGCCTATGGAGCTCGGCTATAGCGGCCATCTTCTCACTCAATGGTAATAAGCGCATTGGGGCATTAAATTGCGACCAGAACAGCCTGTCCATTTAGTTATATTTATGATCCCTGAACAACTTGGTCGCATCAGCCGCACTCTTCGCCAAGTCCGCATACTCATCTGCAACGCTCCATAGCTTATCCAACGGAGCATACTTTGGATCTAAAAACTTCATCCGCAACAACTAAGGATTTCCAGCCGCGATTTCTCAGGCCTGTCGAAGTTCCTCCCGCGCGTCTCTAATGTCAGAGCGCATCTCCTTAGCCGAATCCAGCGCCTTCTTCAGATTAGCTGCCTTTGCCTAATTCTCCTTCTCGAGAAGCTCATACCGGCCGGCGGCGTCCCTCAGCTCCACAGCCATCTCGGCTATCTTTTCTTCGCTTCGGAGATGAGCAGCCTGTTCGGCTTTCAAATCTTCAGCTGCCTTTAGGGCAGCCGCATTGCTGACCTGGGCTTGTTCCTTGGCTAGGCAAGTTCCGCCCTCAGGGCCTCAATGGCAGCATCTCCACCTGCAGCCATATCACATCATATTAATATTACAACCTTCTTACAATTTCCTACAGCAAAAGTGGATATAAGAGCGCATACTCTGCGACTCCTCGAATCGCTTGTTTACAAGCGTGATGTCGGCATCCACCACGTTAATCTGTCGCCTCAATTCGGCCCATTCAGTGGTCTGGTCTATTGCTGGACCCGTAGCAACCTGCACATCAATACAAGTGCGATGATTACCTGGGAGTGTGATCCTCTGTTTGCCGCCATGGGCTGGCAACCACAGTCTCAGGGGCTACTATCTATACATAGCACATCTATCGCGTGCAGGGCAACCAAAAAACTATGTATTTCGTTGCTTACCTCAAAGCCTTTTAGCAAGCTCCTAAAAGCTTCATTTAACCTGCTTGTGGCGGAGGAAATTTTCTCCAACACCGTACCCATTAGTGTACAGTGTGTTGGGGAACGTTGCAGAAAATTAAAATTTTTCCTACGGTTTCACCAAGATCCATCTATGAGTTCATCTAAGCAACGAGTCTAGGGAGAGAGTTTGCATCTACATACCACTTGTAGATCGCGTGCGGAAGCTTGCAAGGTGATGATGTAGTCGTACTCGACGTGATCCAAATCACCGATGACCAGCACCGAACGGACGGCACCTCCGCGTTCAACACACGTACGGGACGGGAGACGTCTCCTCCTTCTTGATCCAGCAAGGGGGAAGGAGAGGTTGATGAAGATCCAGCAGCACGACGGCGTGGTGGTGGATGCAGGGCGTCACAGCAGCAGGGCTTCGCCGAGACTACGAGGGAGAGACGTAACGGGGGGAGGTGGAGGCGCCAGGGGCTGGTGTATGAAGTCCCTCCTCTCCCCCACTATATATAGGGGTGCCAGGGGGCGCCGTCCCTAGTAGATGAGATCTACTAGGGGGGGCGGCAGCCTAGGGGAGGTTTCCCTCCCCCCCAAGGCACCTAGGGGTGCCTTCCACCACTAGGACTCCTCCTAGGGGGAAACCCTAGGCGCATGGGCCTATAGGGGCTGGTGCCCTTGGCCCATGATGGCCAAGGCGCACCCCCTACAGCCCATGTGGCCTCCCGGGACAGGTGGCCCCACCCGGTGGACCCCCGGGACCCTTCCGGTGGTCCCGGTACAATACCGATAACCCCGAAACTTGTCCCGATGCCCGAAATAGCACTTCCTATATATAATTCTTTACCTCCGGACCATTCCAGAACTCCTCGTGACGTCCGGGATCTCATCCGGGACTCCGAACAACATTCGGGTTTCTGCATATCCATATCTTCATAACCCTAGCGTCACCGAACCTTAAGTGTGTAGACCCTACGGGTTCGGGAGACATGCAGACATGACCGAGACTCTCTCAGTCAATAACCATCAGCGGGATCTGGATACCCATGATGGCTCCCACATGCTCCTCGATGTTGTCATCGGATGAACCACTATGTCGAGGATTCGATCAAACCCTGTATGCAATTCCCTTTGTCAATCGGTACATTACTTGCCCGAGACTCGATCGTCGGTATCCCAATACCTTGTTCAGTCTCGTTACCGGCAAGTCACTTTACTCGTACCGTAATGCATGATCCCGTGTCCAACACCTTGGTCACATTGAGCTCAATATGATGATGCATTACCGAGTGGGCCCAGAGATACCTCTCCGTCATACGGAGTGACAAATCCCAGTCTCGATCCGTGTCAACCCAACAGCTACTTTCGGAGATACCTGTAATGCACCTTTATAGTCACCCAGTTACGTTGTGACGTTTGATACACCCAAGGCACTCTTACGGTATCCGGGAGTTACACGATCTCATGGTCGAAGGAAGAGATACTTGACACTTGCAAAGCTCTAGCAAAACGAACTACACGATCTTTTATGCTATGCTTAGGATTGGGTCTTGTCCATCACATCATTCTCCTAATGATGTATCCCGTTATCAACGACATCCAATGTCCATAGTCAGGAAACCATGACTATCTGTTGATCACAACGAGCTGGTCAACTAGAGGCTTACCAGGGACATAGTGTGGTCTAAGTATTCACACGTGTATTACGATTTCCGGATAATACAGTTATAGCATGAATAAAAGACAATTATCATGAACAATGAAATATAATAATACTTTTATTATTGCCTCTAGGGCATATTTCCAACAGTCTCCCACTTGCACTAGAGTCACTAATCTAGTTACATTGTGATGAATCGAACACCCATAGAGTTCTGGTGTTGATCATGTTTTGCACGCGAGAGAGGTTTAGTCAGCGGATCTGCGACATTCAGATCCGTGTGCACTTTGCAAATCTCTATGTCTCCATCTTGAACATTTTCACGGATGGAGTTGAAACGACGCTTGATGTGCCTGGTCTTCTTGTGAAACCTGGGCTCCTTTGCGAGGGCAATAGCTCCGGTGTTGTCACAGAAGAGTTTGATCGGCCCCGACGCATTGGGTATGACTCCTAGGTCGGTGATGAACTCCTTCACCCAAATCGCTTCATGTGCTGCCTCCGAGGCTGCCATGTACTCCGCTTCACACGTAGATCCCGCCACGACGCTCTGCTTGCAGCTGCACCAGCTTACTGCTCCACCATTCAACATATACACGTATCCGGTTTGTGACTTAGAGTCATCCAGATCTGAGTCGAAGCTAGCGTCGACGTAACCCTTTACGACGAGCTCTTCGTCTCCTCCATAAACGAGAAACATGTCCTTTGTCCTTTTCAGGTACTTCAGGATATTCTTGACCGCTGTCCAGTGTTCCTTGCCGGGATTACTTTGGTATCTTGCTACCAAACTTACGGCAAGGTTTACATCGGGTCTGGTACACAGCATGGCATACATAATAGATCCTATGGCTGAAGCATAGGGGATGACACTCATCTTTTGCCGTGGTCGATGACTGAGCTGAGCTCAGTCTCATACCTTGTAACATAGGCAAGAACCCCTTCTTGGACTGATCCATTCTGAATCTCTTCAAAATCTTATCAAGGTATGTGCTTTGTGAAAGACCTATGAGGCGTCTCGATCTATCTCTATAGATCTTGATGCCTAATATATAAGCAGCTTCTCCAAGGTCCTTCATTGAAAAACACTTATTCAAGTAGGCCTTAATGCTGTCCAGAAATTCTATATTATTTCCCATCAGGAGTATGTCATCTACATATAATATGAGAAATGCTACAGAGCTCCCACTCACTTTCTTGTAAACGCAGGCTTCTCCATAAGTCTGCATAAACCCAAACGCTTTGATCATCTCATCAAAGCGAATGTTCCAACTCCGAGATGCTTGCACCAGTCCATAAATGGATCGCTGGAGCTTGCACACTTTGTTAGCGTTCCGAGGATCGACAAAACCTTCCGGCTGCATCATATACAGTTCTTCCTTAAGATGCCCGTTAAGGAATGTTGTTTTGACGTCCATCTGCCATATCTCATAATCATAGTATGCGGCAATTGCTAACATGATTCGGACGGACTTTAGCTTCGCTACGGGAGAGAATGTTTCGTCGTAGTCAATCCCTTGAACCTGTCGATAACCCTTAGCGACAAGTCGAGCTTTATAGATGGTAACATTACCATCCGCGTCCGTCTTCTTCTTAAAGATCCATTTGTTTTCTATCGCTCGCCGATCATCGGGCAAGTCTGTCAAAGTCCATACTTTGTTTTCATACATGGATTCTATCTCGGATTTCATGGCTTCAAGCCATTTGTTGGAATCCGGGCCCGCCATTGCTTCTTCATAGTTCGAAGGTTCATTGTTGTCTAACAACATGATTTCCAGGACAGGGTTGCCGTACCACTCTGGTGCGGAACGTGTCCTTGTGGACCTACGAAGTTCAGCAGTAACTTGATCCGAAGTACCTTGATCATTATCATGGTTTTCCTCTTCAGTTGGTGTGGGCATCACAGGAACGGTTTCCTGTGATGCGTCACTATCCCGCTCAAGAGGTAGTACTTCATCGAGTTCTACTTTCCTCCCACTTACTTCTTTTGAGAGAAACTCTTTTTCCAGAAAGCATCCGTTCTTGGCAACAAAGATCTTGCCTTCGGATCTTAAGTAGAAGGTGTACCCTACAGTTTCCTTAGGGTATCCTATGAATACGCATTTTTCCGACTTGGGTTCGAGCTTTTCAGGTTGAAGTTTCTTGACATAAGCATCGCATCCCCAAACTTTTAGAAACGACAGCTTAGGTTTCTTTCCAAACCATAATTCATACGGTGTCGTCTCAACGGATTTAGACGGTGCCCTATTTAAAGTGAATGTAGCTGTCTCTAGAGCGTATCCCCAAAATGATAGCGGTAAATCGGTAAGAGACATCATAGACCGCACCATATCCAATAGAGTGCGATTACGACGTTCGGACACACCGTTTCGCTGAGGTGTTCCAGGCGGCGTGAGTTGTGAAACGATTCCACATTTCCTTAAGTGTGTACCAAATTCGTGACTTAAGTATTCTCCTCCACGATCTGATCGTAAGAATTTTATCTTTCGGTCACGTTGATTCTCTACCTCATTCTGAAATTCCTTGAACTTTTCAAAGGTCTCAGACTTGTGTTTCATTAAGTAGACATACCCATATCTACTCAAGTCATCAGTGAGAGTGTGAACATAACGATATCCTCCGCGAGCCTCAATGCTCATTGGACCGCACACATCGGTATGTATGATTTCCAATAAGTTGGTTGCTCGCTCCATTGTTCCGGAGAACGGAGTCTTGGTCATTTTGCCCAAGAGGCATGGTTCGCACGTGTCAAACGATTCATAATCAAGAGACTCTAAAAGTCCATCGGCATGGAGCTTCTTCATGCGCTTGACACCAATGTGACCAAGGCGGCAGTGCCACAAGTATGTGGGACTATCGTTATCAACTTTAAATCTTTTGGCATCTACACTATGAACATGTGTAATATTACGCTCGAGATTCATTAAGAATAAACCATTGACCATCAGAGCATGACCATAAAACATATCTCTCATATAAATCGAACAACCATTATTCTCAGACTTAAATGAGTAGCCATCTCGTATTAAACGAGATCCTGATACAATGTTCATGCTCAAACTTGGCACTAAATAACAATTATTAAGGTTCAAAACTAATCCCGTAGGTAAATGTAGAGGCAGCGTGCCGACGGCGATCACATCGACTCTGGAACCATTCCCGACGCGCATCGTCACCTCGTCCTTTGCCAGTCTCCGTTTATTCCGCAGCTCCTGCTGTGAGTTACAAATATGAGCAACGGCACCGGTATCAAATACCCAGGAGTTACTACGATTACTGGTAAGGTACACATCAATCACATGTATATCAAATATACCTTTGGTGTTGCCGGCCTTCTTATCCGCTAAGTATTTGGGGCAGTTCCGCTTCCAGTGACCCTTCCCCTTGCAATAAAAGCACTCAGTCTCAAGCTTGGGTCCATTCTTTGACTTCTTCCCGGTAACTGGCTTACCAGGCGCGGCAACATCTTTGCCGTCCTTCTTGAAGTTCTTCTTACCCTTGCCCTTCTTGAACTTAGTGGTCTTATTGACCATCAACACTTGATGTTCTTTCTTGATTTCAGCCTCTGCTGACTTCAGCATCGAGAACACTTCAGGAATGGTCTTTTCCATTCCCTGCATGTTGTAGTTCATCACAAAGCTCTTGTAGCTTGGTGGGAGCGACTGGAGGATTCTGTCAATGACCGCCTCATCTGGGAGGTTAATGTTCAGCTGGGTCATACGGTTGTGCAACCCAGACATCTTCAGGATGTGCTCACTGACAGAACTGTTCTCCTCCATCTTACAACTGTAGAACTTGTCGGAGACATCATATCTCTCGACCCAGGCATGAGCTTGAAAAACTAGTTTCAGCTCTTCGAACATCTCATATGCTCCGTGATGCTCAAAACGCTTTTGGAGCCCCGGTTCTAAGCTGTAAAGCATGCCGCACTGAACGAGGGAGTAATCATCAGCGCGAGACTGCCAAGCATTCATAATGTCTTGGTTCTCTGGGACGGGAGCGTCACCTAGCGGTCCTTCTAGGACATATTGTTTCCTGGCAGCTATGACGATGATCCTCAGGTTCCGGACCCAGTCCGTATAGTTGCTGCCATCATCTTTCAGCTTGGTTTTCTCTAGGAACGCGTTGAAGTTCATGTTGACATTAGCGTTGGCCATTGATCTACAAGACATATTTGCAAAGGTTTTAGACTAAGTTCATGATAATAAAGTTCTAATCAAATTATGAACTCCCACTTAGATTAGACATCCCTTTAGTCATCTAAGTGTTACACGATCCGAGTCGACTAGCCCGTGTCCGATCATCACGTGAGACGGACTAGTCATCGTCGGTGAACATTTTCATGTTGATCGTATCTTCCATACGACTCGTGTTCGACCTTTCGGTCTCCGTGTTCCGAGGCCATGTCTGCACATGCTAGGCTCGTCAAGTTAACCCTAAGTGTTTTCGCTGTGTAAAACTGTCTTACACCCGTTGTATGTGAACGTAAGAATCCATCACACCCGATCATCACGTGGTGCTTAGAAACGACGAACTGTAGCAACGGTGCACAGTTAGGGGAGAACACTTCTTGAAATTTTATAAGGGATCATCTTATTTACTACCGTCGTACTAAGTAAACAAGATGCATAATACATAATAAACATCACATGCAATTATATAGTTGTGACATGATATGGCCAATATCATATAGCTCCATTGATCTTCATCTTCGGGGCTCCATGATCATCTTGTCACCGGCTTGACACCATGATCTCCATCATCATGATCTCCATCATCGTGTCTTCATGAAGTTGTCACGCCAACGACTACTTCTACTTCTATGACTAACGTTTAGCAATAAAGTAAAGTAGTTTACATGACGTTATTCAATGACACGCAGGTCATACAAAAAATAATGACAACTCCTATGGCTCCTGCCGGTTGTCATACTCATCGACATGCAAGTCGTGAATCCTATTACAAAGAACATGATCTCATACATCACAATTCATCATTCATCACAACTTCTGGCCATATCACATCACATGATCAATCGCTGCAAAAACAAGTTAGACGTCCTCTAATTGTTGTTGTATCTTTTACGTGGCTGCAAATGGGTTCTAGCAAGAACGTTTTCTTACCTACGAATTACCACAACATGATTTTGTCAACTTCTATTTACCCTTCATAAGGGCCCTGTTCATCGATTCCGCTCCAACTAAGGTGGGAGAGACAGACACCCGCCAGCCACCTTATGCAACTAGTGCATGTCAGTCGGTGGAACCGGTCTCACGTAAGCGTACGTGTAAGGTTGGTCCGGGCCGCTTCATCCCACAATACCGTTGAGCAAGAAAAGACTAGTAGAGGCAAGTAAGATGACAAAATCCACGCCCACAACAAAATTGTGTTCTACTCGTGCAAAGAGAACTACGCATAGACCTAGCTCATGATGCCACTGTTGGGGAACGTTGCAGAAAATTAAAATTTTTCCTACGGTTTCACCAAGATCCATCTATGAGTTCATCTAAGCAACGAGTCAAGGGAGAGAGTTTGCATCTACATACCACTTGTAGATCGCGTGCGGAAGCTTGCAAGGTGATGATGTAGTCGTACTCGACGTGATTCGAATCACCGATGACCAAGTGCTGAACGGACAGCACCTCCGCGTTCAACACACGTACGGGACGGGAGACGTCTCCTTCTTCTTAATCCAGCAAGGGGGAAGGAGAGGTTGAGGAAGACAGCTCCACCGGCAGCACGACGGCGTGGTGATGGTGGAGAGGCAGTACTCCGACAGGGCTTCGCCAAGCACACAACGGAGGAGGAGAGGTGTTGGGGAGGGGAGGGCTGCGCCTTGGAGGGTGGTAAGGCTGCCCTCCCCTCACCCCTCTATTTATAGGGGGAAGGGAGAAGGG